>NC_087076.1:18133418-18650918 GCF_026151205.1 Bolinopsis microptera
TGCAGCCTGCTTAGCAGCTGCTATCGAAGTTCCCAACTCCCAGATGCAGACCTCACGTTTCCACTTCAAGTATTCCATCCCCTCTGTCGACAAAGGTGGTTGGTCTCCTCCCATGTCTTATCAGTTCTTCTACCTGCTACCAATGATAAATTTCTTTCGTCCATAGCTTTCTGTACAAGAGGATCTTGCCCTCTTTGAAGACCTCCTCGGCCACCGTGTCTTTGCGTACAATCCATTGCAATATGACCCTGTCTCCCGCATCCATAACAAGTGGGGGCTTTCTACATTCCTTTGCGAAATGTCCATGCTGTCCACAGGTGTAACCAGCACCGATGTTTTAATACTTTCAACACTACTATATAACAAATAATTTGAGGTATGACCAAAGTAATACGAATGTAATACGAATGTAATGTTAATGGAATGGAACAAATCTCACATGTGAACTCTTCAATTTGCTTCAATTCAAATCAACAACTTAATCCAAATCATCAACTCAATATCATGGACGATTCAATGGAAACATTTTTTGGAAAACTATTGTCGGAATGTGATCAAAAATGCAAAAACTGTACTGCACTCAAATCTCATGTCAAGTTTCTCGAGCGGAAAGTGATCATCCTAGAAGACATTGTTCAAACTTCTCAGACTATAGCAGAGATTAATGGTACGTTGTTACATCAAAGTACCAATCAGTCAATAGATTATCGGGCTGTCCTGGATAGGTGTTCAGATGTTGCAGTTCAGACAGAATTTGAAAACGGTCAGATTGAATATGACAGTGAATGCGAGGTGCCTGAATCTTTCATGCTAATCAATAGTGATGGCATCATTGAAGCACCAGATTCTATCATTTCCAACAACACAGAAAATCAAATCAGTGGGAGTACAGGATCTGTCAATCCATGGAGTGGCAAGTATTATGCTGAAATAGATGTAACACCCATATCTAGTGTGGCCTTAAGTGTAAATGACGAAAGCCCTGACATTATCATACCACCTGTTGAACTCATTGATCAGGCACCGTTTCAAAAATTCTCCTTAGACATCTTCCTGAGAGAATTGGATTTTAGCCACCAGTTTCAAAATAGGAAAACAGCTTACTTTGGGGACTTCCCATATGTGTATAATGGGGGAAGTCACGAGGCGAAGGAGATACCACATCAGTCCTATCTGGCTGCTATCTGTTCATATCTTGATGTGTTACTCCCGGATTATGTTTACAACAGTGCTCTCGTAAACTACTACAGTACTGGGACAGAATGCATGCCTATCCATAGTGATAATGAAGAATGCATCGATGAAAACTCTTATATTGTTACAGTTTCTCTGGGTGCCTCTAGGACGATGCAGTTCACAGAAATTCAAACAGGAAAAGTGGTGTCTGCCCTAGATCTAAAGCATGGGGATGTTTGTATCATGTCTAAAAAATCCCAGCTTCATTACAGACATGAAATCTGTACTCAACCATCCTGTACAAACAAAAGGATCAGTATCACATTCAGACTGATCAAACCTGTAGCTGTTGTCCAAAGATTAACAAGTACACCAACCAACATGTGCAATGACAATTACCATGACCCATATGAAAACATCTCCAACTCCAGCGGCTATGTACCTTATCAAGAAGACGAGTTTATAGTTCATCCATCAAGGAAAACGAATGGTGCTTATCAGCACCGACCTCTAACCCCACCCTATACATCTCCACCACCCCATCTGCATCAATCAGGGCGGCATGTTAACAGACAACAATTGTTCGAAAAGGAGACACCCAACGATGTGAGCACAGTTTACATCAGCAGCAGCATCTTCAGGCATCTGAATGAAAAACTGTTGAGCTCTTCATCTCAGAAGGCCAAAGTATTTTTCTACCCAGGGGCCAACTCAATCCAAATGTCCCAAAGACTCTTTAGCGACAGTCAGTTCAAAGTTCTCAACAAAGAAAAGGTTAAAAAGGTTGTTTTACTAACTGGTACTAACTGTGTTGATCCAATTGACCTCAACACAATGAACTTCAACAGTGCCACCAATGACATGGAAGAATTTGTTCAAAAATTGTGGGCAGAATTTAATAGTGCAAAAATATATATCTTAAATATTCTGCCTAGAGCTGTCACTAGTAAGAACATTATAGTGCAGGGACTTAATCGATACTTAGAGAATATGTGTTATAAGCATGGGCTCATATACATTAACACAGAACATGAAAATAATCTCTTTACTTTAAATTATAATAGAAAGGACAAGTATTTTGGCAGGGGCCATGACAATGTGCACCTTAATAAGTTAGGAATTGCCAGGCTTGGTAAGCATCTCAAATATGTAACTCACTTGTGTTAAACTTCATTAAAATTCTATAATCCAAGGGTATCAACATGAATAATAACAGGATTACTGTTTTATCTGGTTTAAAATGTTAGATCAGCACAAATTTCTAATAACTTAACGTTTTTATATCTCTCAAGCTATATTTATCACAAACAGAAGTGAGTTACTATTTTATGCTGTTAAATTTTATGATTTAAACTGCAGTATAATTGCTGATCCGAAATCCAATTTAAATCATATGTATGACATGATTTGAAACTTAGTCTACTTGGGGAGACTGCATGTGGATTTGTTCCCCATTAGCTTTGGTTTAACCTTATTCGTACCTCAATAAACGATAATCTCTCTCTTGGTCTATGTAATATACAGGGTGGCCTGACTAATCTGGCAAAAACTCTCGAACTACAGGAGCTAATATTTCGCGAAAAGCTTGACATAATTGGAATTAATGAGACAAACCTTAAATCTGATATAGACACTAGTACACTTAACTTCCCCTTAAACTTTGATTTTATAAGGTGTGATAGACCTAACGATAGAGGAAGAGGAGGGTGTGGTATATTGATCAACCAAAATGTTAACCACAAATTACTCAATTTAGATATAACCTACTCTGATATTTCTAAAATCGAAGCTATATGGATACAACTCAAGGATGCCAATCTTTACATTTGCTGCTTCTACAGATCACAAAACTTTTGTCACCTAGATACTTTCCTTGATTATATGACTGAATGTATGATGAAACTTCAAGGTAAGAAAGTAATATGGATTGGCGATGTTAATGTTAACCAAAACTCTTTATCTGATCTAGATTATAAAAAGTTAGATATAACAATGAAGCTCTTTGGAATGATACAGACTGTTACAGGAATTACTAGAGTTGCAAACTTAGATGGTAGAATAACGCAGAGCACAATAGATGTTGTCATGACTAACTGTTACTCTAATTTCATGGAGTGTAAAGTACTTGATGATAGAATAGGAGATCACCAAGCTCTCAAATGTGTTCTTGACTTTAAAGTCAATAAAGCTAGTAAATTCCAGAAGGTCCTTATCAGAGACCACTCCTTAAACAATCTAAAAGCCTTAAGCTATTCTCTGGGATCCTGCAGTAACTACAGTAATATTCTAAGCTGTACTAATGTAGACCATGCCCTAGATGGACTTAATCATCACATCCAGGAATCGTATGATAATTACTGTCCACCTAAACAGATTAAGTGTAATAGTAACTTTCTTTGTAATCCCTCTAAAGTACTGTTGGCAGAAATACGGAAGAAGAAGATGCTTTTCAGAAAGTATAAAAAGTGTTTAGGACAATTTAACAAATTCAAGTGTAAGTGTATTAATGGAATATGTAAATGCAGAAAAAGTGAACTACATAAGAAATGCTCTACTTCGTGGGATAACTATCGTCCCCAAAGAAACTATGTGACAAAATTATCCAAAGAAAACAGACGTACAAATATTGTTCAGGACCTTACTGTGAAAAGTGCAAAAAACGATTTGAAAGGTATTTGGAAAACTATCAAACATGCTTCAAACTTACCTGGAAAAATAAGTAGCTCTTCCCCAAGCAACTTAAATGTTAATGGAGTTAACCTGCATTTTGCCACAGTTGGTACAATAATACAAGAATCAATTAAGGAAAAGGATTCAGACGACTTCCTAGAATATATGCCGCCTCCAACAGAGTGTAAACTCTCTGTATTCGAAGAGGTGACTGTTGAACAAGTAAAAGAATATATACTCAGTATACCATCAGATAAATCGATTAACGATATCATGCCCATCAAAGTATATAAGTATATTATTCCCCAAATCATCGATCCAGTAGCTCATATTATAAACCTTAGTATGAAAAGTGGAACAATGCCGTTGGCATGTAAAATTGCATCAGTCACTCCAATTCTTAAAACTGGTGACCCTAATGATCCAAATAACTACCGGCCAATATCCATACTCCCCCTAATTGGAAAATGCATAGAATATTTTGTTAACCAACAGCTTACAGAGTATGTTGAAACAAATAAACTGCTTACCAACCATCAGTATGGATTTAGAAAAGATCATTCCACCACTTTTCTAATGCTTAATCTATTTGATAAAATATTTACGTCTAAGGAATCACAGAAGAAACCTGCAATTGTATTCTTAGATATTAAAAAGGCCTTTGACACAGTAAGCCATAATATTTTATTAAAAAAACTTAAGTATTATGGAGTTGATGGCTTTGTCATAAAGTGGTTCAAAAGCTACCTTGGGGACAGAAAGCAGCACACCAAAATACGTGGTAATGTAAGCACATCACTCCCTGTTAAAACAGGTGTGCCACAGGGTAGCATATTAGGACCAATTCTATTTAGTTTATTCATAAATGATCTCAGTAGAAATTGCACACAATCTACTGTTTACTTATTTGCAGATGACAGTGCACTATATTTTGATAACATTTCCCGAGGCATATATGAGAATGTAATTAAGGATATGAAAATTGTGTATGAATGGCTTAGAATCAACAAGCTGAGACTAAATGCTGCAAAATCTTCATTCATTGTATTTGATAGATCACCTAATCTGGACACGTTGTCAATCCCTCTGGATTTGGAAAAAGATTGCATATTTATAGAAGAAACTAAATCTCAAAAATATTTAGGTCTCATGATAGACAATTTATTGAACTTTCAAGACCATATTGATTATGTGAAATCAAAAATTGCTAAAAGAATAGGGGCATTATACAGGTCGAAAAATCTTCTTCCACTGAAATATAGAAAAATGTTTGTAAATGCTCTTATGCTCCCCCAATTTGACTACCTGGATATAATATGGTGTAGGGCTGCCAAAACCAAACTTAATTCTCTTGATATATTATACAAGAAAGTAGCAAAAATTGCTCTGGATGTTCATTGGCAGGAACCATCAGTAAATGTATATCGAAACATGAAGTGGTTACCCTTACACTTAAGAAGACAACTCCATCTATCAACGTATATGTATAAAATTCTTAATGAGGCTGCACCATCATCATTCACAGATAAATTTTCTTATGTATCCGGAGGATCACGTGATGCTGAGAGGTGCAACCTTTATATTCACAAATCCAGAACACACAAAACCTTTACATATTTAGGTGCAAAATGTTGGAATACAATTCCAGAGAACATAAGGACTATAGAATGTAGTGTAAAATTCTCACAATGTATGAAATCTAAATTTATGTCAGATGTAATTCAAGGAGTCTCATCCTATGCAATAAACAATAGTTTCGACTATTTCTACACTCTAGCTATGTGACAACTGAAACAAATTTTATGGTGCTGGAGTTTTTGTCTGGTGGAAAGGCCCCCTGCATTATATGACCTATTTCTAGAAGTATAGAACTTTAAACATCTCCTTTATTCGTTCCCATTTGTTATCATTGCCATTCTATTATTGTTCTATACTTCTTTGTGTATAACTGTAAATAACATTACTAACGTAATTCCAAAGTGGGCATCTATGTAATCTTAATTGTTACCTTCATGCCCACAGTTCACTGTTAAATCATATCTTATTTTATCACTCATTAATTTATTACTCATTATGTTTTACAAACTATATCCTTATGTCCCTAGAAGGGTGTTCTGCTAACAGTTTTCGACTGACTTGAATGTCCTGCACAGCAGATTGAAGCTTCTTAAATTATTTTTTATTCTTATTGTATTGCTGTGTAAATTTGATTCTAATTCTAATTCTAATTCTAATTCTCTTCTCGGCCGGTTCTCTTCCATCACTCGGTTTATCACTCCCTCATCCATCTCTATATCCTCCTCGATTTGAAACAAAAGTTCCTCCTCATTCTTCCCTGGTTTTAGGGCTACGACTCGCCAGGATCCCATCCAACTTAACTGCCCTCTTTAGCGCGGCCTCAAAATCTTGCACTCGTGACTTGATTAACTCGATCCCGATTTCATCCTTTAATACCCCAGCTGTAAATACATCTAGCCTGATGGTCTTCTTGATCTCCTCCTCCTCCGGTGCATATGCCTCATCTGCCATGTCAGTGACTCTAGCTGCAAAATCCGAAATTGTCTCTTCCTCTTTCTGATGCATCTCAAGAAGTCTCTTCCTGCACCCGCCTTTGAATGCACATCACATAGCACCTCTGTCCTCCTCTCCAAACTCGCCTCTACATTTCTCTTCTCGTCCCGGGTTAATCGTAGGGTCTCCACTCTCCTCTGTGCCTTGGGGTCCAAGTACGTCATTATCATGTCCACCAAGTCTTCATCCAAGATGTCCGCAGCATTGGCAAATATTTTAAACCCGCTCAGGAAGGTTCTAAAGCTGTGTTTCCCCAGCACCAACATCCGAGGTTTCATTAATGGGTATTTCTTACCCGCTGCTCTGTTCGCTTCTCTGATTCTCCTCTTTTCGGTCTCCTTCTCCTGCCTAGCTTCTAGCTTACCCTCTCTGAATCCATCTCTTCTTAGCTGTGCTCCCTGCTGCCTCAATTCATCATATTGAGTCCTTAACTCTTCGTTTGCTAGCTCAGCCTCCTGCCGCGCTCTCATCATTACCTCATTAGCTATCTTTATCCCTGCCAATTCCTCTCTCAGTGCCGCTTCCCTGACTCAAATTATTTGTTATATAGTAGTGTTGAAAGTATTAAAATAAAATACAAACACTGTCTCTCTCTTCAACAGTTCCTCTCTCAGTGCCGCTTCCCTGACTCAAATTATTTGTTATATAGTAGTGTTGAAAGTATTAAAATAAAATACAAACACTGTCTCTCTCTTCAACAGTGTACTAATTAAAATACAAACCCTGTCTCTCTCTTCAACAATGTACTAATTAAAATACAAACACTGTCTCTCTCTTCAATAATGTACTAATTAAAATACAATCACTGTCTCCCTCTTCAACAATGTACTAATTAAAATACAAACACTGTCTCTCTCTTCAACAATGTACTAATTAAAATACAAACACTGTCTCTCTCTTCAACACTGTACTACTTACGATGCAAATATTATCCCACTCTTTAACAGTGTACGAATTAAAATGTAATAATTAAAATACCAAGTGTACAGGTCAAATGTAATAATTAAAGCTCTCGCTTATCAGCTCTCTACTGCTCGGTTTTTACTCTAATTGATAAATCAGTGTCTCACACCGTCACTCCATGACTTAATCTCAGTCAGTTCCTCAAATTCAAATATTCGGACAGTCAATCCACCACTCTTTTCACAGAAAAGTAGTCCTAATTTCTTTCATCATAGAAAATACCATGCCCCGGCACCCCTCAAATTTCAAAACCCCTTCAAAACGTTTCAAGTTTTCAAATAATACACCGCTCTAATTCCCTACAAGTGACGTCACCACTCTCCGAATAACCTCTCTTCAACCTCCAATGCTAGCATCACCTGGGTCTTATTTATATAATATCTCTTCCTCTATCTCTTCCTCTATCTCTTTCTCTATCTCTTCCTCTATCTCTTCCTCTATCTCTTCCTCTATCTCTTTCATGATATCACAATACGTAGCGCTACAAAACGAAAACAAGTCTGACACACTACAGAACGGTTCAGCAGGCAGCCACTCCCACTCCCAGTGACATAAATTTAAAAAGGGACTAGGAATCCAGTCTGGAAAGAAAAAACGGCTACCATATATTTTTAAAACGACAACCATAAATTTTTCGGCCGGATAACGATTTCATTTTACTTTGCTAGTTATATTACAGAGGTTTAGTTATTCATTAGTATAGTTATTAATTCATTAGTATAGTTATTCATAATTGCCAAAAGATTGTGAAAGAATTCCTTTCCGGGTCTCGGACTCGCGATCTGCTGATGTAGTACCGACGGATTAACCAACTAAGGCACGATTCCATGTACGCTTTTGTAATATTTACATATAGGTCTTCGCGCGTTCCTGCAACTACCATACTACCATACTACCAAACAGTCCATACTACCATACTGGTAGTAGGAAAATCTTGGATCCTGACAGGAATATCTTGGATTATTTGGTAACGCGCAAGTTAAGCGCAAGAACTAGGAATCTGCAGGAATCTGGCATTTGCGCTCGATTCGAACATCTTCTCGGATAAATATAGAATTAAAGTACAGTGCGCGGCGTTACAGTGTGTAACAACCGAGAGCGACTATTTAAAAGTTGATTTAATAATTTTGTTGACAAAAATTAGTCGGCGTGGCTATGGAAATTAATATGGCTAGGAATTAGATTCTTAGATTCCTCACTTTATGTCACTGGGCTCCCACTGAGGCTCTGGTGGCTGAAAGTATGTCAAGTCTGCCGTCTTAAAACTTAAAATAAGACCCGGTTATCCTTGAATCAACTCATTAAAACACTCTCTCGAACCAATCCCTCAACGGACGGACATATACTCCTCAAAATAACCCCTCATAACCTGTGCCTCTCCGGTATCTAACCCCATTTCCCCTCCATGATGAAAGAAACCCCAAAAATACCATTTAAACTCCACACTTCACCGAGCATTCCTTTACTGCTCTTGCACTGCACTAATCTAGCAACGGTAACTGACAACACTGTATAATATTACGTCTACGTACATATTTACAAATACTCCTGACCTCTGTTGACTCACTCTCACATACTAAATAGTCTCCATTACCTTAATTAAAATACAAAACAAACTATCCTATAATAAAATAGGATCCTACCGTTCGCGCCACTTGTAAGCAGTGGACACTTGCTTCCCGGTTCGAAGTTTATTTGCATTTAATTAAGGGTTTGGACAATGGAAACGAGCGTGATAATAAAGGGTAAACAAAGTTAAACTATGAAACAACACAATGAATAATTCGACAACCTCTACTTCAAATCCTAATTAACCAGACTCGTATCGCCCATAAACGCTCAGCGATCTAGTGCTGCAACGTAAAACACGGATAGCACGGTCAACTCGCCTTGACCGTGCCTAATCTAGGTGCCCTGAAATAACCACTGTCGATTCTAAACCTCTAACGACACGTTCCATCCGTGCTCACCAGGCCCCAACCATAACTGGTCCTGGTCCCTTACACTAGTCTGGTATCAACCATGACCCTCTATCGAATAGGGCGAGAATGCAAACAAGGGGTATAATAAAGGTGCCCAAGGTACTTAACTGAACAATGAATAATCGAATATTTGCTCAACCAACGCTTAGTCACTTAGACTCATATTGCCTCAAATGCTGTGCAACAAATTCCTAATTGCTCCGATTCATACTGCCTCAAATATTACGCAACCTACTTCCTGCCGTTAATCCTACTCTTAGTCTAGCTTTACCTATCTAAGTCAACCAGCGCTGACTCCCGCTCTGCCAGAGCCCAGTGTTGTCAAGACATCCCCTGGTGTCGGCCACAACCAAGCCTGATAACAGTAATTACGTAATGCTCCACTATTCTACGGCCGCCAATCTTATACTGACCACTATAACCATCTACCTAACTGAACGACCTAACCTTAACAGGTTCTAGCTACAGAACCTGCCCGGTATCAAAATGACCCCCCCCCCCCCCTCGATCGGGCAAACTGGCACTCCTCTATCTCAAAAGGCTAATCGTATTTTCCTCTCGCCCCTGATAGTCTAAACAATCTACCATTTCCCGGGAATTGCAAACTGTCCTGTCGATAGCCACAACATTGTAACACTAGTATTCTGTAAACACTCCATAACTCAACCTCGTACTGACCCAAACATATGTTAAACTGACCTCTCTGCACTTAAACTGCAATAACTGTCGTATACTAATATATGCCCAAAATACTACCGTCACATACTGGACACCACGACCGCCTTATTATAATCATTACACTATCTACATATTACACAATATTACCCTAAATTCATCTCAATTAATCACTGCTTACACAACTTTACAAAATATGTTCTTTCATAGAACCTTACTATACTGGTACAATAATTTAATGGAAAATCTCTTACTATAGACCATATCTCTTGCCCGGTCACGGCTTACACAAGATTCCTTGTCAGCCTCAGGGTGGGAGATATCATGCTCTTCAGGGTTTGATTTAAGGTTTCTATAGAACTGCCTCTGGTTGTTTCCAAATAACTTGTTCTGGTGGAATCGTTCACATCTTTTGTTAAATCTCTTTATCTTAGCAGCTTTTGCACGGAGACGTTGCTTGAGCTCTTCGATGATGCATGGTATGCCCTTTTTCTTCAACAGGGGATGTCGTCTGTTAAGCCTTTCCAGTATTTTTTGTTTAAGGGCAGTACCTTTCTTCTTTTCCTCGAGATAAGAGATGTCTTTCCTAACTTGGGTAATCTTATCTTCGATTCTTCTTTTCCAGAGTGGCGTTTTCCGTTTCTCTGTATTCTTATTTGTAGGTTTTTCACCAAGTCTTTCACTGACTAAATGTGCTCCTGCTAGCAATAGAGTGTTGGTTTCAGTGATTGAAGAAGTATGAATCTCTGCTATACATGAGTTAATGAGAGATGTTTCCTCCATAAGCTTCTTCCTGTTCACGTGTCTAAGAGGTTTGGTTTCTATCACTGATGGGTCTTCAAGGAGTGCATTAAGCCGTTCAGTGATTGCTTCCTTGTCTATATCAGGTACCATTGCGGTGGGGGTGAGTTCTTCAGCGGCGACAGTTGGGATACTTGCATCCCTCAATGTCCTGATAGCTTGGGAGACAGTGGGTAAGGCTTGACTTGTAATTGTACTTGTTGGAGTCTCTTCCACTACACTAGTTGGGAGTGTTCCTCGAATCTCCAGTAGTTCTATGTCTGAAAGGAGATTGTTATTTCTGATTGACCTTGCTTGGTCTGCCAATCTTTGTTCCGTACAGGTAAAGAGTCCAGCGTCATCCCACAGTGACCGGAGTCTCCTTCTGTAACCAGAGTGGGATGGTCGGCTCTGATAATACAGCGTCATGAGCTGTATGTTGTCCTCCTTGCTCCACGTGTGACGAGTGGAAGTCTCAGTGCGAGCCTTCCTCTCACGGCGAGCTGGAGGGGCGATGTTAGGTAGTTGATCCTGCTCTGTCCCATTAGTAGGGAGAGTAGGAGAGTTTGTAAAATTTGGGAGAGAATTCATATCATAACTGGGGGACTTAACACCCCCTAGAGAGTTGGCAGGGAAAACAGAGCACTGAGCGTTGCCCCGCGTCGCCCAGCTCCCCAGGTAGCTACCTCCTGGGTAGTAGACCCGTTAGTAACCATTTAACCCATGGCCACACATCCTTTCGCCACGAGTCCACAACTTAAGATTAGGGGACTTCTGCGGGTCAGTCCACGCCCGATAAGAAAACCACTAGGTGTCAATTGCACCTAGTCAAGATACCAAGAACTAGGAGAGAAGGATAACAGCTTTTTACAGACGAGAGGCAAGAAGGGGAATTAACTGGGGGACAAGTAACACCAAATACAAGGATATATATTAATATAATATAATTTCAATTACAATGTAATTACTAATACAATGGGTATGGTAAGTGGTAACACTATAAATAGTAATTATTTACTAAGGATGGAGAATCTTTGCACCGGCAGTCTATGCTGCTATGATAACGAATAAATATATAATAAAGGGATAAATCTTAAAATACTGCTGTTTCAGTCACAGATACTTTTCTTGGTTTTTCCATTTTGTGCTTTTTTTTTTTTTTTTCTTTTTTGTTTTTAACTTTTTTTTGTAATTTTCTTTCTTTTTTTTTCCTTCCTAAACATGAATTTTAAGCAATTACAAAATCTCACGATAACATTAAATGATGTTGAGAAGGACAATAGAGCCTGAGGTTCCGGTGGTCTACAGGTGTTTCACCAGCTGTTTGGTCAAGTTCTAGCCCGTTACTTGGACTAGTAACGGGGGAACTAACAGTGTTAAAAGTTTAAACTTTGTACTATAACTGGACCTCAGGGAGATGGCATTTGGCAATGCCAGGGAGTGAGTAGCTCTTGCCAGCAGCCATCCAATGGACTGCTGCCGTTACCGACCCCGGGTGTGCTGACCACAAGTATCAGCCTCGGACCCACTACTCACTAGCTCTGGTGTTGAGTATGAGCTTGGTTGGACTATCAGAAGTGTTGGTTCTAAGCTTACATCTTTACACTTTGCTTCTTGGAGGATTAAAGCAGCAGTGTCTCGTATGGCATTGTGGCGCATGGAAACGTATCCACCTAATTTACAATCAAGGGCATGGTAGACAGAATATTTTATATTTTCTTATACAAAGGCAAACAGCACACAATGTGATTGATGCAAAAACCTTACATTAAAATTCAGCACTATTGCAAAACCAACACGAGATGGTGGTGTAAGTAAAATGGGAACAGATATATAAATAATAAATATCGCCTCACTTATGCATAGGTAGTAAGATTGGTAGATTGGTGATGAAGAATATAATTTTCTTTTCCCACAAATTTTCTTTTCTTATTTAGGTGCATTATGCTGTTCTTTAAAACTAGGTCAGTCTTTGATGACGGCGGAAATGTACCTTTTTGGGATGTTTTAAGAGAGCTCTCCTTAGATTATTTTAATGCATGTTAAAAATGATAATAATGTAAATAAATACTATAATTTATTTATTATTTATATTTTTATAGGAGATGTCAGATGATAGTGAGCCAGGTGAAATCAAGAGTCCTGATCTGACATCAATTAATCGCTCAAAGCGTTCAACAGAAGACAAAAGAAGCTATAAAGCAGAAAAGAAGATAAAGTAAGTGTTATCATTAATTTTTTTCATACATTTTCAAGAACATACTAATAGGCACTCCATTCAGTAATATTTAGCATCCCTTTAATTATAATGCTGCTCATCCAGCTCAAGGTTTTTTTATACTTAAATCCAGCAAACCAAAAAACTTTGATCCTCTGTTCATTGTTTCTTTCCACATCATGCTTGGTGTTCCAGGTTAAACCGTGTTGGATTTAATCATATCGAGTATAAAATTTCTGTAACCTCAATCAAATGTCACTTTGTTTTTACTTTTACAGACTCGAGAAAGATTTCAGTAAGCTAGGAAGAGACGAATATAAGGACTACAGAAAAGAAGATTACAGAAGAGAAGATAGGTCAGCCTATGATAGGGACAGGAAAGAATATGAGAGAGATCATAGGAGAGAATATGACAAAGAAGATCGAAAAGACTATGATCGTGTGGACAAGCGAGACTCAGAATATTACCGGAAGGACGATGCTGGGGGTAAAAGATCCAGTGTAAGAGATGATCACAGGGTTAGATCTGTGTATACGTAGTGACACGTAATCTTTAAAAACTTTAACACGTAATCTTTAAAAACTTTAAGATGTTTTAATCTACCCTATCTTGTAAGATGACTTGTGGTCTCTGTTTAGGAATATCAATTCTTTTTATTGTCTTCATTAACTTTTGATATCATTTCAGGTAATGCCAAGAAAGGAGGAATTAAGGGAAGAAAAAAGAAAAGACGGCTCATTAAAAGAGAAACCGAAAGTGAAAGAAGAGAAAGCATCAAAGAAAAGATCAGATGACGAACGAGAACGAGTGAAGACATCTAGAGAGGAAGAAATTCGCGAAGAAATACGGAGTATTACTGAAGAAATACAGAAAGACAAGCGGAGAGATACAGTATCTCCCAGTTCTTCTTCAGACAGAAAAGAGAAGAAAGATAAGAAGGATCCTGTAAAGAAGAAAAAGAAAGAGGTAAACTATATAATAACATCTATAAACAAAAGAGCACCTAAAGAGGCTCAGCAAAGTGCTGGCCTATTTACGCTTACGAAGACTCATTTGTTCAATATGTCTCAAAGTAAATAAACTCCTCCATCCTACTCTATCTCTTGCTAAGTTCACTAAGTTGGTAAAATCATCTTCATTTTTCAAATAAATTTGTCTCTTAAATAGGTCCTTTTTCACAATAATATCATACAAATTAGTCCTGTGTCTACCCACTCGTCCCTTTAGCGTTTGACATCCTAGTGTAGCAAATAACAGAGACTAATAGGCAGGCGTGTCGTTGTCACTGCGTAGAACATGACCTAGCATTGTCCAGCGTGCCTTTTCCACTCTCTCGGAAAGGGTAAACTATAATTAAATAATTGTTTCTTGGGTCCAAATTTAAGTTTTCTGAACAACAATCTTTTCGTTCTTGTTCTGCACCATAATTTATGGACTGACTTCTACTGAAAATAAACATTAAACACCAACACTATCCTTCAAAATCAATAAAAAATCATTTGTTGTGACAAACAAATTTCTAATATTATTTGTATTTTATAGGGACGAAAGAATAAAGAAAAGCAGCCAGCCTCAACCCAGGAGAAGTACGAGCAACTTTTAAAAGAGAAATTATCTGGTAAGTTCCTTTGTCCCCCCAAATAGTGCATATTATATTAGATTCATAGTTATCAATAAATCTGTATTTCACATGTGTGTCTAACTAGATCAGTAACTTATATTTTGTTGTCACCTAATATTCATTATATATATTACTAGTAAAGTTACCTCTACACTGATTGCAGGTCCATCACCACAGTCACCAGAGGAGGTTACAATCAGCAGCGCCACTGTCTCCACCATGGCAGCCAAGAAGAAGAGTTTACTTATTGATAGTTCAGAAAGCAGTGATAATGTTAGTAATCCATATTTATCCATTTGCTCATAAATTCGTCTTAACAATCTGTATCACACGTAATATAACTTACAGTTATGTTTTCTAAGTTTCATTATATCACAGTTAAGTAAGTTTCGATAACAGACATGTACACTCAGGAGGGGTCTGATGAAGACCTGGTAGAAGCTGAACCCTCCCCAGTAGCCCTGCGTCCCACTCCCTCTCCCTCACCTCCTCCTGACCCCCTCGCTGGATTACCTCCTTATTACCCTGCTCTCCAAGGCTGCAGGTTAGGAGCCTGCCTGGCTGCCTTCTTTCATTATACTCAACTCAACATGTTCAGAAAGTTCTGCCAAACAATTCTATTTGAATTGTTACTTTACCTTTGAAAACAATAATCTAATATTTTCAGGAACGTTGATCATTTTGAATATTTGAATCGTATAGAAGAAGGAACCTACGGGGTGGTGTTCCGAGCACGTGATAAGAGAACAAACGAACATGTTGCACTGAAGAAACTTAAAATGGAGAAGGAAAAACAGGGATTTCCGATCACTTCACTCAGGGAAATTAATACCCTTTTGAAGGTAAGAAATAATTTACTACGAGGTGACATATTTAAAAACTCTGTGAGAAATTGCCATGTCAAATTGCTGGTAAAACCCACATATGTTAATCTGAAAGTTAAACTTGACATTGTAATTTTGTTTTAAATGCACGTATGGGCACATAGTTAAAACTACCAGTCTGGCAAAACAACTAAAAATACCGCCACCTCAGGGCCAGCACGAGAACGTGGTCCATGTCCGGGAGATAGTAGTGGGCAGTAACATGGACAAGATCTACATTGTCATGGACTATGTGGAACACGATCTTAAATCTCTCATGGAGAACATGAAGGAACCATTTCTTATTGGAGAGGTACTTTTTACAATTCATCTTCGTACTAAGCTTGATAATAATGTACCCGTTGTGACTTTTTAACGACGATTAATTAATTAACTACAATTAATAAACTGCGATTAATTAACTAACTACGATTAATTATAATTAAATATGATTGATTAACTACGATTCGTTTCATCTGTTATATATAAATTATATTGTAAAGTACGAGTGACATATTTTTAATGACGACTTGTTAATTGCAGATAAAGACGATAATGAGGCAGTTAATGAGTGGATTAGCATTTCTACATGATAACTGGATAGTACACAGGGACATCAAATCTTCCAACTTACTTTTCAGTCATGGTAAAGTTCTGTTTTTAAGCAAAGTTAACAGTCTATTGTTTCGTTAATATCTCTCTAAAGTCTCTAAGTTTAAGTCTCTTAAGTTCAAAAATAGGCTTTAATCAACAATCGTTTCTCTCCTTTATTCATGCTGTCTCATTTGGGCTCTAATTCTTTGTTTAAGCTCCTTAATTTTAGGAGGTATATTGAAGATAGGAGATTTTGGTTTAGCACGGGAGTATGGCTCACCTTTAAAACAGTACACTGAGATTGTTGTTACACTTTGGTACAGAGCTCCTGAACTCCTGCTCGGTTGTAAACTGTACTCTGTGCCTATAGGTAATTGTTCTCTTTACTGCCAACAAAACCTTTTATTTGAGTTTACAAATCATTATATTGAGATGGTTATTGGCGGATGTGATATCATATTTTAGGGAATTTGATTTGAATAATTAGTCTAATTTGATATAATCTTTGATCTGTATGTAGTGATTTTCTTTATGTCTTTGTTATCAGATGTTTGGAGTGCGGGATGTGTATTCGGAGAGCTACTTAGTCAGAAACCATTGTTCCCTGGCAAGAGTGAGATAGACCAAATAAACAAGATTTTCAAAGAATTAGGTAAGAATGCAAATGCTACAATATCTTATTCATTATCGGTTTGGCGCCCTCCGCCTTAACCATGCTGTTTGCCATATTCGCCAGGCGGTCCACTGTTTAACTGTTACTTACGGATGCCGCGACTTCTCATTTTCTCTAAGAGTATATTTATTTTGACGCGCGCAGTGTGCACGCACCTCTTTTTCGATCGAACTTATCTATTATTTTCTTTTATTCGTTCGTAAAAGGGCCATTACATCGTTCCAATAAGATTCATCCCTAGAAATTAGAATTCTAATTCTGAGAAGATTCAGCAAGACTTTGGGTGGTGGGCGGTGGCCGGATTTGACTGGTTTAGAATTGGTGCTGGTCGGTCCGGCCTTGTGTAACTCTTTGTCACCTGACAATGTCTTCAGGAACTCCCAACGAGAGAATATGGCCAGGTTACTCTGAACTCCCAGCTACTCAACGTGTCTCATTCGTCAACCATCCCTACAACAAAATTGGAAACAGATACCCTGTTACTGTACTCAGCAAACAGGTGAGTTTGAGGAGTATATCGACTTGTTGTTTTGATTTTTTTTCTCGTAGGAAGAAAACCTTAGACATACATTCCTGATTTGTATGTCCCTGTTATGTAGTTTGTATGAACTCTGGAAATTTACCAGAAATTTATTTCAGGGTCTCGCCTTACTTAACAAGTTGTTGTGCTACGATCCAGCAAAGCGAATCACCGCTGCTGAATCATACGACCACCAATGGTTTAAAGAAGGTCCATTACCAGTGGACCCGACTATGTTCCCAACCTGGCCTGCTAAGAGCGAGATGAATGCGAACCCTAAAAAGAAGATTAAATCCCCGACTCCTCCCGAGGGTGGAGGAGCTGCTGACAAACTAGAGAACTCTGGAATCCAGTCTGGATTTAAGTTCCTTAATGCACTGCAAGGTTCCAGTGCTAAGGGTCCTGGTTTTAGCTTGAAGTTTTGATGCTAACCAGAAACTACAAAAGTTGAAAATTTCATGATCAGACTACCCGTGTTGATAATCAAAGTATGAAGGCAGGATGAGTAAGGGCTCGCCACGTGCTCCAACAGTCAGACTCGCTCCGATCATATTTTAAACTTGAAGCCGCTCCGGAGTCTCCCTGCCTTCTGATAAACTAGGCATTATTCAAGATAATTGTTGTTCATTTGAGGACAACGTGACAAGGAGATCAACAGACTGAGATTATTTGAAGAACGGTTTTATTAATTTCATAATATGTATTGACCTATTATCAATTTCATTGAACAAAGTGATATTCATCTTCATATCAGCATATTTATGATCTAATTCTATAGCATCTTCTAAATACTGGCATATAAATGATATTATGATAAAATCAAGTTATTTAAATTATGAAAGTATTGAAAAGAAATAATAATGTAACCTAACTGGGACTGATACCCACCCATTATAATTGTCTTAAAATGTAACATGTCCTTATCTACAAGAAAGTGAAATGATGTGATGACATGAGAGAAGTTCCTTTGTCCCTAAACTCGCGGGAGTTTCTCTCCTCAGTCCTCAAGGAGGGTCTGCGGCCTGACGCCCGAGAAGGATATGATTACAGAGACATCAAGATCAGTTTTGGACCTCAGTGGGGTCACGCAGAGGTTAGTTTCCTTTTCCATATTTCATTGTAAATGTGTCTCAACTGAGATCATATCACTAACACACGCTAGATTTGTAGCATTTCCCTCTATTGTGGGATGAGGTGAGACCGTTGATTTACCCTTTACCCGTATCTTCCTGTTACACCATCCCAAACTCTCTATCTTCTCCTTTTATTTACGGCCAATACTCTCCTTATAATTCGTTAAGATTTGCACGCTCTTTGGGGTTAGTGCTATGTATATATACAAGTGTGGATACAAATTTTTAAATAAAAAAAAATTTTTTCGGAGTTTAGAGGTTAAAAGTGACATAACACATTTTTATCGTATTAAACAAAATCTCAATTTAAAATTTCAACAAAAAATACACCCATTTTAAAATGTCTCTTCAAAAAACTCTTTTAAAGCTTTTTCTGTGTAGCTTCCCAGTTTGGGGATCGTTACTTCTCTTCTATCGCATCAGTGAGGCCACACACAAAGCTTGGGATTAGAATCAGGTACAGGCAAACAGTAATCAAGGTCCTCACAGCCCGGTGGAGCCCAATTTTGCACTGCAACATCGCAATAGTTTAGGGACGGCACTCCTGGTACCAAGTTTGCTTTGTGCTCTTTAACGATGGGATCGATGGTTGCCATGGCAGCTTTGTATTCTTTACTTTTATTTTCGATAATATACTTTTCTCCTGGATCTCTATTAACATTGAAAAGTATCGGTTTATCCGTGTGATCTATTTGGTCGTGAACTGTAACATTTTTGATGTATTGGCCTCTGCAGAAAGTGAACTTCATTGGGTTTTGTCCGTGCTGAGTCCACATCCAATAGTGTGCCTTGTAAGCGCCCACCCTCACTGCCATCATCTCGTTACCTCTGTAATACCATATAGGCCTGTCTATCACTGGGACTGACTGGTCCAGTAGAACTGGACTCAGGTCTATGCCGTCAATAATTCTGTCTTGAGGCGGTTTTACCCCCGCCAAAGTTAGACTGGTAGTAAAAAGGTCCATGATGTTTCCGAGCTGATGAGTAATGGTTCCAGCAGGGATTGAACCAGGCCACCAAGCTATCCCTGGTTCTCTCATCCCTCCCTCATATGTTGTCTCTTTTCCACACAAGAAAGGACCATTGTCTCCGCCTGCTGAACCTCTATAGGTAGCTGCCCCGTTGTCTGACGTGAAGAAGACAAAAGTGTTATTGTCAATCCCTAACTCCTTCAGCTTCTCTAAGATCTTGCCTACACAGTAGTCCATTTCCATCACAGCATCTCCGTATCTTCCTCGGATGCTTTTCTCGAGGAACATTGGGCTGGCATAGTTGGGACCGTGTGTCGCGTCCGGTGTCCAGTAAAGGAAAAACGGATTTCCATCAGAGTGCACCTTTTCGATGAATGAAAGACCTTCCTGGAGAAAGATTTGGCTTACATTGGACAGTCCATCATTTCCAATGGTGAAGTTGGTGTAGTATCTTCCAACCATTTTGTCGTCTTTGTACACTGGCATGTTGGGTGTTTTAACATCGTTATATGGTCCAAAATGACAATTTCCTGAGCCAAAGAACTCATCAAATCCTCTTTTGCAGGGAAGGAACTGTCTCCTGTGTCCAAGGTGCCATTTTCCAATTATTTTACTTTTGTAGTCAGCCTCTTTCAAGAGTTCAGGAAGGAGCTGCTCGTATTCGTGAATACCACCGACAATAGTCTGAGGAGTGAAAGCGTTCCTAGCATGAGCGTTCGTTGAGTAAAATCCATTTCTAATAGGTAGTCTCCCCGTCATCAGAGCTGCTCTTGAGGGGGAACAGAGCGGGTTAGCTGTGTAAAAGTCCATGAACAACATACCTTCTGCCGCCATCTTGTCGATAAAAGGGGTTTCCTTAGCCCAGTTTCCATTGATCCCCACGTCACCCCAGCCCATATCATCCATCAGCATTATTATGATGTTTGGACGATCAACCAGGCAGTGCGAAACTGTCAGGCATAGAACCATGCATGACAGTCGTATTAACATTTTACTGAGGGGAAGGGACCGTGTGAGTCATAGTGTATAAACACTAAAAAGTAATGATTATCGGAATGAAATAGCAAACGCAGAAGGACACGTTAAAAAATTCTAAAGTCATTAAAGGTATACATAGATTTTGATAAGATAGATTTAAAGGGAAATATACATTTAGATACGATATTTTGATAACAATTTAAATATCGACGAGAAACTGAAAATACAACTTTTTACACCGTTTTTCAATGACAAACAAACGGTGCATCAGTTGCCCGCCTAACTTAATCAACTTTTTTTTTCTTGTCACATTTTAGTGGAGCCATGTAATCAATAATCATACAATATGTAATTCGAACCCAAGATAATTTTTGTGGTTCAGGTTAAAGTGGTGCAAGGTCAAAAGGAAATCGCGGCACGTAGGGAATCGCGATTTTCCCTATTCTCCGCGACAAATCGCGATTTTTGACGTTTGCCAAATCGCGATTTTTCAATTCTCCGCGACAAATCTGAGGAGGAATATATATTTATATTTGTAAACATGTAAATAAACATTAGCTATTTGTGGTGCTGCATTGGTACCCATTGGTATTCCAATAACTTGTCTATTAGTGCTTTTCATGCAACAAGTAAAACAAATCCTTTATGTCATGTTTCCAGGGTTTGGACTGGAATTGCCTGCTTAAAGAACCTCCATCGCATTACATTACATAATTTTCTGAAACATATATTACATTTACAATAAATTATGCAATATCACAACATTACAATCAACAAAATAAATTTAATCGCAGAATCTCAAATGCAAATAATCGTAAATTAAACACAAAAAACAAATTAAACATGCAATAAATGAATATACGAATGCGCATCTTTTGTCAACTTACTCCTTCATAAAATTAATTTTTTACAAAAAAAAATTTTTAGACGGTAAAATAATGGTTACTAATTTATAAGTCACAAATAATAAATCAATACAAATTAATCACAAATACTAGAATAATTAATAGATATTAGGTAACTTATATAACTGAAAAACGATATATGTCGATACAAATTACAAAATAATATTAGGTGATTGAAACATTTCAATAAATTCATCATAAATATCACTACCATATTTACCCCAAATATTTAATCTTGATTTATAAAACTTGACAAACTTGTTGCGCAAAGCAGCTAACTTAAATCCTTGCGCAACCAATTTACCTAAAAGTTCGGTAACACAATTTTTGAAACCCTTAAGTGTCGAATATATAAATTTGACCCTGATAAGTAACATAAGAATTATCAATCAAATAATTAAGACATTCCAAAAGTGTATCTTTAGAAAACTGAACTTTGTACATGTGCTCGTGACGGCACACCCCATCATCGCAACGGATGGTTCCTGAAGGACAGTCTCCATCGGCATCGTCATCGCAGTCTCCGCATGTTCTCGGACAAGCCTCTTTTATCAGCGAGTATTTGCAGAACTTCTCTTTGCAACCTGGAGGTGATACCAGGGGTTATATTTATGAAGGAGTCGTTTGAACATGGTTGACCGAATATCAGAAATTTATGATATTTGGCAAGCTAAACTGATGAAATGTTATAATATTATAACAGCGTCAGCAATATTGAGGTGGATTCGATATACCAAACATCTTAACCCTTTTATATTCCTAAAAAACTAAAAAAGAGCATTATTACTTGTCGCAAACACGGAATAATCCAGATATTGCACAAAAACATCTCTATATCAAGTAACTAAAGTAACCTGTGAAAGTCTCCACACAAGGTTCAGGATCAGGACCAGGACCCTCGTCGTCCCCAGCGTTATAGTCAGTCGCCCTGTCTGATTCGTTATTGTCTTCCCTACCTTCTATCCTAGCAAGCACCCCGTATCCTACAAACCTGCGGCAATGTTGTTGTGTGTTCAGTCGTTACGAAACACTATTTCATTATATTGTGGGTTGTTTAAACTTTTAAAGGGTCAACATTAGAAAGTGCTCAAAGAAGGTAATTTACCAACCATTCATAACGACGTGACCTACAGACCTAACACATGACACTATGATAGTCACGTGACACTATGGTAGTCACGTGACACTACGGTAGTCACGTGAAACTATGGTAGTCACGTGACACTATGGTAGTCACGTGACACTATGGTAGACACGTGACACTACGGTAGTCACGTGACACTCTTTATATGGTTGTATTTTATTACCTGTGGAAAGAACACCCATCGTAGTTTCTCGCAACCTTAATGAAACGGTCATCTCCCCACTCTGATCCCCAGGAGTTCTTAATCAGGGTGTACTGTTCGGTGTAGGCTACTGCGGTCAGCGCGTGGTTCGGAAAACTGGGATTAGACATGGTTAAAATACTTAACAGCTGTATTGTGCGGTCAATAAAGCTTAAATCAAAATAAAAATCCAAATCAAATATAAACAGACTAACTAAACTGAGTGGTGGAAAAGCAAAAATAAGAAAACCTGCCCATCTTACCTAGTTCTGGTATTGTCCCGGTAAATCCCGGAAGTGTAGGCGAAGAAGGAGTCACGGACATTGATCGTCACTGCTAGGGGTCTCAGAGACAGAGCACGGATTGTGTGAACTTCACCCTCCTCTATCTCAACGTAGTCCCTTACGTCAGCACCAACCATAGAGTTGGGATATTCTTCTAAACTGCAAGCACCATCAGCACCTCGGTAAGGATAATCAGCAGTGCTAGCTAGCTTTCCAGCCACTCGAACTGAAACCACACCATCCCTCATCCACCCGCCACCACAACCATCTCTATCCGAATAGGTACAGTCCAGCATCTGCTCCTCTGCGAAGTTTCGCAGAACACCAGTCTTGAGCTTGTAGGCACCCTCTAGGGCTCCCATGGCTCCAAACGCCCAGCAGGACCCACAGGATCCCTGGTTCTTGATCTCAGTAACCGCTCCAACTGTTATCCAGGACCTGGCAAGAGGTTCATCGTCTGCTCTTTCGTCTGATCCTTCTTCTTCCTCAGATTCTCTTTTCTCCACTCTCTGAACGTTGGTCACGTTCAGACCAAGGAAGGAGTGACGTTCATCGTCTGTCATGTCAGCAAAGTGGTTCATGCCTTCTTTCCATGTGGAGTCGCCGTGGTTGTGGACGGAGATTTCCTGAGGTTAGAGTAATATTAATAATATGTAGTAATGTATCCTGAAGTAAGAGTAATATTAATAATATGAAGTAATGCATTCTGAAGTAAGAGTAATATTTTAGTATAGTTCTTTTAAATGAGATGGCACAGCATTTTTGTTAGAATTTTTTGGAATATGGGGACCTCGAATGCCCAGATACGTACTACTGCAGCCCAGCCTTCGTTTTCTCTCAGCTCAATACTCTCTAATTGTTTGTCTTACTATATTAATATACTATATACCAGCTGTTTTACTATGACTATTTACTACTAGAAACCCCTCAATTTTCAGTTTTTTGCCGCTGCCGGTAAGATTTCGTCAAGTTTAAAATATAATATAGATATGCCACCTGTTCCACCATCCACCACTTCGACAACTCTCCAGATGGTATTTATTGTTTATAGGACTCCTTTATGGTCTTTCAGAGAGCTCCCTTATTGTTTTTAACTGGTAGACTGAAAACCGGATGCTAAACCTGTGATGTTTCAGCGGTTCACGTGCTGTTTATTTGTCTTCATTGCACTCTATAGTAGTAAATAAACTGCTGCTCTATGGACCGAGAACTCGAGGTATAGTAGTGCTCCAGTCCCCACCCACATCAATTGTTGAGGATCATACAATGCTTAGTGAGAGAAGCACGTGTCTGGGCAGACTGTTGAAACTTTATAGGGAAACGTAGGATCTTTTAACTTTCAGCTTCATCTCTCAGCGTTTTTAATAAATATAACGCAAGAAGATTGGGAAGCCGTGTAAAATATTAATATACCAGAGCCAACATATAAGTACGCCAAAATGTTGTGAAAAGTGCGACTCAGCACTTGTATCTGATAAAACCGGGTGGGCGACAATTGTCGGGGGGTCAATTGTCAGGGAGGGGGGGGGGGGGGTCAATTGTCGCGGTACGGATAAAACCATCTAATTGATATCACTCCCCTTTGATTCACGATGTCAATCCTTCACAGCTCGGCGAGGCTCAGTGGTAAAGGATTGACATCGTGAATCAAAGGGGAGCGATATCTATCAGATGCTTTTATCAGATACATTTTCCAAGGTTGTCTGTACCAAAGCAAACCAGTACATACACTGGGTTTACCACAGAAAGTGTGACTTTTTTGAAAAATAAAGCGAGACGATATATATTATTTATATATATATTGATATATGATATATTGATATATATATAATATATATATATACTGTTGCCATTTTACTGAAACCACGTCATCAACTTTAACACGACTTTAACACACGAAACATAAGGTTAAGTTATAATTTATTTTTCGAAGGATTTGAGGTCCTGAACCATTGGGGATCCTCTCAACTTATCAAAGGAGAAACTCATAAGCATTGAGAACTGAGGTGATTTAAACTTCCGCAAGTTTAGGGACACAGGAACTTCACTCATGTTATTAAATGTAAAACTTTTCAAAGAAAGCAAGGCTAATATAAAAAATGCCTTCTTGTTATATTAGATACGTTATAATATTCCAATATATACACATCTTCCAATCAGAACCGGAAAAAATTATAACAAATAGTACCTTTGCTAATTTTCGTGCTCGGGCTCGTATTATCGCCCGTAGCACTCAACAGCCAAGGTATTATAATTGTATTATAACATAATAACATAATGAAAATGAAGGAATTGACCGATCGCTGTCATAAAACAAAAATATGGGTCACCTCCCCACAAATATTCAGGATATGAATTAATCGGGGAAGATTATTTGTTTTTGGTAGATGCGATTTAACTTACATTGCTCGCTGCATGCATTGCAACTTGTGAAAATATTGCATTGAGCATTCCAGTGAACACTAAGCAACCAAGATTTATTTTATAAAACAGTCACGCAGAGGTTATTATTCTTGTTTCCTTTTCCATATAATTCCATTATAAACGTGTCTCAACTGAGATCATATCACTAACACACGCTAGATTTGTAGCATTTCCCTCTATTGTGGGATGAGGTGAGACCGTTGATTTACCCTTTACCCGTATCTTCCTGTTCCACCATCCCAAACTCTCTATCTTCTCCTTTAATTGACGGCCAATACTCTCCTTATAATTCGTTAAGATTTGCACGCTCTTTGGGGTTAGTGCTATGTATATACAAGGGTGGATAGCGCAGCTGAGAACTGGAAGTCCCACAGTGAAGGAAATGCTCTGCAAGACACTACCCTCGTTCACTTTCACTGGATCCGGGGTTAGCATTCCACATACAGTGTCAGTAGCCTCCCGATATGATATGAAAACAGACAGCTGCGTAACAAGACACAGGATATTACAAGCATTCTCTAGCAAGATTTTCACTGTCCCTCTAACGTTTCTCCTCTGATTTTGAGCAAGGTTCGTCTTCCTCATTTCACATAGCTCGTAAGAAGTTAAAAACGAAGCTATGACGGCAACACATTCGACAATCATGCAGGGAGCGAAATAAGTAATTGCAACTATTTCAGGAATTCGATCTGATGGTCCACGTTTGAACCAGGTTGTCTGTACCAGAGCAAACCAGTACATACTACTATTTAGTATTATACAGCATTGATATGTTGTTACGTACACAATGTAGCTGGTTATCAAGATAATTACGTTTCTTTTTTCGATAGGCCAGAACGGATATCGTATTTGCAAATATCTAACACACGTTTGTAGTCCGGTCAGAAAAGATGGAATTGCAATGAAAATCCAGGCGAATGCTCCAAACACCATGTTGAATGTTCTAGCTTCATGAAAATAACAATAATGTGGCATCCTGTAAGTGGTATTGGTATGGAGTTCTCCTTGTAGCCCTCCTTGCAATCCATGGTTTTTAGCCAAGAGCTGGAGAAATTTGTCTCCCGAAGTGAAGTTGAAATAAGGCGATTCCTCAGGTTTCAGTATCTTGAAGCTGGTATGAATCCCAACGTAGGGTGCCATCATGAGATTAGTAACAGCCACCGTCAGGAACATAACCTTAGGGATAGAAGTGGGGTGTCGGTTGTGGTATATAACTATAGGGTTCAACACAGTTGAGATACACACACAGAGTAGGAAGCTGAGCCCCAGTTGGAAGTCAGGGTAGGAGAGACCGCCCCTGCTCAAGTGTGCCATTTAGCGCTACTTCCTGTGAGTGTAGTTGAAGTAAGAACATTTGGAGCCTTTTTAAAAAACTGTGCATAAGTTTACTGACAGTGTCTACCAGTCGAATTCGGTGGAAAATAGTTTTGTAGAATAATGTAATAAGCTTATTAGTTATGACTGCCTCCAGCGGGGGGGGGGGGGGATCATATGGTCAGAATCGTACGTGACGTTGGGTGGGTGGGGGCCCGTCGTGTGGGTGGGTCATATTTTCTTCCAAAACGCAGTTAGTAATCTTGTACTAAGTGGTGGGTCTGCTGCTCATTTCCCAGAAAAACAGTTGGTACATGGTACTAAGGGGTTCATTTTTTGGGTGTCCAACCCCAAAAAAACCCATTTTACCTCAAATTTCAATTTTGGGAATGGGTTTTGAGGTTTTTTTTTGAGTTTTTTTTGGTTTTTTGTCATTTTAAAATTTATTTGTAACTTTTTATCTAATTCGACTTCATTGAAAACAAAACCCCTACTAAATAGTGGATATAATTTGTCCATTTCCCAATGTTTAATGAGCTGTTTTAAGCAATTTATGGGTGAGTATCTTATTTTATATACCAAGACTCAGTTAGTACCGTGATTTCTCAACAGTTAGTACCGCAAAAGCCGGCAATAGGGGGTGGGTGTCCTAAATATTATCCGAAAAAGCAGTTAGTACCGTAAAGGGGGTGGGTGGGTCATTTTTGTAAAGTCCAAAACTGCACTTAGTCGACGTCACGTACGTCACTTTACACTTAGTACCTGATCCCCCCGCCTCCAGTAGATGCAACAAAATAACAATTGCAATTAGAATCTTAGAAAGAAGTTGCGCAAAACTTTCCAAAACCTATTCTGGTCAGTTCTGAGTTCTCTGACTGTGTCCACAGGTAATTCGGTAATCTACCTACGCACGTTCCAAACACGGTTAGCACATGGTTGACGCAGATCCAATGAGCGGTCAGCACACAACTGTTGACCCACGGTTAACGCACGGTATCTATAAGATTGCATCAACGTGCGGGTGAAATCAAACAAATTGATCCTACTGTAATCTATTCATAAACCACCTACTACATATTTAAGGGCTCTTACAACAATTATCGTGGCGTTGAGACTAATCCAGCAGGAATTAAACTTAGACAACACCGGCCTCTTGTTTAAAGGTGTGACGCAACCCCATCTCTATCATTATTATACATTATGATCGACTAACGAGATTCTGTAAACCGGACAATTTATTTTACATTTTAAGGAGTTGGCTGATAAAAGGATAATCTGTTAATTTTCGTTATGTTTATGCAAAAGGCTAGGTGTCTGGGTGACGTATAATTTGTTTGTATGTGATTACTATATCGAATAATGGTGATAAGCTGCAACTAACTACGTAATCGGGATTTGGGAGTATATGATCTGACTCTAGATCTATGGATCGTCAATATAAAGAAAGGGGGCTTGGTTCGAAAAATTGTTAAAATATTAGATTTATTTTTGTTATGTATTTTAAAATGTAATAATTTGTCTACAATTTAAAACAAAAATTAGACCGTTTGTCTCATTTGTTAGATTTTGAGAGCCATTCAAAATTTGGACACGAGTCTTGAAACACCCTGTATAAAATGTGCCAATATGTTATATTTACTAGGCAGGACTGATTTACTAACTCAGATCTTACCAGGTTTTACTAGGCAGGACTCGAGTATTAGCTAGAGTATCCACGGCGGTTGCAACACCTGCCCCATCTCGCCCTAACGAAGGAGCTCTCTTCTTCAACGTTCATCTGTCTCCCTTGTCTTCTAGCAAGTTCTCTGGCGCTCGATCCGACTTCAGGTCAGTTATCTTTTTGATTGAAATAAGTCCAGCAGTTGATGGACAGAATGCTACCTTTTTGTGTCTTATAGGAGATATTGCATCGATAGTGTTAAATTTAAACATTATAGAAATGTTTTGCAGATCTTAGGACTAAAATGTAACAATTTATATTTACAGTACGGTAGTAACCCGTTTGCTGGAGCGCACCATCAAGGAGACACGTGTTATTGACACTGAGTGTTTGTGTATTGTGGCTGGAGAAAAGGTAACCAAAGCTTCTCAGACCTCAGTGTCTTGCACTGCGATTTCAAACTCTGGAACTGTTTGAATTTAATTAAATATGCCGGGAAATCTAGAATTTGGCTACTCCGGTTCGACGTTGATGCGGGATTGGATGATTCAAGTTCGCTGTATTATTTAAAATTTGTTTTATCGGATTGTAAACATTAGCTTTTCTTAACAAATTAACAGTGTTCTTGTTGCAGGTTCTAAACCTCAGAGTGGACATAACACTGCTAGATTTTGCGGGTAATGTTATTGATGCTAGTTGTATCGCCGCCATGACGGCCCTTTCACATTTCAGACGCCCTGATTTCATCGTCAACGGAGATGAGGTGAGAGTTTCTGCAAACAAAATTGTGGTTAAAATACAACCGAATGTTCAGCACCTTTTACTGAGTGAGCGGCCAGCATTATGCTAAAACTTTGGTTATATTTTATCCTGTAACATTTAGTTGTAGTGGGAGGTTGTCGTAATAACAGATCTAGAACTAGGAGTTTACTAACATCCAGTATAATTTCAGATAACCGTGTTCAGTGATAAGGACAGGGACCCCATCCCCCTATCAGTTCTACACGTTCCCATTACTTGCACTATTGGCTTCTCCGGAGAGAAGATCCTTGTAGATCCTGACGATGAGGAGGTTCGTACCTACTGCCACAGCTTTATATTCTTATCTCAAAATTTTGGACTGCTAGGGAAATGTAGTGGGGATGGTTGTGTGATTGAACGGTTTTTGGGAGGTGGATTAATGTGTGATAAGTGTGATAAACCAACTTATTATTACAGGAGAGTGTGATGGATGGTTACGTTTCCATAGCAACCAACACTCATCACGAGATATGTTACATTTACTTAGGAGGTGGTGTCACACTGACCCCAGCTCTCGTATCTAAATGCTGCGAGATATCATCTCTCAAAACCCAGGCAAGTTTTGGATATTGGAACAGGTTGTGAGCTCACGTTCGATGGAGCATGATATGAGATATCATACATATAATCACGACGTACAAGACTTTTTTTAATAAATGAGTGGGATTCGTGCATGGTAAAAATTTACGATTTATTTGACCAATGTAGCGCCGCGCATCAATAGTAAATAAATCCAGAAAATTGCGGAAAATAACTTTGCGAAGGAGGAGCTAGAGCTTCACTGTAATTAATTAACATATGGCTAGCGTCGCGCGCAGCATAACAGACGCTTCCTATACACATAATTATAGGGGAGTGGTCTATATTGCGAAGGAGCCGACTTTTATCATCAACGTAGCGCCGTCGGGCCACCTCATATATACAAACCCGATTACTTATTCCCTACGATCTTTTTGCCTTCGGCAAGAGTAGGGAAAAAATTAATTATTCTACTTAAGTAAATGCAATGATGATTGATGGGTCAAAAAGTTTATGCCGTGTTTATAAACATTACTCTCAATATCTTTGTAACCTTGTTCAGCAATCAGCTTATAAATATGCTGAATAAGGTTTTACTAACCTGTAAACTGAAACAGAGAGACATCTTAATACATTGTTTTCTAGGAGATATCAGCTCAAATAACAAAGTCGCTGGATGAAGATTCCGCTCTAAGACGTAAAGCGGGCACCGACCGACCTTCCGCCATCAGTTCGCTTACACTTCAAGAAAAATTGGATAGACTTTACGTGGAGGATCGGACCAACAAACGGGAGAATCTGGCAGCTGAAGACGGGGTATGTTTCGTAGTAAATTTTAATGTGTTAGAAGACCTAATTTTAGCATTACATCCCCATTCACCTTCCACATTCATGATAATCGTTACGTACTGAAGAGTTGCCGACCTTTCATAACACGTCTATTATTTCAGATTGAGAATGCTACCTTTCATAACACGTCTAATATTTCAGATTGAGAATGCTACCTTTCATAACACGTCTATTATTTCAGGTTGAGAATGCTACCTTTCATAACACGTCTATTATTTCAGATTGAGAATGCTACCTTTCATAACACGTCTATTATTTCAGATTGAGAATGCTACCTTTCATAACACGTCTATTATTTCAGATTAAGAATGCTACTTTTCATAACACGTCTATTATTTCAGATTTAGAATGCTACCTTTCATAACACGTCTATTATTTCAGATTGAGAATGCTACATTTGGAAGTATTACTATCCGCTATATTGATGAGTTGGACACCGTGGATGAAGATGGGGTGGCAGCCCTCTCTAGACCGGCCCCTGAGTCAGTTCAAAGTATTCCTAACACCTCCCAAGAAGAGGAATCTTTCCCTGGATTCTAATTGATGACTATCAGTCATTGATGTCACTATCAGTTTTAGTTTTTAATGTTGGATTTTGTATGTCTATCACGCCAGTGAAAACAGAAAAGGGGTTAGGCATATTCTGGCAAGATCTTTTTTAAAGTATTGGGTTGATTGATACAACTGAGGAGCAATTATTATTATAAGCTTTTTATTTTTAAACGCTAATATTTGTGGGGCTAGAATTTGCATTTTTGACGACAAGTACTATTCTTCTATTGAAGGTCAAAATGAGTAATATATCACTTCCGATCTAAAAAATCGATGAACAAGTTTCTTTTGGTCGACTTGAACAATGATGAATGACAATCAACAATGACTTGGGTATTATTCATAATTTTAGCTTAATTTATTATCATTTTAGCTTAATTTATTACTTTATTACCACAAGTTTGGGCTTTCTCTTTTGTACTCTATTACACTCGCCAGCGTGCTGTCACAAAAAACCGCTTTTAACCCGACAGCAGATAAGTTATGAGATGTTTCTTCGCATTTTTATGTCAACATACATTTGATGTTAAAGCTCGACCATTTCTTTTTACAATCAACTGTATGTTTTATTCAGAGAATGCTAATTTGTGGATCATTATATTTATACTTAGACGAATGTCAGCTCTTGGAAAACTACCTATGCGTACGGCTTCGTAGTAAACTAACAAACTATTATTGTCACCAAGATGTAGTTCTAGATTGTGAACTATTTAGAACTAGGGGTCGTTCACATATTACGTAATCAATGTTTGAGCAATTTTTACTCCCCTCCCCCTACCGTAATCAACCGTAATCAAGACCCAACCCCCCCCCCCTCCTGACAGCAATATTACGTAATCATGGCCCCCCCCCCCCCTTTACTTTTTTTCCTAGAAAACACTATTCTCTAAGTTATTGTTTCATGCTACCCTGATCATGCTATCATGATGAGACGAAATCATTGTTATGATATCCACTACACCTTCTAAACTACTTATAATACTATTATTGCCGAATATTCGATCAATTTCTAAATTTTATAACTATCAGAGTGAAATTGAGTGTAATTTGAATTAAAATATTGTCAAATTGTTATTATTCTAGAGGGTAAAAAAGAAAATTTTGATTACTTAATCAACGACCGAACCCCCCCCCCCCCCCCCCCCCCCCCGTAATCAACCGTAAGCATTCGGAAACCACCTCCCCCCTCGGCTGATTACGTAATATGTGAACGACCCCCTACTATATATCTTGGTGCAACCCAGTGGTGCATCTCGCCGATCTCGCTCCTACTAAATCGCTCGCCCAAATTTTAAGAAAAATCTTGTGAAAAGGCCCTTTAGGCATGAAAGTGATCTAGATCGGTGAATTTTTGGACGCTGATTCCGAATCACCCCCCCCCCCCCCCCCCCCCCCCCCCATGACGTAGGGTTAAAATGCTTCCCTGGAGAGTTATGGGCAAAAAACCGTTTTGGTCACGTGACAGGCTAGTAAAACGTGAATTTGATTATTTAGGGCTCGGGTTAGGGTTAGGGTTGTGGTTAAGATTATGGATAGCTTCGGGGTTATGGTTAGGGTTAGGGTTGGGATTAGGGTTTATGTAAAACCGTTTTGTACGGCTGCAAAACCAAAAAAACCAAAGTCACGTGAAATTTTTGGGCGAGCGATTTAGTAAGAGCCCGCCGATCTACGGTTGCGAGAAGCATTATTGGATGCGCGCGCGACCCAGTAGTGCATCGCGCTTTGCTCTAACCAGAGCCCTCTCGCTTGCAGTAGCGCGCGACCGCCGGAGGCGGCAAAGATTCTACTTGTGAAACAAGCGCGTCACGCAGTTCGCGTAGACACATGGCTATGCATGAACATCGCGCTACAAGTAGAAACTCTACTATACAAGTAGAAACTCTACTATAATAGTGAAATACGACCGTGGGGCCGTGGGGGTCACGACTTAATTGACGATGTCAATTCATGGCAGCTCGGCGCGGCACAGTAGCGCATCTCGCCGATCTAGCCAGGAGAAGCCTTATTAAGGGCGCAGCACAGTATAGTAACGCATCGCGCTACAAGTCACGACGTGATACAATGTTGACATATATAATACAATACTCTTTTTAATTAATTAAATGTTAAAGGTATATGGTATAGCGAGCGCATTCTTTTTGAAATATGACCCAAGCACCAAGACAATAATAAATATAAAATAAATGCAATGTTGCAATCAGTAGCGCGCACCGCGCGGGTCAGTCCACAATTTATTAACAATGAATAAATTGTATCATCGTCAAGTAAATCATAAATGCTTGATTGACGATGTCAATCCGTCGAGATCGTTGCTCTGCGAAGCAGAGCAACGATCGTCGACGATGCGAAGCAAGAATGCTAGTTTGCGCGGCGCGTCGAAGCGGCGAAGTCCTCCAAATAAATGCGCGCGGCAATAAGAAATGAAACAATTTGTGTACTGTAGGTGCTTATAAACATATTATGCTATGGCGCAAGTTATATTTCCACCGAAAGCACATCCAATTTAATACAAATGAAAAATGTCTTTAACTTGCTTGATAAATGATAAAGGTAAATCACTATCAAAAAGCAAAATAATGAATTTAATTTGATGAACTTTTCTGTCAAAAATATTTGTGATTCACAAATTTATATGTTTTGACACATGTCATTTTGTTGAACATATTTTTTTAATTTGTATTTATTTTTTGCTATCCATTTAATCAAACGTTTTATTTCATGTTATAAATTTCACTTTTGCCAAAACCTTTCGAAAGTGTTCGCAGAAACCAGCATTTGATAACATGACAAACTACGAATTTCGCCGAATCAACGTGATAAGGTTGTAAGTCAATGTTGCGTGAATTGGAGGCTACGTTTCACTTAGACACAATTCACTAAGAGATACAATAGCTGAACTCCTAACCACTGTTTGCAAAGACGTTGAAACAGAACCCCAGCTTCTCTCTATTCCTCACACTCTTGAACTATCTAATGGAACAAATAGACAAGATGGTGCAAAACTGGACATCAGTGCGAGATCGTTTTGGTCGCCGCTGGTCAGGGCATTCACAGATGTAAGGGTACTTCACCCTCAAGCCCAGTCCAACAGTGACGAGAGCAGCATCTCACAGATGTACAAATCTCACGAGAAAAACAAAAAACGTGAGTACAATGAGAGAGTCCTCAATGTTGAAAAGGCTACATTCACGCCACTGGTGTTCAGTACTACATGAGGAATGGCAACTGAGGCTTCACAGTTCCTAAAACATCTCTCTGAAAGGATCGGCTCAAAGAAAGGCCAGCGGTATTGTGATGTGATGTCATTTGTCAGACGCAGACTGCGTTTTGATATACTCAGAACCTGTATAATCTCTATCAGGGGGTACAGAGGTCAGAGGTACCAGAACCCTTCCACCCATGGCAACAAGTGATTTGGACCTTAACCTGATCAACACTCTTAAACCGTAAAAGGTCATGGAGTGCTTGTTGGATGGGGGTCTAAACTGCTTTTTGTTGTGATGTGATTTAGTGGATTTTATATATATATATATATATATTATTACAAAGGGTTTTATTTTTACCTCAGTTTTTAAATTTGTACCATTTTTACAGAATTTTTATATTGGGTCATTGCTATATTATACAGTGTATATTGTTTGAATATATAATGATAAATAATGTGGCGTGATGATGTACATTTATTTCGTGTTGAAGAACACTCAGGCATGAAAGTAACCTAGATCAACGTATTTTTAGACGCTGATCCCAAGTCATTCCCATGACACTTTTTCGTTCCAGAATCAAAGTCTCTATTTGTTTGACATACGTTGCATGCCACATTTCGCACGCAAGACACTTCACAGCAAGTGAAAGGTGCATCTTCAGGGCACTGAATTCATAGTGAACTCTTTTCTGTGTGAGGCCTGTGAGCCTTTCTAAAGCTAACTTTGACCTACCAGACAACAACCCTGTGGTCAATGAAACAATAAGTTTTCAATGAAACAATAAGTTTTCAATAAAACAATAAGTTTTCATTGAAACAATTATTTTACATTCCTTTAATTATAAATAAAATAAGAGTTTTAGGTAAGTCACAGGGGGGGGGGATCCAAGGCCAAAATGTTTTTGTCCCCAGCTCAAAAAAAACTACGTACTACCAGACGCTCGCGCACCACCCTAGCCCCCCAGAGTACATAGTTTGTCGTAAAATTGAGGTTAACAATTGCCTATTTTATCAGTTAACCTCGCAAATAACCGGTTCTTAACAGTTTGTTGCTCTCATCTCAAGTTAAACTTATCCATGGGTATCAATTGGCCGTCCAATGTCAACAAAACCATTATATACCCTTTATTTGTTGAAAAATTGAGGTTAACATTATATGTTCTCAAAAATCAGTCTTTTGGCTCTCCTAAAACCACCTTTAAAACCTATCTTCTAGACTCTAGAGCTTTCATCCATTTTATCTCAAATTTGAAACACATGTCACATTCAGGAAATATGCAGTGATTTAAAAAATTTTTATGAGGTTAACTGTCGAAAATTTCGTGACACCTTGACAAACACTGTTGCCATGCCATTATCTGTAAAAGATAGATTTCAGCCAAAACTTCATTTAAAGTTTTCATTTACAATAGAATTACAGGTAAACCTCAAAATTTGACGTGCGGTATCTACAGATATGAAACTTTTTTTCAGTTGAGGACAAAAGCATTTGAAAATTTAGATCGAGCTCTACAACATATCTCAAGATTTCAAAATTGACCTCGGACCCCGCCCCCCCCCCTGTGGCCTTAAACAACGAACTAGTTACCAATAAATTTGGTTACAAAAAGGGGGGGGGGGGGGGGGGGGGGGGGGGTGTCACGTCCGTCTATGTCCGCTTGTCTCATAGAATCCAAAAAGGACAGGACATAGGCTGACATAGACGGACATAGGCGGACATAGGCGGACATAGACGGACATAGGCGGACATAGGCGGACATTAATGGACACCTAAATTGCTAAATAAAATGTTCAATTTTTGCTGTTATAGGGGGATCATGTTTTTTGTCCGTTCGGTACCCTATATTTTCAAAACGGACAAAAAATAGAGCGGATAAAAACGGACAAAAACGGACAAAAATGGAAATAACATTTAGATGCTTCCTCCTCCTACTCTTCCTCCTCCTCCCCCTGGGTCTTCCTGATCTTCCTCAGTCCTCTTCCTCCTCCCCTCCTCAGTCCTCCTCCTACTCCTCCTCCTCGTCCTCAGTCCTCCTCATCAGTCCTCAACAGTCCTCCTCCCCAGTCCTCCTCCTCCTCCTGAGTCCTCCTCCTGGGTCCTCCTCCTGGGTCCTCCTCCTCCTCTTCATCCTCCTCCTCTTCCTCCTCAGTCCTCAGTCCTCCTCAGTCCTCCTCCTCATCCTTCTCCTCAGTCCTCCATCCTCCTCCTCAGTCCTCCCCCAGTCCCCCTCCTCCTATTCAGTCCTCCTCCTCCTCCTTCTCAGTCCTCCTCAGTCCTCCTCCTCCTCCTTCTCAGTCCTCCTCAGTCCTCCTCCTCCTCCTCCTCCTCTTCCCTCTCAGTCATCCTCCTCAGCCATCCTCCTCAGTCCTCCTCCTCCTGGGTCCTCCTCCTCCTCTTCATCCTCCTCCTCTTCCTCCTCGGTCCTCAGTCCTCCTCCCCCTGGGTCCTCCTCCTCATCCTTCTCATCAGTCCTCCTCCTCCCCAGTCCTCTCCCAGTCCCCCTCCTCCTCCTCCTCCTATTCAGTCCTCCTCCTCCTCCTCCTCAGTTCTCCTTAGTCCTCCTTCTCATTTCTCCTAAGTCCTCCTCCTGAGTTCTCCTCCTGAGTCCTCCTCCTCTTCCTTCTGAGTCCTCCGCCTGAGTCCTCCTCCTCCTCCCTCTCAGTCATCCTCCTCAGTCATCCTCCTCAGCCATCCTCCTCAGCCATCCTTCTCAGTACTCCTCCGTCCTCCTCCTTCTCAGTCATCGTCAGTCCTCCTCCTCAGTCCTCCTCAGTCCTCCTCCTGATCCTCCTGGGTCCTCCTCCTCCTCCTGGGTCCTCCAGCCTCCTGGGTCTTCCTGATCCTCCCCAGTCCTCTTCCTCCTCCCCTCCTCAGTCCTCCTCCTACTCTTCCTCCTCGTCCTCAGTCCTCCTCATCAGTCCTCAACAGTTCTCCTCCTCCCCAGTCCTCCTCCTCCTCCTGGGGCCTTTTCCTGGGTCCTCCTCCTGGGGCTTTTTCCTGGGTCCTCCTCCTGGGTCATCCTTCTCCTGCTCAGTCCTTCTCCTCCTCCTCCTCAGTCCTCTTCTTCCTCTTCCTCCTCCTCCTTCCTCTCAGCCATCCTCCTCAGCCATCCTCTTCAGCCATCCTCCTCAGCCATCCTCCTCAGTCCTCCTCCTTCTCAGTCCTCGTCAGTCCTCCTTCTGAGTCCTCCTCCTCCTCAGTCATCCTCCTGAGTTCTCCTCCTCCTCCTCCTCCTCCTCCTAGGTCCTCCTTCTGGGTCCTCCTCCTCCTCCTCCTCCTGGGTCTTCCTGATCCTTCTCCTCCCTCTCAGTCATCCTCCTCAGCCATCCTCCTCAGCCATCCTTCTCAGCCATCCTCCTCAGTCCTCCTCAGTCCTCCTCCTGGGTCCTCCTCCTCCTCCTCCTCCTGGGTCCTCCAGCCTCCTGGGTCTTCCTGATCCTCCCCAGTCCTCTTCCTCCTCCCCTCCTCAGTCCTCCTCCTACTCTTCCTCCTCGTCCTCAGTCCTCCTCATCAGTCCTCAACAGTTCTCCTCCTCCCCAGTCCTCCTCCTCCTCCTGGGGCCTCCTCCTGGGTCCTCCTCCTCCTGGGTCCTCCTCCTCCTGGGTCCTCCTCCTCCTGGGTCCTCCTTCTCCTGCTCAGTCCTTCTCCTCCTCCACCTCAGTCCTCTTCTTCCTCTTCCTCCTCCTCCTCCCTCTCAGCCATCCTCCTCAGCCATCCTCTTCAGCCATCCTCCTCAGCCATCCTCCTCAGTCCTCCTCCTTCTCAGTCCTCGTCAGTCCTCCTCCTGAGTCCTTTTCCTCCTCAGTCATCCTCCTGAGTTCTCCTCCTCCTCCTCCTCCTCCTCCTCCTAGGTCCTCCTTCTGGGTCCTCCTCCTCCTCCTCCTCCTGGGTTTTCCTGATCCTTCTCCTCCCTCTCAGTCATCCTCCTCAGTCATCCTCCTCAGCCATCCTTCTCAGCCATCCTCCTCAGTCCTCCTCAGTCCTCCTCCTCCTCCTGGGTCCTCCTCCTCCTCCTCCTCCTGGGTCCTCCAGCCTCCTGGGTCTTCCTGATCCTCCCCAGTCCTCTTCCTCCTCCCCTCCTCAGTCCTCCTCCTACTCTTCCTCCTCGTCCTCAGTCCTCCTCATCAGTCCTCAACAGTTCTCCTCCTCCCCAGTCCTCCTCCTCCTCCTGGGGCCTTTTCCTGGGTCCTCCTCCTGGGTCCTCCTCCTCCTGGGTCCTCCTTCTCCTGCTCAGTCCTTCTCCTCCTCCTCGTCAGTCCTCTTCTTCCTCTTCCTCCTCCTCCTCCTCTCTCTCAGCCATCCTCCTCAGCCATCCTCTTCAGCCATCCTCCTCAGCCATCCTCCTCAGTCCTCCTCCTTCTCAGTCCTCCTCAGTCCTCCTCCTGAGTCATCCTCCTCCTGAGTCATCCTCCTCAGTTCTCCTCCTCCTCCTCCTCCTAGGTCCTCCTTCTGGGTCCTCCTCCTCCTCCTCCTCCTGGGTCTTCCTGATCCTTCTCCTCCCTCTCAGTCATCCTCCTCAGTCATCCTCCTCAGCCATCCTCCTCAGCCATCCTTCTCAGCCATCCTCCTCAGTCCTCCTCAGTCCTCCTCCTCCTCGTGGGTCCTCCTCCTCCTCCTCCTGGGTCCTCCAGCCTCCTTGGTCTTCCTGATCCTCCCCAGTCCTCTTCCTCTTCCCCTCCTCAGTCCTCCTCCTACTCTTCCTCCTCGTCCTCAGTCCTCCTCATCAGTCCTCAACAGTTCTCCTCCTCCTGGGTCCTCCTCCTCCTCCTGGGGCCTTTTCCTGGGTCCTCCTCCTGGGTGCTCCTCCTCCTGGGTCCTCCTTCTCCTCCTCAGTCCTTCTCCTCCTCCTCAGTCCTCTTCTTCCTCTTCCTCCTCCTCCTCCCTCTCAGCAATCCTCCTCTGCCATCCTCCTCAGCCATCCTCCTCAGTCCTCCTCCTTCTCAGTCCTCCTCAGTCCTCCTCCTGAGTCATCCTCCTCCTGAGTCATCCTCCTCAGTTCTCCTCCTCCTCCTCCTCCTAGGTCCTCCTTCTGGGTCCTCCTCCTCCTCCTCCTCCTGGGTCTTCCTGATCCTTCTCCTCCCTCTCAGTCATCCTCCTCAGTCATCCTCCTCAGTCATCCTCCTCAGCCATCCTACTCAGCCATCCTTCTCAGCCATCCTCCTCAGTACTCTTCAGTACTCTTCAGTACTCTTCAGTCCTCAAAATGTTTGTCTGCTAATGTCCACCAATGTCCGCTAATGTCCATCCAAGTCCGCCAATGTCCGTCCGGGTCCGCCAATGTCCGTCCGAGTCCGCCAATGTCCGTCCGAGTCCGCCAATGTCCGTCCGAGTCCGCCAATGTCCGTCCGTGTCCGCCAATGTCCCAAAAAACACGTCCGTTGTCTCATAGAATCCAAAAAGGACAGGACATAGGCGGACATAGACGGACATGACACCCCCCCCCCCAAAATGTTGGTTACCATAATTTCAGTCACAAATTTTTTGCAAATTTTGAGTCTACAATAATTTTGAGTCACATTTTTCGACTTTTCGAGACCATCATATTCCATTCCATTTATTTAATTTTTCCAATAATTCCATTATTTAGCTATTTTTTTGATTTCTCACATAAAGTCATTCTTTTTAATTTGAGGCCTGTTGATTAAATGATTTGTTACTGCCTGATGGGAAAAGGAAGTAAGAGAATGTGAAAGCATTAAAAGCAGTGGATCACACATGTAATAGCCAAAGTGGTTCAGCAGTTGGAACAGTGATGGCATCAATGGTGATCCGTGATTATATTAATTATTAACCATGTAAGCTCAATAATATTCATGTCATATATGCTCAACTGAAATTTTGGTCTGCTTTCAAATTAGTAGCCGAAAAATTTAGTCTCAATAAATTTGGTTTACAACAATTTGACTAAATTTATGGTAGACTAAATTTGTCGTTCTTAAGCTAACTAGAAGTAAACTTGAGGAAATATTCTTTGGTGATTGTATATAGTTATTTAATAAACTTTTATTTGGTTGTTAGAGATATCCGGGCTCTCCTTGACAAGAGAATTTCAGTCGAACCACCTGCTAGCAAAAGAGACAAGGTGAAGTGGCCGGCGTCCAATGATGGTCGATGGAGTAAGTTTGATGAGTTTTTTTTTTTTTTTTTTTTTTTTTTTTTAGAGAGGCTGGGCCTGGTTGGCCCACGAGAGGATAGCATATGAATGCTTTGCCTACCTCTGGGGTATGGCAGTCCTGTGGGAGGATGCCAGTGGAATCAAGATGTGTAATCAAGGATGATGGTAAGTGTTGTGGGGTGTGTCATGGATAAACGCTTAAGTGGTGGTTGGGTGTGGAAGAGAGAGGCGAAATAAGACGGCGTTAAAGTAGTCGCTATGTTACACCTGTCTGGTCCAACTCCTCTGGCACCACTAAGCGTTTAGTGTGGTTTGTAAAGTTGACAATGGTGGAGATGTGTTGGTTGTCGAATATGTCATTGACAGAGAGGTAGTAGTCCCGAAAATATTGACCTCTTATTTGGGCAATAGCCGGGCACTGTCCGAGAAAGTGTGAGACAGTCTCCTCTTCGTCGCCGCATTTAGGACAAGCACTTGTGTCTGATTTGCGAATGGTGTGTAGGTGTTTGTTGAGGCCACAATGTCCCGTGATGAGGTGCACTGCAGTTCTATAATTTTGTCTGTTGTTACTGAGTGTAGTGTTGAGATTTTTGATGATGTTGGTGTTTTTATGTCCAAGTGTCAGTTTAGTGTGTCTGGGACCATCAGTAATCCATGATTCTTGATTAAGTTTTGTGACTTTGTCGTTGATCAGGCGTTTGATGTAAGATTGTGGAATTGGGCAATTCAAAGTGGATTCACTGGTTGTACCATTTTTGGCCAGCTCGTCTGCTTTTTCATTACCCCACAATCCAATGTGTGCAGCTATCCATCTGATCTCTAAGGTGTTAGTGGATCCGAGTGTATTGAGGGTGTCGTAACAGTCTCTAGTAGTCCTACTCCTCGTTGAAGGTGAAGGTGAAGTTTGATGAGTGTGTGGTAGAGAAGTTTGCAGTGGTTCTCAAGCGGAAACCATTTCAAGAGAAGATGGTGAGTCATTGTGATGTAGTGTACGACGAGGGTGCCAAGTTGTTTGGTATTGTTGAAGTAGGTGCTGGTAGTGGAAAGAAGTCCATGAGCTTTAAGAACAGGCGAAAGGAGGAGATTGACAGCCTGATTGAAAAGAGGAAGCAGTTGAGGAGGAAGAAAAGGAAGGCAAGGAGTGAGATAGAGAAGGATGGTTATGAGGCATTATTGAGAGTGTTGGCTGGTCGTTTGATGAAGTTGAGGAGGGCTGAGAAAAGGAGACAGAAGCAGAGAGAGATAAGGAGAGTTAGAGGGGATTTTGGACGCAACCCTTTCAAGACAGTCAAGGAAGTGCTAAATCCAAGTCCAGTGGGGGAGCTTAAGTGTTCAAAGGAGGAGCTAGATGATCACTTGGCCAGAACGTATGGAGATCCAGCCCGGCAGCAGTCCCTTGGTATACTTGAGGGTCTGCCTGAGTGTGCTCCTGAACCCTCTGTTGCCTTTGACCTCACAACGGTATCCAAGAAGGAGTTTGAGGAGGTTGTAAAGAAGGCAAGGAGCAAGAGTGCCCCGGGTAACAACGGGATCCCGTACACAGTGTACAAGAGATGTCCTGGTATTGCCAAGAATCTCTGGGACCTGTTAAGAACTGGATATAAGTTAGAAGAATATCCTGACAATTGTAGGTATTTCGAGGGTGTCTACATCCCAAAGGCGGATGGCGACTTTTCACCAAGTTCAGGACGGCCTATTTCCCTGGGTAACATTCAAGGGAAGATCTATTTGGCGATCCTGGCGAAGAGGTTGACCAGCTTTGTTGTCTCGAATGGATATGTAGACCTCTCTATACAGAAGGGTGGTGTGCCAGGCGTCCGTGGGTGCACGGAGCATTTTGGTGCCATGTGGGAGGTACTGAAGGAGGCAAAGGTCAAGAAGAAGGATCTGAGTGTAGTATGGCTTGACCTGGCTAACGCTTACGGAGCGGTACCCCATGTTCTGATTGCCAGGGCCCTCCGTTTCTACAATGTCCCTGAGAAGGTTATCAACATTATCCTACGGTACTTCTCCGGGGTATTCGGAAGGTTCTCCTCAAGAACGGTGACATCAGACTGGCAGCAGTTTGAGATAGGAATCTTCATGGGGTGTGTGATATCAGTCATCTTGTTTGTCTTGTGCATGAACCTTGGGCATGAACACCTAAAGTCTAAGGTTCCGAGAAGCATTGAGTACATCAAGGATGACACACCAATACCAACTCTGAAGCTGTTTATGGACGATAGCTGTCTGACCACCGCACGTGCAGAAGATATGCAAACGTTACTCAATGTGTTTCAGAAGTACGTGGACTGGTCCAGATTTAAGTTAAAGTCCTCCAAGTCCAGAGCACTGGTGTTGAAGAAGGGAGTGGCTGTGAGGTGGGTTGAGGAGGTAGTGGTAGGAGAGGAGGAGGTGGAGAGAGAAGAGGTGTGTTTGCAGTTGGGTGGTGAGGTGATTCCGAATGTGTCAGAGAAGCCGATAAAATTCCTTGGGAGATGGATAAGAGTGGAAGGAAATGACAAATCAGTCATCGACTCAACCAAGGTCGACCTTAACACTTTTCTTCGGAGACTCGATGAAAGTTCCCTTACTGGACTCCAGAAGTGCTGGGGATATCAGTACATGGTCCTTCCAAAACTGAAGTGGCCTCTTGCCATCTATGATATTCCGATCACAACAGTTACCAGATGGGAACAGAATACCAATAGTTTCCTCAGAAAGTGGTTAGGGGTGGGACACACTCTGAGTGGTCTTTGTCTGTTCAGTCAATCATCCAGTGTGGCCTTACCGGTGAGCAGCCTGACAGATACATGGAAGATAGAGAAGTGTCGACTGTTGCAATCTTATCAGACATCTAAGGATGACCTGATTAAAGCAGTCCAGCCCCAAGTTCGTTCTGGTAGAGTTTGGAGGCCTGAGACAGAACTGGAAGAGGCCAGAAGAGATTTGGTCTGTGAATCGGTGCGAGGGATGGTGCAACCTCAAAAAAGAGTTGGCATCGGTTTTGGTGACTGGAAAAAACCTTGGGAGAGGATGGATGAGCGGGAAAGAGAGAGGGAGGTTATGCTGAGAGTGAAGGAGAACATTGAAAGAGAGAGGGAGGTGCAAGTAGGTTCTCTGGAGATGCAGAGCAGGTGGGGTGAGTGGAGAGAGATCGTAATGAAGACGGATTTGAGCTGGCATACACTTTTTAAGTATGGTGACTCACTTATTAGGTTCATGCTAAGTGCTGTGTACGGCACCCTCTTAACCCCCTCTATGGTTTCCAAGTGGAGTGAAGATGAGGATGGGAAGTGCAAGTTATGTGAGGAGAGGATGGGCACCATTCAGCACATTTTGGCTGGGTGTAAGGTGGCCCTTAGTCAAGGAAGGTATAGATGGCGGCACGACAAGGTTCTGAAGCAGATATCTGAACAGGTTGTCTTCCATTGTGATCGCCGAGTGAACACATATAAGAACAAGGCCGGCGATCCCCCTTTTGTTCTGGTCCAGAGCATTAGCCAGGCAGCTTCCCGGTAATTCGAGCGGCTGGGTGGGTCCTGGGCGGGATTGGTGTGGGTTCGTCCTCCTCGTGGTATGGTCTGAGATCTGGGGGTTGGCACGGGGGTGCGGCGGGGATGGGTGAGTGGTGCTGGCTGGAGGGACGGTTACTATTCATACCGACCAGCTTAAGCAAGTAAAGTTGTTTGCAGTCGGGACGGATGGGAACTTTGAATCGACAGTTAGCATTGCGATCCTGGCTCTTGTCAAACTCTCGGGCCTTGGACCCGTTTCTCGGGGCTGGCACAGGGGGTTTGGGCTCCCGCCTCTCGTCTGGGGCCTCCTGGACGCTTTAGAATTGCTGGGATTATAAGTACGGCGGCGGAGTCAGTCCTGAGCACCAGAGCATTCGTGAAGACTCCGCCCACTTACTCTGATTTATCTGACTGTAATTCCTTTCAACCCAATTCTTGTTCGTGTCTTTCATTCTTGGATTGATTGGAACAGCAGCCTGGATTCGGTTAAGTGACCTTGACGTGGTAAGGGGGCTTACTCGGCTTCACTCGACCTGCCGAAACTAAGCCGTACTGTCCAGCTGGGCATCACTGGACATAAGTCGCACGTGCACTTCTTTTGGCTATTTAACTCACCTGATCCTTCCTCCCTGAGCACTCACAGCTTTCATTCACATTGAGCTATAGGGTTTTTGAAGTTTAGGGTGTGCGCTTCAGGTCGGGCCCTTAATTCCGATCATTAGCACCCATTTTCCCTGTTTTATTGGGCGGCATTTCAACACTGTCGTCGTAGTATTTCTCAGCATCTTTCTACGATTCGCAGAAAGTGTTAAAACTCACGATACACCCTCACTGATCAACCATTTGCTTTATAGATCGTGGATAGAGTGTGCTTCGGCAAACACAAATGTATGTGCACGGACTCTTGGGTCTGACTCATGCACTTTGTGCACCGTCCACGAACCCTATAAAATAATATACTGTAACAACACCAAAAACCAACCTTTACTGCCAACAGTGGTGCCAACTGGAGGGACGGTCACTATCCATAACGACCAGCTTAAGCAAGTAAAGTTGTTTGCAGTCGGGCCGGATGGGGACTTTGAATCGACAGTTGGCATTGCGATCAGACCAACAACCTACTTTCAACCGACCACTTTTGACTCTCGGCAAGTCTCAATGGTCCAACCGACATACGACATTATTGTGTTAAAAGCTAAAAAAATCATATCTTCGCGCGGGTGCGCGCACCCACGTGAGAACATATGGTCACAAACAAAAGATAACAACAAACACAATTTCACACACAAACGTCTATTGAGCGGACTGTGGGAGCCATGTTCAGGGAAGGTCTGGCGGGGGCTGTTTGTCTGGAAGGGACCATGCGTACCTTCTGGGGGGCCAGCTGCTGCTACCCGACCCTGTCCAACTCCTCAGCGCCCCACCGGCAATGATAGGTCATAATACCTGTCTAGGGGGAGGGACGGCTTCCACTCCGCTCAATGACGCTCAAACTAGCACAAAAAAGAAGAGACGCCAAAAAAAGTTAAAGACTACTGTTGCAGCACGCAACAAGCAGTCTGAAACTTACTCTGTCACCCAAATTAATCTCAAACGCAAGTTCAATGCATGGAAAACCCTCCTTATCAACACTCACGGCCGGAGAAATCCAATCATTCTTGCAACAGAACCGTACTCTAATAACAAAAACCTAATACCACCCATCAATAAGGATCTCACCCAATATTATTACAAGGTCGGGGATAAAAGACCCCGTGCCGCTATTGTACTGCACAAAAACCTGACAGTAAAATGTTGGGAACTTACACAATTCACAACACCCGATCAAGTGGCCATTTAAATCCAACTCAGCTCGACAGAACTCATTCTGGCAGCTTCGTACATGGATATAAATGGGCCGGTACCGCCACAAGAAACATCACCTCTAGCAAAATACGCAAATGATAACAACATCCCGCTCATTATAGGGTCGGACACCAATTCCCACCACACCCTTTGGGGGAACAAGGCATGCAATAAAAGGGGAGAGGAGCTTCTTGACTTTCTCTCCTCCCTAGGGCTGTCATGTGCCAACAAAGGATCATCCCCAACCTTCCTCAACTCTCGAGGCCACAACTCAATTATCGATCTCACAATAACAAACCAGTTGGGAGGAGATCTCATTAGTAACTGGCATGTTAGTGACCTTTACTCCAACTCTGACCATCGCTATATTATGTTCGATATAACTACAGGGCCAAAGAAGGAACCCAAACAGATCCGACTAGTCAAAAACACTGACTGGGACAGATTTGATGAGATCCTATCGAATAACCCCAACCTTAACAACACACAAATCAACACTACGACTGAAATTGATCACAAAATAGACATAATCAATACTGCACTAAAGGAAGCCTTCGAGGAGGCATGCCCCATTACTTACATCTCAAGTTCCGTCCGCAAACCCCCCTGGCTAACTCGAGAAGTAGAGGAAGCACAGAGGGGAATAAGACAAAAACTGATTACTGCCCGCAAAAAGAAGACTGATGCCCTGTGGCTCGCTCTTAGAGAGAGCAACAAACAATACAACCGACTTATAACCAACTCCCAGCGTAATGCTTGGAGAACTTTTTGTCAGGAAACAGAGTCTGTTAAGGAATCCGGAAGGATGAATAAGATTCTGAAATCCTGTAACGACAACAAACATACACTAGAAGCCGTTTACAAACCAAACGGAGACCTCACCAAAAATGCAGAGGAGACATTGGAAGTCATGACACGAACCCACTTCAAGGATAGTGTCACTGATCCGCCAGTGCCTCCACCTGGTCCTCTACCAATCACCACCACCTTACTCAATACCATCTACAGCCCAGACAGAATCGAGGAGGCTCTTAAATCCTTCGATCCGTTGAAAGCTGCTGGACCCGACACCCTCAAACCTATCATCATACAGAAAGCTTGGACACACATCAAAGACATCACCAGAACCATTATGACAAAAAATCATGAAACCCAACACATTCCAACTTTGTGGAAAGAATCCCTTGGAATCTTTCTCCCAAAGCCTGGAAAAACTGACTACAACCAACCAAAGTCATTTCGCACTATCACCCTTTCTCCAGTGATGTTAAAACTACAGGAGAAGGTGATACTGTGGCATATGCAACACGACCTTAATATCGCTAAAGACATCAACAAACGACAATTTGGCTTTAAGAAAGGATGTTCAACCGAAGCAGCCCTTCATAAAGTTACTCACACCATCGAGCGCAGGATAGCTAAGAAGGGATATGTCCTAGGCGTCTTTCTAGATATAGAGGGAGCTTTTGATAATGTCTCTTTCAAGGCTATTTCTGACGCTATCAAGACCACGAAAGTGGATCTGGCCACAGCACAATGGATTATCAACATGGTAACTAACAGATTCATCACATTAAATCATAAGGATAAGTCGACAAGGGTTCGGATCCGGAGAGGGTGCCCTCAAGGTGGCATCCTTTCCCCTTTCCTCTGGAACCTGGTAGTCGATGATCTCCTGGCCTACACCGCAAGAGACATACCAGGTTATCTGCAAGCTTTTGCAGACGATCTGCTCTCTCTAGCGGAGGGGAATGATTTAGATATCATCTGGAACAGAACACGCAAAACCATCAACACAATAGAAAAATGGTGCCAAACCAAAGATCTATCCATAAGCGCACTCAAAACTCAAATAGTCATGTTTACCTGGAATAAGAAATGGACACTAAGACCTGTGGTGGTGGGTAACACCACTATAGGTCTTTCCAAATCTGCCAAATTCCTAGGAGTGACCCTCGACAGCAAGCTCAATTTCAATGAACATATCACCAATACCACCAAAAAAGCTACGGCATCCCTTATGCAATGTAGAAGAGCTGTCGGCCCCACTTGGGGTATGAGCCCTAAAACATGCAAATGGATGTACACCGCTGTCATCAGACCTATTCTATCATACTGCTGTAGTATATGGATTAGAGCAACTCAAACAGACACCAACGCGAGGAAGTTCAAACGAGTTCAGGCATTGGCATTGAGAATGATGTCTGGTGCCATGCCTAGTACTCCCTTCATCGCACTGAACCACCTCACTAACACTCCAGATATCATACTTTTCCTGAGAGGTGAAGCAGCAAAGGGCACAGCCAGGCTTCAAGCCTATGGAAGCCTAACCCTCGAAACTATCGCCCCCAGAAAAGGTACCATCACAACTCACACCACTATCAACAAACAATTCATGGTAGATCTCAACATACCACTCAAAACAGAGAGAGACCTATCTATACCAACCATGATGCTTGAACGACGCTTCACGGTCACCACTCCTGGAGCTGACAACATTGGATATAGAGGCTCACTCCAAAACACCATCGACAACATCCCCAGTGAAACCATCACCTGCTACACAGACGGGTCACGCACAGACTCAGGTAGCGGGGCTGGTTATATTATCACCACAGACAACAACAACACTACACTAGATGAAAGATCATTCAAGCTTCCCGATTATTGCACCGTATATCAAACAGAACTCACTGCCATCATCGAAGCTTGTAAATATCTATCAACTTACACAAACACACATATCATCATATGGTCAGACAGTCTCTCTTCTATTCAAGCCATATCCTCACCTTCAACGAGGAGTAGGACTACTAGAGACTGTTACGACACCCTCAATACACTCGGATCCACTAACACCTTAGAGATCAGATGGATAGCTGCACACATTGGATTGTGGGGTAATGAAAAAGCAGACGAGCTGGCCAAAAATGGTACAACCAGTGAATCCACTTTGAATTGCCCAATTCCACAATCCTACATCAAACGCCTGATCAACGACAAAGTCACAAAACTTAATCAAGAATCATGGATTACTGATGGTCCCAGACACACTAAACTGACACTTGGACATAAAAACATCAACATCATCAAAAATCTCAACACTACACTCAGTAACAACAGACAAAATTATAGAACTGCAGTGCACCTCATCACGGGACATTGTGGCCTCAACAAACACCTACACACCATTCGCAAATCAGACACAAGTGCTTGTCCTAAATGCGGCGACGAAGAGGAGACTGTCTCACACTTTCTCGGACAGTGCCCGGCTATTGCCCAAATAAGAGGTCAATATTTCCGGGACTACTACCTCTCTGTCAATGACATATTCGACAACCAACACATCTCCACCATTGTCAACTTTACAAACCACACTAAACGCTTAGTGGTGCCAGAGGAGTTGGACCAGACAGGTGTAACATAGCGACTATTTTAACGCCGTCTTATTTCGCCTCTCTCTTCCACACTCAACCACCACTTAAGCGTTTATCCATGACACACCCCACAACACTTACCATCATCCTTGATTACACATCTTGATTCCACTGGCATCCTCCCACAGGACTGCCATACCCCAGAGGTAGGCAAAGCATTCATATGCTATCCTCTCGTGGGCCAACCAGGCCCAGCCTCTCTAAAAAAAAAAAAAAAAAAAAAGGCCGGCGATGGAAGACAGTTCATTGATTTTGTTCCTGCTGGGAGGAGAAAAGCAGGTAAAGACGACCGGAAGGAGAGTCGTGGTTTCGGGATCCTGAGTGGGTATCGGGATTGGATAGTGCTGTCAGACCTTGAGGAGCAGCTTAAGTTTCCCAGTGAGATTGTGGAAACACGGCTGAGGCCGGACCTTGTGATATTCTCAAGGTCAGCAAAGACAGTTATTTGGTGGGAGCTAACAGTACCATCTGAAGAGCGGATCGCTGAATCGCACGAGTACAAACTCGACCGATACAGTGGTCTGCAGGCTGAGATTCAGGCGAAAGGTTGGTGCTGTTATAATGCCGCAGTCGAAGTTGGAGCTAGGGGAGTGGTTGCGCAGAGTTTGGAGAGAGCTGCGAGGAGGATTGGTTTTAGGGGAAGAGAGCTGAAGAAGCTGGTACGGGACAGTGGGAAAGAGGCAGCCATAAACGTTATCTCGTCGCCAATTGCAAGCTCTAACGGGTCTCCTCAAGTGACTCTCGGATCAGATGGTGGTTCAAGGGTGGACTGCTGGGGCGCCTGACAGGAAACCGTATTGCGATTAAAGCCCCGAAACGGTGTCAGGTTGGTAACTGATGATTCTGATCCATGCTCCTGTGAGTTTGCTGTTGTATCTCAACTCGCTAAACTGAGGCATCTCCGCATCTTGGGTGAATATGCGTACATCTTCATACTAAACCCAGGTGTGGCATGTGTCAGTGAATACGGGCGAGCGGATGCAATAGCGAAGGTGGTGTGGCAAGGCCTAAAAGACACAGTCAGATAGTTGTCAGCTCGCTGACTGTAAGGGAGAAGGTATATCCGTATTTCGCTGCTACTGATGCAGTCCTTGATCTGGCAATCAAGGCTTCTCTGTTTTTCGTCTAACTATGTACCGTTGGGCTTGTGGAACCCGTAAGGGGGACATACATAGGTTAGAATGGTTTTGTGCACCAAGAGGAGTGAGGGAATGTGGGTTGAAGAGAGAGAGCTTGAGAGTTGTTAGGGTGGTTAGGATCAGTAGGTGGAGTGTTTGGTTGGAGCCTTCTGTTTTTGCTGTATAGCATTTTAGTCACTCCGCAGTTTATTAACTGTGTCTCAACTCTGTCGTTCTTAAGCTAACTAGAAGTAAACTTGAGGAAATATTCTTTGGTGATTGTATATAGTTATTTAATAAACTTTTATTTGGTTGTTAGTATTTTCAGATCTCAAGGCAACTGTTGTAAACTTCAGTGTTCTTTAGTGAATTTTCCACTTCCGCTGTATTAGGATGTAATCAATCTGACCATCAGATAAATAGGTTCATTTGTTGACCATTCCAATTGGGTTATGAATGGTGAACTGTTTCCTTTCAGGATCAGTTTGCTTGTATGAATCCAATTGTGCAATTAAAAAACACTACCACACTGGGCCGCGCCATGCAGTCAAACCTTCACTGAAATTGGGCAATTTTATTTATAAAATTATTTCTTTGAACTGGTGATATAAATATTCAAACTTATTGTGTAGTGGTTGTGGGTACAAAATAAAATATTTGTTTTACTAAATTCTGTTTACTGTAGACATAATGTAAAGGTAAAATCAGCATGCAAAGGTTTTGGCTTATTGCTAATCACTTAGAACCATTAATCATAGCGGAATTCCAGCTGTTCTAACAGAATTTTAAGATAGGCCTTTAAAAGTTTTTTATTCGATTTTGAAAATCTTGGACCAGGAAAAATCATCAAAAAACAAGGTCCAAGATCATCAAAATCTTAACTGGCTGTTTGCACATAGCTGTTCTAACACCAATACCAGCTCAGGATGTTGATATTTAAGAATTCTAAAATTAATCCCATAATCAGATTTGATTACCTAATTGACTGAGAAATTCGAGTTAATTTCTATGTGTATCATTGCATTGTACTAATCTAAATCTTAACAGGATGTCATCCCCATTCCATCCAGACGATGAAAATGGTGTAGGAAATGTTGCTGAAGAGCGCAGCCCTCGGAGGGAGAAGAAAGAAAAGAAGAAAAAGAAGCACCGATCTCGATCTCGATCCAGAAGTCGCCGGCACAGATCCAGATCAAGAAGCAGAGAGAGACGGAGGTCTAGAAGTAGGTCAGCAGACCGGAAATCTAAGAAATCTCGCAGGAAGAAGCCTTCACAGTTCTGGGATGTTCCTCCACCAGGTTTTGAGCACATAACTCCCCTACAGTACAAAGCCCTCCAAGCTACTGGTCAGCTCCCAGTGGCAGGTGCAGCGCTGCCTCCGTCCATCCTGCAAATGGGTGAAAATGCCACAGCTTCTGTGTCAGCTGCAATAGCAGCAGCTCCAATGGCTCAATCCCACATAACACGTCAGGCTAGGCGTCTTTACCTTGGTAACATTCCATTTGGTACTACAGAGGATGCGATGACAGAATTCTTCAACAAGCAGATGAGAGATTGCGGCTTAGCATGTGCTGCTGGTGCTCCTGTAATTGCTACACAGATAAATTTTGAAAGAAATTTTGCCTTCTTAGAGCTCCGATCAGTGGAGGAAACAACCAATTGTTTAGCCTTTGATGGTATCAACTTTATGGGACAAACTCTCAAAATACGGAGGCCTAATGATTACAAGCCTTTGCCAACTGGTACAACAACAGGCGTCAATCTTACCCACATTCCTGGTATTGTCAGTACTTTTGTTGAGGAAACGCCCAACAAATTATTCATTGGCAGTTTACCTAACCATCTTAACGATGATCAGGTGAAAGAGTTGCTCACTAGTTTTGGACAACTCAAATCATTCACTTTGGTAAAGGATAGCGGTACAGGAGAATCTAAAGGGTATGCTTTTTGTGAATATATTGATCCTAAAAACACTGAACAGGCTATTGAAGGCCTCAATGGTATGTCACTTGGTGAGAAAAAGCTTATTGTCAATCGGGCAGGTTCAGGAAACAAAAATTCAGCTGCGGCTGGTCTGCCTCTACCAATTACAGGTATGGACATTGTCTCGTCTCTCAATGAAGCAACTGAAGTTTTGTGTCTGATGAACATGATCTCTTTGGATGACTTACTCGATGATGATGAGTATGCCGATATTATTGAAGATGTCAGAGAGGAGTGCGGAAAGTATGGGCGTGTAAGAAATGTGGTAATTCCTCGTCCAATTGAAGGTCAGGCTGTCCCTGGACAGGGAAAAATTTACTGCGAGTTTGCCGGACCAGACGATTGTAAGAAGGCAGCCGGTGCTTTGGCTGGAAGAAAGTTCGCTAATCGGGTTGTCGTTACGTCCTACTACAATCTAGACAAATTTCGAAAGAGAGACTTCTGATTCAGAAAATTTTTGTCCAACTCGACAAAACGAGCTAAATTTATTTTTATCCCACTTTTATTACTTATTTTTATCCTCAGCTAGCCCTGAAGTATGCTGATGCAGTATTTATTTGATCGATACTCAAAAAATTCAGTAATGTGTGCTCTCCCGTTAGTTGACTGCTTATTAATTGCTTATTAGAACAATTTATGTCTTTATGATCATAATCTTTTAGTGTTCATTGTGTTATGGAAATTTCGCATGTCTGAAAACTCAATCAAACTATTTAGCCTTATCAAATACAAACTTCCTACTTTATTAAGTAGCCATATTATAATAAAAAGTTTTACCTGTAACAATTTAATATTATCGAACACATACCATCTCTAGCTAAGGGCCCATAGTTTGAAGTAGAATGGCTGAAAACGACCTCGGCGACTTTTTTGCCAAGAAAGACAAGAGGAAGAAGAAGAAGAAGCAGCAAGGAACTAAAGTGACCAGTGCGACTTTGATAGAACAATTGATATCCGACACTGGCAAAACTGAGGAACAACCTCAACAACAGTTCACTGAGAAAGCTCACATAGCTAGACCAGTAAGTAAACATATTATATCTCATTGACCACATATTAAACGTTTTCTCTTGGCAAGTTACAACGAATAATCCAAGTTTCCAAAAGCAGCCAATCAAATGTCTCGAATCAATGTCACGTGACAATTATTGGGCACCTCTCCAGTCCCCAACAGTATGTAAATCTATGAACCATGTAACCTGTTAATAATTTTGTTCATTTAAATCTCAAACCTGTTACCAGATGTACAGATACTTGTACTCGCTATTTACAGGATGATAACGAATGGGTGGAAATAAATGACGACCATTTAGCTGAGGGGCTCTCAGACCTGAAAATAAAATCTCTTGATGCCAAGTAAGTGACGTAAATATAATAATAGTACAAGAAATATTACGAGCTGACTAATGACTTGAAATAACTATTGCTGTAATATCCAGAGTTATTGTAATCTGATACCACCAATTTGCCCATTTACTAGTGACTAAACGTGTGCAGTAAAAGGAACAACTTCTTTTCAGGGAAGAGGAAGAAGAAGCGATAAGACAAGAGCAAGAAGCTCAAGACTATGAATCTGAAGATGAGAATGGAGAGAAAGACAAGGGTCCTTGGGCCCCGTTGTCCTCATCGCCCCCTAAAACATTTTCTTCAATAAATAAGCCTAAAGCTAATGGTAACATTCCTTATTCTCATTACCTATTTTTTGCTCATTGTATTTTACTGATGTTGTTTTGTAGCTTTATATCGTGTTAGTACTGGACACCGGCAGACGGTTTGTTCTAGAAGGCATAAACTTATTTCTTTGTTTCAGTTCCCTCCATACCTTCTTCACTTGTGTCAGCGGGCGGGAAATACATTCCTCCCGGTCAGCGGGCTGGTGGACCGGCAGTATCGAATAGCAGATCGCGCGGAAGAGAGCAGATCAATGTTAATAGCGTGGTAAGTTCGTGATCAATAAACTGGTACAATGAACCACAATCCGTACGTTTCACGGGGCGGTCACAGCCATGTTGTTTAGTTTTTGGAAGGCGCGTCGACATTTGTTTGGTGCAATCATATTTCTTAGCCATTATACTTTTTCGCAATTTCGCGCGCGCGTCCGTGCGCGACTATTCTCCGTCATCGCTTGCCGAGACAGGAAGCTGTAGAAAAATTCCTCTCATTTCTCACCATTAGCATACCTTCTTATTTTCGGTTTGAAAGGGACTCGATGCTAATAGCTATCAATCATACCAGATCTGAAAGACTAACATTATGTTTTCGCAGGATCAGTTCCCGGGTCTTCATGCGCAGTCGAACAACCAACCCAAGTAAGAATCATGATTCATGGAGCCGTACTATCAATTTACTTTCAATGAAAAGTCAGTTCCTAATACTACTAAAATATGAATAAGCCTTTGAAACTGCGGTTTATCTAAAAATTCTTGTTTTCAGAGAAAAGCATGACCCAACATTTGACATGGCTAAGGGCGGCGGCAAAAGAATACAGAAACAGGCTAGACCGGAGCAAATGCAACTGAACAACAAGTTCCAAGTTTTAGAATCATAATCTGTTCCATTTTTATTATTTATTGCTTGGTATGTGTGGGTTCATTGGAACACTGATGGTAGCGTTGATTTTACATCGTTTATTCTTCCTTGAAGGGTGTACCTGTGTTTTTGGTAATCGAGCCATTTTGTACTACTAAAACTGAGATTATGTTTCAAACAAATCTTTACCAGGCATTGATAGAACTTTCTAGTATAGGAGGTGGTTCAGCTAAATTTGATTTACGAACGAATTTGACTGAACCCCTTCCACTTTATAGCCAATGGTGGCTGATCCTTAGAAAGTGTATGCATCTAAAGATTTGGTATTTGTACACGGAAGATTTTATTTTTCGTGTATTTAATTAGTTGTTGGAGTGTAGTTCATCGTTCAGGATCAGTTGACTGAGCAAATTTCTAAATTGCATCCTATTTTACTGAACAATGAAATCCGACAATTCAATCTTTTTGTGTGAATTTGTTCGGCATCTTGACCACAAAATAAATATTGTCTAATAAAAACAGTATACAAATTGGGTTAATTTTTCCAAAGTCAATTTAACTGTAAAATGATTAAAATATGGGTTTAGATTAAGAATCGGTTCACTCTGAACAATAATGTGAACCAAAAAGTGTTGTCATTTTTTGATGTTCTCCAGAATTTCGATGAGATTGTTGTTTTTATTGTCTTTCGCCACATCGAAACAGTTTCTATTATCGTAGTCTGTAAGTGTGAGGTTTATGTCGTTCTTGGCGAGCCTTGTGATCATATCGTAGTCTGAGTTGTAGGCGGACCAACACAGCAGCGACACCTGAAATAATGTCACAACTTTAAACAGCATTAAAATGTGAGATTGTCTGATTATATCTACAATACTATTCCATGGAGTAACAGATCTGCGAACATTATAATTTAAATCTGTATTATTCATAATCTGGGCTTTCTACACAACTTGAGATCACTATTTTCGATTCATTCGAATTCCCAACCTGGTCCTCGTGTGACATAGAAAGTTTAGCCCCGGAGGTTCGTAAGTGCTCGCTCACTGCATCGTGTCTGTTCTGGCATGCTTCAAGTAGTGGCGAGAATCCAAACCTGTGATCACCATGGTAACAATATGCTTCTTCATGAATTATGCTTCCGATCATCATGTTTCAATTCGGAACAATTAAAAAATGCCAATTTGTTTGCAAAAAAATTCAGGTGGCATGCACTACCGCTGATGGGTTACAGCAGGTCGCAGGCTGCAGGGATCTAGAGACAGAACCCTGGTAATTTACAAAAGCTAATTTTAGAGTGTGTTAGCATAAAGCATATAGGTCTTGTACTAAAGCATATAGATATAGTGAGGCCGAGCGCGAGTTTTTAAAATTGTAGTCTCGGTAGGGAGCATCACGGCTCTCGAGACAGACAAAGTGAAACAAGGCAAATGCCTGGTGATGGAATTACCAGACCATTGATTTGTATAGCGTCAGCATGATGCAGTGAGATCGTGTGTGAAATCCCATGATGCTTTTAGTTTTTGGCAAGCTTTATCTGCAATGGCTCTATGTGAGGGGACAAAGAGAGATCACTTGACACTAGGACGCCTAAATCCCTGAGCTGATGTATTGGCTCGAGTGTAGTGTCTTTGGAAACTGAGTATTGAGAATGTTCAACAACAAATGGAAGCTCAGATAGTACATATTGTTGGTTGAATTTGTGACACATGTACTCAAATTTGTCTTTGTGAAGGGCTATATTATTTCTTTCAGACCAATCAATGACATTTTGCATTGATCTCACTTAATCATTCGTTAATTATACGAACTAAAACGAGTAAGTAAGGTGGACCCCAACTTGGCTAAACATACACTCTAGCTTAAAATAATATGCTGCTCTAAAAATAATACATCCAAACACAAGTCACTTCACCAGACCGACTGTAACATATTATTTTAAACTGCCGTGTATGTTTAGCCAAGTTGGGGTCTACCTTACTTCCTTGTTTTAGTTCCTATGATTAATTGAGATCCTTGTACTTAATTGAGACCCTTCTAATTTATAATTAGTAATCTTAGTAAAAGGCCAATGAGTGCCGAAACGTCGATTATTTCAGTTATTTAGAATATATATTCGCATTTATCCACACTATATTTACATTACACGTACAACGTGATATCATTATCAGTGCAGTGTGTACAACACCAACTACACCGATCAATTGCCAAGCATGAAATTGTGCTGTATATGAGTGGTGATTTCGCTCTGAGAATCAGGGTCAGTAGCTCAATTGGTAGAGCAAGAGACGCGAAATCTCGAGGTTCTGGGATCATTCCCCAGTTGTCCCTAGTTTTTCAGAGTTAATCATCACATATAGACAGCATGAGAGTAGGCCTGGCCATCTCGAAGTGATAATAATAATTAAAAAGTCGATTATTTCATTTAGTTTTCACCAGTCATTTGCCTTTAGCACTTCGTCTGCCGAGAGCCATGATGCTCCCTACTGATCGCTAAAGCATAATATAAAGACCGCAAGAATTGGAGGATGGATACTGGTATCCCTGGAATTTACATCACTGGTATAATACTATCATCGATGGTAAATACGTCAAAAAATCGCCTGTAAATACGCCGTATTCAAAAATTCTAAGAAATACGTGAAATACGGCAAAATTTGGCGCTTAAATTCTTTGATGGTAAAATTTTTCAAAATACGCGCGTATCTCTATGGAAATACGTGATTACAGATTAGTGATATTTGCGCGTGCGTCGCTGGCTCAGTGGTATATAGCAATATAACTGACAGTCGTTTTGGAGACTTTACGGTGCTCGAATGAAAACGCTGCAGCGACTTTCTATTCTTATGCTGAACCAACCAATCAGTCAGTCTGCTGCAAAGCAGAGCTTCTAAGGGTATAAAGCAGTTATGCCTCCCTCGAGGAATAGACTTTCAACCGAGACCCAGTTCCAGTGCATTTTTATCTATTACAATATTCGCAGACTAAGATCACAAGTCTCTCTTGCTTGAATTTTGAAACCGGTTACCGGATTAACACGGACTTCCCAGTGGCATAAATTTAAAAAGTGACTAGGAATCCAGCCTGGAAAGAAAAAACGGCTATAATAAATTTTTAAAACGGCTATAATAATTTTTTCGGCCGGAAGACGATTTCATTTCACCTTGCTAGTTATATTACAGAGGTATTTTTAGTTATTCATTAGTTATTCATAATTGCCAAAAGTATGGGAAAAAATGATCCTATCCAAGTCTCGAACTCTCTATCTGATGATATGGAGCTAGCGTATTAACCAATTAGGCCACGATTCCATATACTGTAATGTAATATTTATATATATATGTTCGCGCGTTACTGCAACTTAATTTGAAATACGTAATTTATCATCGGGAAATACGTATGCGTAGTATCTACGCGTAGTCTCCCCAAAACGCATTTACCATCCTTGAATACTATACAATCATAAAGTTATGGAACGTGTTATATTCTACCTGTCGATGGCGTTTACATCTGATTTGCTCCACACCAGAGTTTTCACCGTCTCCAGGTCTCCGAGAGCAGCAGCTATGTGTAGAGGTGTCCTGTTGTCATGGTCACCGATCTGGATTGAACTGGGTTATAATCGGATGCACTGATACTTAATAATAGTGATTCGATTAAATGAAATGTACATCTCATGCACGGTATAATGGACGACACTTACATTAAAGTCCACATTTTCCTTCAGTAGCTCGTACATCAGGCTGTGATTCTTACTGTACACCACTTCACAGAGCAGAGAGGGAAGGAGCGCCGCTCTGAGTTTCTCATCGTCCTGTCTCAGAATCTGTTTCACCACTGCCGCTATGATAGCTGAGTCTATTTGGAATGATGGCTTGCTCCCCTGGGACTGTTCCCTCGCATATTCTTCTGTTTTAACTGATAGTAATCGGTAGTTTCAAGAATAGATGGGGTGACCCTGGCTAATAGCAAGTCGGTGTTTTATTTTCACCTGTGGTATGGTCCTTTCCATATTATAGATGTTATCACAGCACAGTCGGATATAGAAAGTAACTTGCCGTTAACAGAAGTAGAGATATCGTAAGGAAGAGGTTTAGCGTTGTAACTTGCCGTTATTGTTAACAGAAGTAGATATATCGTAAGGAAGAGGTTTAGCGTTGTAACTTACCGTTAACAGAAGTAGATATATCGTAAGGAAGAGGTTTAGCGTTGTAACTTACCGTTAACAGAAGTAGAGATATCGTAAGGAAGAGGTTTAGCGTTGTAACTTACCGTTAACAGAAGTAGAGATATCGTAAGGAAGAGGTTTAGCGTTGTAACTTACCGTTAACAGAAGTAGAGATATCGTAAGGAAGAGGTTTAGCGTTGTAACTTACCGTTAACAGAAGTAGAGATATCGTAAGGAAGAGGTTTAGCGTTGTAACTTACCGTTAACAGAAGTAGAGATATCGTAAGGAAGAGGTTTAGCGTTGTAACTTACCGTTAACAGAAGTAGAGATATCGTAAGGAAGAGGTTTAACGTTGTAACTTACCGTTAACAGAAGTAGATATATCGTAAGGAAGAGGTTAAGCGTTGTAACTTACCGTTAACAGAAGTAGAGATATCGTAAGGAAGAGGTTTAGCGTTGTAACTTACCGTTAACAGAAGTAGAGATATCGTAAGGAAGAGGTTTAGCGTTGTAACTTACCGTTAACAGAAGTAGAGATATCGTATGGAAGAGGTTTAACGTTGTAACTTACCGTTAACAGAAGTAGAGATATCGTAAGGAAGAGGTTTAGCGTTGTAACTTACCGTTAACAGAAGTAGAGATATTGTAAGGAAGAGGTTTAACGTTGTAACTTACCGTTAACAGAAGTAGATATATCGTAAGGAAGAGGTTAAGCGTTGTAACTTACCGTTAACAGAAGTAGAGATATCGTAAGGAAGAGGTTTAGCGTTGTAACTTACCGTTAACAGAAGTAGAGATATCGTAAGGAAGAGGTTTAGCGTTGTAACTTACCGTTAACAGAAGTAGAGATATCGTAAGGAAGAGGTTAAGCGTTGTAACTTACCGTTAACAGAAGTAGAGATATCGTAAGGAAGAGGGTTAGCGTTGTAACTTACCGTTAACAGAAGTAGAGATATCGTAAGGAAGAGGTTTAGCGTTGTTCATGTTCGTTATTACTCCGACTCCTTCACACTCTGACGGTTTGTTTCCCCACTTATCTGCAGAAAACGGCAATAACAATGATTATAATAAGACAGTATTATATCATGATGTGTGAGCACATTTTATAATGTGAGAAGGGTTTCAAATGCTCAATCTGAATGATAAGTTCTACATGGAACCTATTTGGTTGTCCAAAGAATTGTACTCCTCCAAGAGGGCCACAATTTCAGTTCGGTTGTTAGCATATGCTATGTGAAGCGGTGTTCTCATGTCGTAATCCTTGCAGTTTGGGTCAACTCCACATTCCAGCCAAAACTGAGGATTGTGGGGTTTTTAAAAGAACAAATATAAGTTAAACTACTAACCTTGTCTACTATTACTATTAGATGGATTCGTTGAAATATCTTCATCTTGAACGCTAGCATGATCAATATCTATAAAAAGCAGACCTGAAGTTTTTGCAGCTCATTCCGTTTGACCATATAGCAGAGTATGCTGGCCAGTGTATTTTGTCCCAGCAACACTTTACCGCCATGTTTGTAAAGGTATTTAGCCAGTTCATAGTGCTCCCCTTTCAGAGCCTCGAACAGTGGAGTGTGGTGGTAGTTATCTGTCTCATTCACCTCGGCGTTGTGTCTGAACGATACTAGGTTTAACATACCTCGATTGGTTTAATACGTGAACTTCCGTGTACAGTTCTGCTTCATTTGTCAAGAATAAAAATAGTCGGCGATCTTAGGCTTACATGAAGAGGAGTTTTGCTATCTCTTTTCTGTTTTCACTAGCAGCAAGGTGAAGTGCACATCTTCCGTCGTAATCACTTAGATTTGGATCCGCTCCCAGGTCCAGCAGATCTCTTATCCGTCCTAAAATTGTATCCTTAGTATTCTTATTTCATTTCTTGAACGTTATCCTAGATTAGCGATATGTTGTGAAAAATAAATCATGTTCAACTATCATTTTCTAGTAATAACTCACGTGTATAGCCAAGTTTGGCATATGAGCACAGCAATATCGGCAGTAAAGAGCACTCAATATTCTTGAACTTGTTCGGGTCTAGATTCCGGTATTCCTTGGAGATCTTGAGGTCTCTGACTATCTGTCGAGATAATATGTATCTCCTGAGATGATCTTCTGGTACTGTCATGGATATCAGCTCCACTGGGATCAGCTTTTCAAACGTCCCTGCAAGGGTTATCAGGGCATGTCACAATGTAAGCGATTATAGCTGCGTTTACCATCATGTTTAACAATTTCACAATGTTAAATTCTATGTATAACTAGAAACTGCACAGTACATTATAGTGGGTGTAATTTGACATTACTTAGCTGACTTACCTGCTGTCATGTAAACAGCTATAGAGACAAAGTAACAGCTGATAGCTAGAGAGTGGTTTGCTACAATATCAAACAGCTCCGACAGACCCATAGCCATGAAACTTGTACAGAACACTGCTAACACGCCTACTACCACTGAAATATATAGTTCCATGGTGTCGATCAAACTTCATGACGTGAATTATGTTTCTGAAATTTCAGCCAGAATTTGAACAACAATTTAGTCTGTCCTATTTCAAGTCTCTGTTACCTGAGTAAAGGTTAAGTACGAAGAAGTTTCCCGTAACACTAGAAAGAGTAATGGCTCCCTGTAGAGCGTATATCTTCAAACTAACATCACTCCACACTGGAGACATGAAGATAGCAGAGACGACTCCCAACACAGAGCCCAGCCAGGTGGTTACCAGCATGATGGGGGAGGTAACGAGGAGCCCGATAGAGAGAGGTAACGCTGACCAGTAGGAGTAGGAGAACATTAAACTGGACATCCCGTACAGTATCTCGTAACCTACTATTGTCCTGGAGGGTAAATGTTTTGTTTGGGAATTGGGGAGGCGTATTATCGTAGCGAAGTACTGTACACTGTACAGGTACTGTGAATCATGAACGTACCATTAACACACCATGTTTGTATCGACTATGTGTACAAGCAGATATGTCCTGTAAGGTGGTACCGAGTTTGATTTGTGACGATAAAGGTGGCTTTCGTGATGAAGCTGTTTAAAGTAAATATAAAATGCATATTTGTCTGATGAAAGGTTTAGAATTGTGCAGCTAAACTTAATTGATTGTTTACCCGTTCTCCTTGAACCACTCCTGTTGAGGTCCTGGTACCTCTTGAAGGAAAGGAGGACCCAGGTAAAACCACGTACTCTTCTGTTTCATCCACACGTACAGATAACCCGTTATACAGGAGGATATCCCCATAGGAGTCACATTCAGTCTGAAGTAATTTACTCTTAAATAATTATGTTTCTTCCTTGTAGTGTTCAGTACTCAGTAGGGAGCATTACGGCTCAGAAAATAATTATCTCTAAACGCAATTTCTGTAGAAAACCCAGATTGTGAATTTATTATGCAGAATTTAATTATATTGTTCACAGTTCTGCTACTTCATGGAATGGTATTGTACATATAATCATTGTTGAATAGGGAGCATCACGGCTCTCGGCAGACAAAGTGAAACAATTATTAGGCAAATGACTAGTGAAAACTAAATGAAATAATCGACGTTTCGGCACTCATTGGCCTTTTACTAAGATTACTGATTATAAGTTACAAGGGTCTCACTTAAGTACAAGGATCTCACTTAATTATAGGAACTAAAACAAGTATTGTAAGGTAGACCCCAACTTGGCTAAACATACACTACAACTTGGCTAAACATACACGGTAGTATTTCTTCCCACAAGAGCTTACAGTGCAGTGGGAGAAACGGGCGTTAGATATTGATATGTAAACAGATATTTTGGCAATGTTTTGTTTACTTACGTTTTGACAAAGAAAGAGCAGAGAGCCTGGAATATAAGAAGGTTGAAGAACTGGAGAGGAATAAGTATTAGTATCTGCGAGAGCAAAACATCGTATTGTTCTTCCAGAGAGTTAGTCAGATACACCCATAGCCCCAGAAATATACCTGGCAGAACATAAGTTAACAACAGCTAAGATTAAAATAGCGATGGAACCGGAACATATCATGAGCTTGTTTTAAATGAGCACTGACCAGAATCCAACAGAGAGAAAGGTAGAAAAGTATTTGCAAGCTGAGCTGAGAGCCTAACCTTGAACTGGATAAAGTCCACTGTATATAAGCTCCTTGGGGACACCTAGAAACCAACTCCAGAACATCACTAATAGCACACTCCAGCTCATATACAACACATTATACCTGGATCGATATGCTAAATTATACATGTTATGTGCATCTTTGATCTTGAGTATAATAATGAAAATTATGATGAAAAACTCCGAAATTTGGGATTCCAACTTGAGTTAAATTTACTTTAAAGTTGAAATTTATTCACGAAAATGATGAATCATAAAGTGGACCCTACCAATTATCAAGAGCAGAAGCTATCATGACACATAGCCCTAGAAATGGGTTACTGATTCCCATCCACATACCCAACGACCTCCAAAATGACAAAACCACTGAAATAGATGTTCCATGCAGTCGAAAATGGTATGATCGATATTTTAATAATTTGATGAATTCAAAAAATGCTACATGAACATCATGATCAACAAAAGTAAAAGAAAAAAAGTGTTAATTGTTAATCCGGTATGATTTCTATTTTATTTCCATAGGTTGTCTACATTGTTTTGTATTACATACAGATGTTATCGTGGAGTAGTACTAGTTAATTTCCAGCACCTTTTGACAGTCGATGTGGTGAAAAACATGCAACCTGGAATACGAAGGTGATCGCAGTCCTTAAAGAAGACTTAAAGGTCTTCATTTTCCTATAATTTATTATACAGAACGATAAATTGTAAACCACAGAATTTTCCAGTATCGTTGTGAATTATTACACTTACTGATATGACCACTTCTGTACTTTATCACTGTATTTAGAAAATATGTAGTACGACCCCCAGTAGCAATCAATCTGTACTTCATCGCAATTTACAAGTAAAACAATTTTATACTTGAATAGAATCAAAAACATCAATAACAGTCGCGAAAATTATTTCTATTTTCTTGATCTACCCCTCGAACTTTTCTTTCCTTTCTTATCACAGTCAGGTTTGTCACCTTTTTTGCCCTTTTTACCTGGTCCATGATTTTTACTGTCTCTCATCCCTTCACCTTGGTATTCAATCTGGTAACCATCTTGGTATATTTGTCCACCTCTCATTTCTCTATCTTGATCCAGTTCGCCACTTCTATCATGATCCGGTTTGCCACCTTTTTTCCCTCTTTTGGCTGGTCCGTGATTTTTGCCATTTCTCATTCTTTCATCTTGGCCCCATTCGTGGCCGTGAATTTGGTCGGTGTTTCCAGGTTCTTTGTTTAGATCTTTTCCAGGACAGCATTCCGTTTTGCAATTTTTCTTTAGGAGTGTACTACACTCTAAGGTCCCACATTCTGCCGTTGCCATACAGGTCTTCATGCATTCTTTGTCCTTTTTTGATTCTTCAATCTGGTAACCATCTTGGTCCATTTGTCCACCTCTCATTTCTCTATCTTGGTTCAGTTCGCCACTTTTGTCATGGTCCAGTTTGCCACCCTTTTTCCCCCTTTTTCCTGGTCCGTGATTTTTGCCACCTTTCATCCCATCATCTCGGCCCCGTTTGCGGCTGCGAATCTGGTCCTTTTTTCCAGGTTTCTTGTTTAGATCTTTTCCAGGACAGCATTCCGTTTTGCAATTTTCTTCAGGAGTGTAGTACATTCTAATGTCTCACATTCTGCCGCTGCCATACAGGTCTTCATGCATTCTTTGTCCTTTTTTGATTCTCCAATCTGATCACCACCAAGTACTTCATCATCTTCTATTTCCATGGGGTGATCTTGAGGCGGAAGATGTACTGGGTTGATATTTTGAAATGCGCTGCTAGTGCCAAGATTGGCAAGGAAAAGTGCGAGAACTGCAACGAAAAGTACCATGCTTCGACACAAAGTAGACAATAAGTGTGCTAGCAAACTTTATGAATTCAAAACCAAAAATAATGAAAAGCTCATCTGCAAACTTGCTTTATAAAAGGTCCGATTAGAACTTATCAGTTATCATTATTTTCATCTTTGTTTGTAAATTTTTGGGGAGTGGCCTCCATTAGCCTAGTATTTCTAATGGTGATTCAAACCATTTTCGCCCCTATTAATATTTGGCTCCTTCAATCGTCACCAAAATGCATGAATTTATATTTGAATGCAAGATATCACATCTTCAATCTTGCAATAAAATGCTTTAATTGATGAATTGTTTACTTGCGAAACTCGTGACAGGCAAACCTTAAAGATGTTAAGGTGTTACTTAACAATCCTATACGTAATACGTTTGTTCAACGTATCATACATATTCATTTATTTAAAATGTTATTTTGATCATTGACGTTCGAACACCGTCACAAGGCCTACTTAATATCATAAGTGTGACGCCACATTGGGCGGACGCCACACCCAATCAACATCATAAGTGTGCGTTAAGTGAAAACACGTACCTCTCACGTACCTTACCACAGACCCCACCACAGACCTCACCACAGACCTCACCATAGACCTCACCACAGACCCCACCACAGTCCTCACCACCGACCCCACCACTGACCTCACCACAGACCCCACCACAGTCTTCACCACAGACCCCACCATAGATCTCACCACATACCTCACCACAGACCCCACCACAGACCTCACCACCAACCCCACCACCGACCCCACCACTGACCTCACCACAGACCCCACCACAAACCTCACCACATACCTCAGACCTCGACTATAGATCTACGAAGCGATTTTGGTAGTTCATGATCGATGAAACGTTAGTACACTAACGCACGTTGGTTCTGATAAAATAGCCACCATGGTTCATATTTGAAATTTGTAACTTTGCAGATGGCAAACTGTTAAACTACTCGAATTCGATCGAGGACCCTGTCGCCAAAATTGTACACACCCAATTTGCATTGAATTGCTTATACTCATGTTTGCGAATATTCTAGAAACTCCATTTTAACAAGTTATAATAGGTAAATGTGAAATATGATCTGAATAAATTACGCGAGACAGATTTGAAATGACGATCATGTTATCAGACAATTTGTTTTTCTCGTTAGCAAAATTTAAGGGATATTTACTAATCATGTCATATTATTCCACGTGATAAATAACCCTATCATGCTTGATATATTGGTCAACTGAGCTGAGTAACTAAAAGAACTCTCATTTTACAGGACAAGTATATTTTAGGAGAACAAACACAAAGCATTACAATTTGACTCAATCCAATCATTAAAATATCTTAAAAACGCGAAGATGAACTGAGTGGAGTTGGGTTAAAAACATATAAGAGATACGATGATTTAACTTGTAGAAGCTTTCAATAAACATGTGTTAATCGTCGTCAGCGAGACAGATTTGAAATGACGATCATGTTATCAGACAATTTGTTTTTCTCGTTAGCAAAATTTAAGGGATATTTACTAATCATGTCATATTATTCCACGTAATAAATAACCCTATCATGCTTGATATATTGGTCAACTGAGCTGAGTAACTAAAAGAACTCTCATTTTACAGGACAAGTATATTTTAGGAGAACAAACACAAAGCATTACAATTTGACTCGATCCAATCATTAAAATATCTTAAAAACGCGAAGATGAACGTTTTTTGAGAACTTCAATCTTCAGGATAATCTACTTTTTTATCTATTTTCAATTTTGAGGATTATCGTCGATTCTTCATGCCCACGCCCACAACATTTTTACATACCTAAAAGTGGGGTATAATTCTGGCACATTGAATGAAGATCTGGCATCGTGCCCATGAGATATCGCCAAGTTGGCTTTTTTATCTTCTTGAAGTCTTTAAACTCAAAGTGTGCATTCCATGGACTAATCTCAGTGTTATCCGTAAACAGTTCCCTTTCTTTCTTGTTCAAATTACCTGGCCTGAACAGGGTTGAACATTTAATACTATAGGAGGCGAATATGGTCCGAATAAAATAACAGAGTACGCGATCAATCTGTTTAAATTTAGAAAAACTCCGTTAACTAATAATAATAACTCACATAAGTTTAAAAGGTGCATCACGGAGAGCCTGTCCCAGATCGGCTACACTAAACCGCCTGTTAAGTTGTTTCCTGACCACTTCAGGCCTTTTTATCTCTCTGAGTGGTATGACAACGTCCGAGCTCTCAGGAAAAACTTCATCGCGGGGAGTAGGGCCCATGGGACAAAAATTGCGATCCCTACTTTTAGACAAGTGTTAGCAAATTAAATTCATTATTATTTTCTAATTGGAACCGTATCACTTTCATTCTAGCAAACGAGTGCTATGAAGTCAGATCAGAGGGCTTATGTCTGCAGGTGGTCCGCATACCACAGAATGAGAAAGAAATTACTGAAACTAAAATTAATTATCAACTATTAAATCTATTAAAAGACAAAGTTTTTATCGTTGGCCGTCAAACATCAAAGCAACAAAGTAAGCTTGGCAGAGCCAAAAGGTATCATTCAAGAAAACGGATTGTACGAAAACAAAATATTTGAGAATAGGAATAGGATGCTAATAGTATTACCAGGGAGCAATCCTTCTTGTAATTTTGAGAAGAATCGGAAGGAAGCAAACAAAACAAAATGTTCATCAAAGTGTGAAACCAAAGGAGGATATTCAAAACTGATATGAAGTAGGATTATAGGATGCTGATTTAGGTGGGAACTTTTTGTTTTACCATTGTCTGATTGTTTAATGTTCATCTTTCAGTCTAAAAAACACATCCCACATGCAGACTCAAGTATGAAGTAGTGATCAGCTCCCTCTTTGGCAAAATATTTAGGAACTAGGAAGTGTGCAGTGTGCACTGTGCACCCCACTGTAGGAAATTATGTAGGCCAGAAAAAGCCCCTTAATTTCGGTAGGATCACTGGATCAGGAGTATTCCCTGAAATCTGAATATTTTGAAATCTTGCCCTACTATATTATATTGTATACCCAATCAATGACTCTTGATCTTTCCAGATTCAATCTCAGTACCAGTATTAGAACTGAAAAGTGACACCTTGTTACAAGTTAGATTGGAGCCGATTGTGGTAAAACCTTTTATGGTAAATAGAAGCATAGGCAATCGGTTCAACAGCTATGAATTCCAATCTAAACTAAAGCACGTGTTATACCATCACGATCAACAGTTATAATACTCATTTTGGGGCTTTATCGAGTCAAGAGTTTAATCTTGACTGATTTCATCAGCTTTAGTACATTCTGAAGACAAGAAACAGGCCGCTACTGAGCGATAAACAACCATATCTGACATCAATTTGCTAATAATCACACGTGTGGTTATCGTGTTCAACACCAAGTCTCAGTAGAAATAACAAAGCAATTTGTTCAATATGGGGGGGGGGGGGGGGGGGGGGGGGGGCCAATATGAAGGTAGGACAATATACAGATACTCATGAATAATGAATGGTTATTGGTTGTACAACTACAACTCATATCAATACATACACACTGTCACATCGGTAAACAGTGAGGGGATGAAGCCACATTTGTAACGATGCAGGGGGCGCCGAAAAAGCGCCCCTCCCCTTTTGGCGCCCCTCCCTAAAATTGAACAAATTAGGTGTGTTTCTAGAGCAAAACGCGCAGTTTTGCTAGTACCTCAGTTACGTTTAAAAAAATTGTCCCACATTCAAACGACGATTTGGCGCCCCCTTAAATGTGAATTGTGAGAATGTTGTACAATTCTTCGAAAATAGTAATACTCGAAATTTGGGTAGTGAGCTAGTAATAATATATGGTATTACCTGATTAGAACCTGTAAGACTCGCCATTTTTGAGATTCAAGCAAATCTGAAATCGAGGATGTTCAAAGGGTCAGGGTCAGGGTCAGGGTCAGGGTCAGGGTCAGGGTCAGGGTCAGGGTCAGGGTCAGGGTCAGGGTCAGGGTCAGGGTCAGGGTCAGGGTCAGGGTCAGGGTCAGGGTCAGGGTCAGGGTCAGGGTCAGGGTCAGGGTCAGGGTCAGGGTCAGGGTCAGGGTCAGGGTCAGGGTCAGGGTCAGGGTCAGGGTCAGGGTCAGGGTCAGGGTCAGGGTCAGGGTCAGGGTCAGGGTCAGGGTCAGGGTCAGGGTCAGGGTCAGGGTCAGGGTCAGGGTCAGGGTCAGGGTCAGGGTCAGGGTCAGGGTCAGGGTCAGGGTCAGGGTCAGGGTTAATTGTATTAAATTATATTGCCGGGGGGTCAATTGTGGGGGGGGGGTCAATTGTCGCCCATCCCCCCGGCCCCCACCTTAATCCAGTTCCTACACGTAATTAAAGCAGCTCAAGCTCACACAGAACGAGAGTAAACAAAGTGAACACTGATCGTGCTACATTCAGTCATTCACATTCCTTAAAGTGAGCTCACTTTACTCTCGTTCTGTACCGTTGTATTCTAGCGCTTGCCAAGGTGTGCTTTTGTGAATAACGTGTAATGTGTAGACACGAACCAAACATATGTTTCCGTACTCCGTAGATAAGCAGTCTTATCTTCCAATTAATCACTAAGCTTCAGAGCTGTTACAAATTTCCGCGATTGTTGTCGACTGTGGGTCGTGTTTTTAGAGTATAGTAGTAGCTCAAGCTGTGCAATTATTAGTGACGACAACATGGTCATCCTTCCTATTTACAATAGTGACGGCGAAGAAGATACCTTATCGGACCTTATTTGGACGGACATTACTTGAAGGCTGGAGGCCCTAGCGTTCATTTTAATGTCCGTTCAAATAAAGTCCGTTCAATTAATGTCCGTCCAAGTTGAAGTCCGTTGAAATTTTTTCAAAAGTTTTCCATTTCTAACTTTTTGTCCAGAATATGACAACTATGAGAACTTTATTGTGCCGTAAGTTAACGACAGAAAGGTTCTCCTTGGTCTGCCGGAGGCACAGAAAATTCTACTAAAGTATATGATGTTTTCAAGGGTCACTTGGCAGAAAAAGTCAACGAAATTATAGCACTCAACAACATAGTTCATGAGCTAGTCCCCGCCAACATGACAAACTTGTTCCATCCTCTAGATATTACGTTAAATCGTGTTGCCAAGGAAATTGTCCGACGTTGTTATAGTTCATATTACTCAGGGGAGATAATGAAACAGTGCTAGGAAAGCTCAACGTGATGTTAAGGTTAACCTAAAGTTGTCTAAGATAAAACCACTTCACACCGAATGGCTTGTAAAAGTTTACACTGAAATGCAGGACCGGGGTATTTTGATAAAAAAAGGTTTCCATAAAGCTAGAAATCACTGATGCTTTAAGTTTAAGCATGGACTATTTCATGCACGAAAACCCATTTGATGAAGATGATATGTGATATTAGACACTGATCATGTACATTGTACACATATTTTAACATTTTTACTGCTTAATGACTGCTTTTCTTACTTACTGTATAAAAAATGGATTTAAAAATCATTTGCTGAAATAAAAAAATTTAAAAAAAATTGAAAAAAATTCGGATTTTTGATGGTTTTGAATGCCTTCGAGCGTTCATATTAATGTCCGTTCATAATAATGTCCGTTCATGTTATGTCCGTCCAAATAAGGTCCGATAAGGTAAAATGATAGATAGCGCATTTTTTGCAAAAATTACGCTAGACAGATTGTCAAAATCGGTTAACGAATGGTGTACTTGTAATAACTTAATAAGTGCAAAATGATGAGTATTAAGAGAGAGTCGGTTTGTTGCAGTGATTCCTTGACTATACAACAACACAGGGGTTCGCTGGAATGTGCCACAGAAATAGAAATGTTTCAGCAGATGGTTTTATCTGAACAAGGATTTAGATGTTCAGGATACCTGATTAGTTTCACCATCAATGATGCTGTAATACGGGAAGATTATCTAAAAGCACATTTGACACACAAAAATTGGAGACATTTAGCTTACAAATCATTTGTACATTTTAACACTGTTTCTATTGCGGTGTCTGACAGATAGCCGCAATCCAACAAATTAGAGCGATCTTCCTGATTTAACGCGACATAATGAAGTTACGAATGGTGGAATTTCCAGCCCTATACTTATATCAGTGTTTGTGAAATGTTTTGACGATTAAGTCGGGGACACTTCACAATCCCTTTAAAACGTATAAGATCGAGGCATATACTACCTCACCTCAACAAAGGTCATAATCATAAAGAAAGTTAAATCCAAAAAAATGTCTGGAATGGGCCATATACAATGTATATTATACATATAATAGAACTTTGTTGGTTAATTTATTGATAGCAATTATTATTAAAGCATGTTTATGGTAGAGATTTAAGATAGAGTTGTTTAAACAAAGACTATTATACGAATATTCGAATATTTGTTATTATTAACAGGATCATACAGTATGTAAATAGAATCTACCGTGGTAAAAACATTTTCACAGTTCACACCGTATAAGATCATCCATCAATAATTTAAGGAGACTTTTACCAGGACAATTTACTTTAATCTTATCAGGAAAATTTACTTTAATTTACTGTTGCTGCGAAGTATCTAGATTCTAGACTGCTTTTAACCTCCTTAGCTGATATAATAAGCGGTTCTAAGCATACCTATTCTCTGCTTGGCCGCCAGCACGGTGCTAAGCAACCAGTACCATAGAGTCATGCTGACTCTAATGGTCAGTTACTTTAGCTACCAGCTGACGGACCCCGTTTTTATTCTATCAGATAATGCTGATGACTATAGGGGGAGATGTTCCAATACCGCTCACCCCGATCCTTCTAGATTCACTAAGGTCTCTCATAGGTCGTTTTGTAATAATGACTTGCACTCTGTATAAAAGATTCCCGTAACCCATTTAATACACAGGACATAACGTTCACACTCCACATGAACCATTATATCCATCTCAAGAAGTCAAGATAGGTCCTCCTCAGTCCTCACCCTCCCCCAATAAATAAGAAGAGGAGAACTCTCAACATACAGGAACTTCATACTCTTCGGCCCGTGGAGGGGCCCAGGTTTTTCCCTCCTTTCTATTATCTATAAACTTTTATTATATTTTCTATTGTTTACATATTGTTATTTTATATACTTAGTCGGTTCAGTGTGTTTTGGTCCGGGCTTTACCTGCTGGCCCTGCCATGGCTTTCTAGCTTGGGCAGGTTTGACTTACAAATATATACCAGGACAACCTAAACGACCTTTTACATTATATATATATACAGGGTGGGCCAAAAGTCAGTACCCATACGTTGGCCTTTATAGCTCAGTCACTGAGTGCCCAGTTTAAATACTTCTTTCTGGTATGACTTAGTACCACCACTGGTTCGAGGAATTTGTCAACTTGAAAAATATTCGCGTTCATTTTTTTCAAATGGAGGTTCATTTTCACATTTATTTGATAGTTTGGATAGTCGGATGAAGCTAAATGTTATTGAATTGTGTTTGGCTATTCGAATTACGTTTGTCCTGAAAGAATTAGAACTGTAGCTTCTCAGATGACCGAGATATGAAGCATAACGAGTTTATTCATTAAGTGTGATCAGGTGATTGGTTTACCTAATCACGTGATAAGGTGTCCCCGTTAACTACCCCGTTAAACATTATGGGAATTGTTAAGGGTGCCCAATTAAGGTGTCGTGTCACGGTGTCACATAATCACCCAGTCAATATTGTTAACGAGATACAGAAAATGCTTGATAACTTCGTCATTTCTAATCCGTTTTGCCTCATGTTTTCAGATCATATGCAACATTTGATAATCTACCGTCTCTGAAAAAATTAGGGGTTCAGCATGTTCAGAGAAAACAATATAGGTGTTTTGATATTGAATGGGCGTGGTCTAAAATATTCGAATTTTCAAATTTTGACGACGGAATCCTCGAACCAGTAAGTACAGTATGCCATCTGCAAAGCAACAGCTCTCAAATATAAAACACGGCGGAGCTATTAAGGCTAACGTATGGGTACTGACTTTTGGCCCACCCTGTAGTAGTAACCACATCCTTTTTAAATCCGCTGGAGCTTAGTGTTTAGTTTATTTATTTTATTTAACATGATCTTAGCCTATAAACCCGTGTTTAGTTTACAATATTGCTATCAGAGACGTGTTATATTCATCACTATTTTAATATTTTTACTGCTTGATTCAGAGAAATCTAGCTTTTTCCGAGAAACTAATCTTTAATAGATTAGATAAAATGTACTAGTATAGGCCATTCTTTTTGTTTGATTATTACTCAGTATTTTTTAGTTTTGTACCGTTTTGAGTCACATAGTTTTGTACGTCTTCCTAAGACTTGTTTTCCTTTCCTAGTTTGTAAGTTATTTTAAAGATTTGTGTATATTCCAGTTGCTTTTAGAACAATTTTATCTCAGATAACGATGTTTAATAAAATGATGCAAAGAACTATTTCGAAGATCTAATCAACACCGACTTTTAATGTGTAGGAGTACAGCAACGAAATATATATATGTTTTAATTTATAAGATTAATTAATTGGGTGGTAGGTTGTCTTACTTATTGCGACATTTTTGAATTATACCAATGCCACGTGAGTCGTGAGATTTAGTAGAATATGATGATTTAGACACATTCAGATTTAAATTGATATTTTTGGCATTAATTGCAAAATCTACATTAAGATTTGATTAAACATGATTTATAAAATAACAGATCATATAAATAAAACCGTATAAATTCAGGCTCACAGAGTTTGACTTAATCCAGTGACCCAAAAACCTGATTAACTAGCAAACATAAAAAAGTAACAATAGGTAATAAATAGATAACAATACTATACCGATATAAAATGCATAGTTCAGAAAGATCAAAACGGGATGTTCCTTCTGTTAGTCTTTTGTAAGAGTTTATGGCTGCCGTGATCTTCTCTCTATTTCTTTTCTTCTTCGTGTTGTAGTAGCCTTGCTGTAACGAGGAGTTAAAGAAATGTCTTTTATGGTGTACGAAGGTCCTGGGAGGTATCATGTTAAAAGATAAATTTAAAGGGCTGAAAAGGTCAATGAAACATGTGATTGAGTACTTTAAGGAAGCTGAGTGAGAAACGTGGTTGTCCCTTCCACAATCTAGAAAAAAGGGGAGGGGAGAGAGAGAGACAAGCATTGGGTCAAGCTAAAAGTGTCGTCTGTCCAGTGGACAGGCTGGATAGCAGGACCTATTGCAAGTCTGGGTACAATCTGGGAAGGGGAGGGTGATCGTTTTAGAGGGACACTTACGTTTACTAAGGCTAACATAAAAGAGACTAAGGAGGTTCAAAGAAATCTAGATACTTGGTAGCTCTAGCGAACCCAACAATGTCACTGATAGAGAAGGTGTGATGGAAGGTATCCTCTCTGATGGTATAGTTACCAAATTAGTATTTCCTGTGTAAGGAGAATGCTGGACAGCTTGTGAGATAGTGTGATGTAGTTTCCTTGTCTTCATCACACTTTTTGCATATGCTGTGGGGTTCGTTGCCAATCTTGTTTTGGAAATATCTGAGATAACTGCATCCTGTGAATAGATATGTAAGAATTCTGGTGTTGTCTCTATTTTGTCGTTTAACGTTAAGCGTGTCTGTCAAAGAAACTAATAATGTTGGATTGGTGGAAATCAGTGGAGGATCTGAAGAGTAAAATACGATTATAGTGAAGTCGGGAAAAGAAACTGTCTAAAATATTAGAAAGAGAGGAGTGAGTGTAAGGAGCAAAAGGAGGAGGTCCAATGGGAGGAGAGTCAGACCCTTTGTTGGCCAGTGAATCTGCGAGATCATTGCCTTGTATTCCACTATGCGCCGGTACCCAGTAGAGGGTGACGGAGAGCGTCCTGCTAAGTGTGTTGAGCCTTGAGGGCTCCTAGAGTGTCTAGGATCAGGTGGGATCAGGTGATGCTGCCCGATATGGCATGAAGAACTGCTTTGCTGTCGATGCAGATGTGGAGCTCAGTAGCTGTGTAGTTGGTCTTGGAGAGTTGAATGCAGAGGTGGAGTAAAGCCAGCAACTCTGCTTGGAAGATGGTTATGGTGTTTCCAAGTTGGTGGTATTGTTCTGAAATAGTCGATGAGTTTAGATAGAGGACGAATCCCGCTCTTGTGAGATTGTTCTTCACCGAGCCGTCAGTGTACCCAACTAGTGTCTCCGTTTTATGGAGGAGTGGGATCTGAACTAGGGCTACCGAGCGTTCGAGCATATCCGTTTTGAAGGATTGTGATAGGTTGAGTGAGGTTGGTGCTATGTCTAAAAGGAAAAGAGGTGGAAGTATCTTCTTGAGCTGGTCGGAGAGAAGGATAGAGTGAGATGTCAGCTTTCCGTCTCTAAGTCCGTTTGAGGCGGACGAAGTGATGTTAAGCCTGAGGAAAGTTTTGAGAGAAATGGAGTGAATCCTGAGGTCAAGAGGGGGGAGTTGGGTGAGAACCTCTAGGTAGCAGGTCGGTGAGGAGGAGATGGCTCCTGTGATCAGGAGTCGAGCTGTTCTTTGTACATGGTTGAGCATGTTAGTAGCCCATTTTCCGGAATCCAGTATTTGCGCTTAGTCAATAAGGCACCGTGGTTGTTATAAAAAGGAGATGATGAAGCAAGTATTCAGGAACAAAGGCATGACACAAAGAAGAATGGTTGGTGGGGATTGGGACCCACTTAAATCACCTTAACACAGTGCCCCTCAGTAATCCATCCTGTCACTAAAATTATTTGTTATATAGTAGTGTTGAAAGTATTAAAACTCCAAACCACTGATCCATGTGAGAGAGCTGGGATAATGATTTGTTCGTAGATCCAATGTGTGTAAGAAGGTTTAAGTCCCCATTTTTTGCTACAAGCGGATCTGATGGTGTGCAGGTTTCTGATAGCTTTATTGCAAGTGGCATCTATGTGGGGTCTCCAAAGGAGCTTTTGTTCTAGGGTAATACCAAGGTACTTGACCTCATTTACTAGGTGAATGTTGATGCCTCTGAGTGACAGGGGTTTATCAAGCGTCCATAATCGTTTTCTGGTAAACTTGATAGCTTGGGTCTTGAGTGAGCTAAGTTTTACACCGATGGTCGTGCACCAATTATCAATGATAATGAGGTATCGTTGACAAATGGCTCTAATGGTGAGAATGTTTATTCCTCCCACTATAATGGAGAGATCGTCTACAAAAGCTTGAATGAATGATGTGTCTAAATTGTGGTCAGAGAGGAGGTCTTTAAGAGAAAGGTTCCATAGGAACGGTGAGAGTACTCCTCCTTGAGGGCATCCTCTGCTGATAATTCTAGAAATTGAAATACCGTTAAGGGTGAGAGTGATAACTCTATGGGGAAACCATATATATTATATCCAGTTGAATAAATTATCGTTCAGGCATTACAATTTACAACATTTAATAGTAATACTGATAGCTTCACATTCCTTTCGAGCTGGACAAATATTTGTTATTTTGCTTGCTAAAAACGTAAATAACATTCATCTGAAACTTTCGATCAGGAATGTCAGTTCAAAAAACAGAAAAGAAGGTTGATATCAAAGAGGAGGTTGATATCAAAGAAGAGGTTGATATCAAAGAAGAGGTTGATATCAAAGAAGAGGTTGATATCAAAGAAGAGGTTGACATCAAAGAAGAGGTTGACATCAAAGAAGAGGTTGATATCAAAGAAGAGGTTGATATCAAAGAAGAGGTTGATATCAAAGAAGAGGTTGATATCAAAGAAGAGGTTGATATCAAAGAAGAGGTTGATATCAAAGAAGAGGTTGATATCAAAGAAGAGGTTGATATCAAAGAGGAAATGACAGACGACCAGCAAGTTAGCACTACTTCAACCTGGTTATCATCAGTATGCACTTGTAAATGTGAGAAGGATGCCGAAAATAACAATCTTAAGACTGAACTTGAAAACCCACCGGCTGATCAGGATGAATTTAATTCAGAACACCTAAAAAACCAAGTTGCAAACGGTGACGTTGTAAAAATGGAAGATGTCAATATTTTCTGTGGTGCCCTGACTAATACTGAACCTTTGGACTGCAAAGAATTTCAGTGTGATAATTGCAATCTTCCACTCACACCATCGAACACAAGGCCTGCTACAGGAAAGTCCTCATCTGTTCCTACACCTACCGAGCCTGATCGTGGCAATGTTGGTGACACTATTGGAGAAGCCACTCCGTCCGCTAAAAAGCTTGCTAACAAACGTCACAAGTGTGCACTGTGTGACTACAGGACGAATAATTCTGCAATGTTGAAAAGACATACACGGACACACACTGGAGAGAGACCTTATTCTTGCAGTTTGTGTGATTTCAAATCAATTCAATCGAGCCATCTAGCTCCTCACAAACTGACACATACCGGAGAGAAACCTTATTCTTGCACTTTGTGTGATTATAAATCAAATCAATCGGGCAATCTTACTACTCACAAACGGACACACACGGGAGAGAGACCTTATTCTTGCAGTTTGTGTGATTATAAATCAAGTACATCGACCAGTCTTGCAACTCACAAACTGTCACACACCGGAGAAAGACCTCACCACTGTACTGTCTGCGACTTTAAAGCGAGGACAGCTGGAACTTTGAAAAAGCATATGTTGACACATAATAGGCAGTATGGCTGTGAATATTGTGACTGTAAGCCTAGGTCAAAGGACGCTTTGTTAAAACATATAAGATCGAGGCATATACTACCTCACCTAAACAAAGGTCATAATCATTAAGAAAGTTAAATCCAAAGAAATGTCTGGAATCATAATTGATAGAAGTTTGTTGGTTAATTTAGTAATAGGAATTATTATTAAAAGCAGGTACATGATAGATTTAAGATAGAGTTGTTGATCGAACACTATACGAATAGTCGACTATTCGTTATATGAGTAATAATATTTAAAAGTTGGACTTCTTTATTTCATTAAATTGGGTGGTATGGTTGTCTTACTTATGACGATATTTTCGAATTATACCAATACCGTGAGATTTGGAAGAATATGATAATTTAGACACATTCAGATTTAAATTGATATTTTTTGCATTAATTGCAAAATCTACATTAAGATTTGATTAAACTGGATTTATAAAATAAATTATCATATGAATAAAACAGTATTAAATCAGTAATGGCTCCCAGAGCTCGACTTCATCAAATGTATCGATTTTAAAACTACTTTTCTATACCATATCGGGAAACATTTGGTCGGCTAGATTATGAGCGCTATAACGACTACGTTCATACCCATAGTTTTCGTTGCTGAAAATTTGTTACCGATCAGTGTAGACGAGCAAACTTCATTTCCCGTTAATTGCTAAATAAAATTTGTTTGAGATTGAATGTTCAGTATTTTTGATGATTGAGTTGTTACAGATTATAGTACTATAGTTTTATAGTTTCAATGTGCATTGTGCATAGTACATTATTTCATCAAGTTTCGTTCAGGCATCACAACAGTAATTAATAGTAATACTAATAGCTTCACATTCCTTTCGAGCTGCAAAAATATTTGTTATTGTGCTTGCTAAAAACGTGAACAACATTCATTTGAAACCTTCAATTAGGAATGTCAGTTAAAAAAACAGAAAAGTTTAAGAAGGTTGATATCAAAGAGAAGATGCCAGACGACCAGCAAGTTAGCACTACTTTAACCTGGTTATCATCAGTATGCACTTGTAAATGTGAGAAGGATGCCAAAAATAAAAATTTGAAGGCTGAACTTGAAAGCGTACCAGCTGATCAGGATGAATTTAATTCATAACACCTAAAAAACCAAGTCACAAATGGTGCCCTGACTAATGCTGAACCTTTGGACTGCAAAGAATTTCAGTGTGATAATTTCAATCTTCTGCTCACACCATCGAAGACAAGGCCTGCTACAGTTTGTTTTAAAGACCCAAGGGCCACCCCTAAGGGCTTTGAAACCGGTTTATTAAGTACAATATAATATTAAAAAAATACTGCAATCGTAACATTCATGTCGATTCTAACTGAAATAATATAATCTGTAGTTTAAATGATAATACTTACTGTCACTTAATTAAGAAATATGATAATACAATAAAATAAATATCTCTTTTATTTCCACACTAATTCTCACACCAAGCTTTCACACACCAAAACTTTAAATTTGATCAGATTACAAATTTCCTAATATATACGTTTCTTATCTTTAGTTAAAAGTCAGGGGTGCAGCCGTTGAACTTAAAGTAATTGATCACGATTGATTGGTGTTCCAAAAGCACACGTTTTGCATTAGACTTGTAAATGTTTATTGAAAATAAGCTGGGAAGACACGGTATATTTAAGTTTGTTTCAGTGATGGCAAGCAGTGGGCCTTTGAAAAATACTGATTGTCTAAAAGTGTTACTACCGTTAGTAAGAAGCCAGTCAGAGCTAGTCTCATGGCTGGAATTAACTGTCGGGATATTACTTGGAAAAAGGCCTTTGATTGATTTTGGCACTGTTTCAGGGAAGTATTTCATCCTGTGCATCTTACTATATATAAAGCGAGACGATATATATATATTTATCTGTGCCATTTTACTGACACCACGGCATCAACTTTAACACGACTTTCCGCAAAAACCGTAAAAGATATACAACTGAAACTTTTTTGACTGGGTCAAATGCTTTAATGGCCTTCAAATCAGCATGAAAAAATAAAGAATTGGCCAAGAAATAGGAGTTTTAGAGCCCAAAATTTGGACCCCCAAGTGGTGTCAAAAACGCGAATTAAATAGGTAATAATTATTTTAGTCTCTTGATTCTTGACACCACTTTAGGGTTAGACGGGTTCCTGCTAGTTAATATAAGTGCGTTCTTCACGATAATTCCATAAATAGTGAGAATTCCATACTCTTTAAACTTAAAGCTATCCCTCGTGTGTGCAGGCAATTGGCCGTCCTTGTAGAAATAGTTGACGTAACCTGGCATAATCATTCTCACTCCTTGTTTCTGTTTGGTGAATAGTGAATCAATGTGTGATTTGGCAGCGAAACCCCAAACGAGGGAACAGAAATTGAGGTGAGATTGAACAAGGCTGTGATAAATTTGAAGCCTGACTTTTAACGGGGGGGGGGGGGGGGGGGGGGGGGGGGTGGGGGGAGATAACTTATTATTCAAGAGTGAATTGACAGGTGTGTGGAGTATAGTAACGTTATGTTGTAACAGTGTTGCCAGTCAGATTAGTGTCAGATTAATTCAGTGCAAAAGCAGTAAATGTAGGCACGGTTAAGTCATAAGTGTGGAGATAAAATGATATTTTTTGGTTTCTTTCATCATGCAAGGGAAGGAAGGTTAGGTACCGGAGGGGCACAGGTTAGGAGGGGCTGAGGGGATATTTTGAGGAATATATGTCAGTCCGTTAAGGGATTGGATCGAGAGAATGTAATGAATATGATTATTTCAGGATGTATCGAGGGGGTACGTGAGCAATTCATGGTTAACTGTGTATTATTTTAAGATTTAAGGGGGGGGGGGGGGGGGGGTTCACCCTGATTTTGTTGTGAAACTTGGTTTCGAGATACTGAATTTAGCATTGTAATAGAACTCAATTATAGGGTTTCAATATTTTTACATGAAATTTTCAGAATCAACGTAGAATCGCATTTCGGCCGCCAAATTCTGAAAAATGCCTGGCAAATTTTGGAATTCGGCCGCCAATTTTTTAAAAAGGCCTAACTCAAAATTCCAATACAAAACTTAAGGTCGAAATGCAATTCTACGTTGATTCTGAAAATTTCATGTAAAAATATTGAAACCCTATTGAGTTCTATTGTTTTGAGCGAGGTCAGTTTTGCAAATATCGCGAACTGAGATATGGGCAATTTTGTTCATTTTTTGCGATTATTTTAACACAGAATCCACAGTTAGGTAGATACTAAGCTGATGGTCATAAATAATGTGTAGTATAGGCTTACCTTCCATATAAAGTTGGTTTTATTCAACAATATTGATATTTGACCAATTTATGGGCCAAAATTGATCAAATTTGGTGCGTATGCCCAAATATGGTCATATGGTTTTTTGCTCATAACTCAGTCATTTTTTGTCCAATCTTGGTGATTCCCCCCCCCCCCCCCCCCCCTTAAGACGGCAGACTTGACATACTTTCAGCCACCAGAGCATCAGTGGGATTGGCTGCCTGCTGAATCGTTCTGTTGTGTGTCAGACTTGTTTTCTTTTCGTAGCGCTACGTATTTTTATAATTATATTATGGGAGATAGCAAGAGGGGGAGTTTGGAGTGGGCTGGCGAAATTAGGACCAACACTTCAAGGAATGGGGGAGAGATGAAATTTATATGAATGAGACCCGGATGATGCTAGCATTGGAAAGGGAGAGGGAGGTTATTCGGGGAGATGTGATGTCACTAGTGAATTATATAAGACGGTGTATTAGTTTGAAAACTTGGAAAGTTCTCACTGCGTTTTAAATTTTGAGAGGTGCCGGGGTATAGGTATGGTATTTTTATAATGAAAGAAACTAACAGAGGCTGCTCGTGGGAGCTGGCTGGCAGTTACTGGGCCGCGCTCAGCCTGTCATTCCGCCTAATGATTATGAACATGATAGCCTGAGGAGTGAGGTCCCCATGGTAAGCTGGCAGTTTTGTTGGGTGTCCGACCGACTGGGGGAGGGGGCTTGGGGGCCGCCCCAAGTTTACAATTAACTATGTGTTAAAACTGCGCGTCTAAGTTGTCCAAACGAGGATTGGACACCCTACAACACAAAATTTCACAAAGAATAAGATCATGCGTGCGCTTACATTCGAACGTTTGATCGAATGAATAGAGAGCTTTATATTGCGGTTAGATATTTCCGAATACCATTACTAATCACTATTTCTATTTTCAAGCACCAGCCACCAAATAATAATTTTAAGGCGTCCACGGACGCCTGGACGCCCTCAATAGCCGCCTCTGGAAACTAGGACTACTTTTCTGTGAAGAGTGTGATGAATATTTGAATATGATGATCCGAAAGCGGTTTTGGAAATAAAGTCAAGGAGTGCCTATGTGAGACACTGGTTTATTAATTATGAGTAAAAGCCGAGAAATACAGGGCTGAGAAATGTAACGGACAGGTGAGTATTGTATTGAGTGAGTGAAGTGCAAGATAGAAAGTTATGGTTGTTATATCGGTGTCCACCTGAAACATTTATATTAGTCGAAGTATATCATGTTACGTCTGAGCCGTGTGTTTACTATAACAAGAACACCTCGGGCTGAGCCATGATTTAAGTTCCATATAGAGTGGCTATCGTTAAATGTTCAGTTATAGTTTGCGAGTTTTATAAAGTATTCAGTTTCTTCTATTAAACGAGGTAGCGGTTGTTTGCTCGTTTGCTTGTTTTGCTTGTTTTGCTTGTTTTACATATGGATCCACTCGGAGACATGGCGGTGGCAATACTAGTGGTAACTAGTGGAAATACTAGTGAAATGTGGTGAGAGGTTATAAATAGTGTAAATACTATTGGAGCATGGGAACTGGTGATAAATAGTGGAAATACTATTGGAGCAGGGCGAGAGGTGATAAATAGTGGAAATACTATTGGAGCATGGTGAGAGGTGATAAATAGTGGAAATACTATTGGAGCATGGCGATAGGTGATAATAGTGGAATGACTATTGGAACATGGTCATATGGTGAGAGAGGATAAATAGTGGAATTACTATTGGAACATGGTGAGGGATGATAAATAGTGGAATTACTATTGGAACATGGTGAGGGATGATAAATAGTGGAATTACTATTGGAACATGGTGAGAGGTGATAAATAGTGCAAATACTATTGGACCATGGTGAGAGGTAAGAAATAGTGGAAATACTATTGGAGCATGGTGATTGGTGACGGGTGAGAGGTGGTATTAGAAAGAGACACATCGATGCACTAGGAGATATTGCGGTGGCGATACTAGCGGTAATTATGGAAGTGCTGTTGGAACGTGATGAGTGCTGATATTGGAAGGATACACATAAATCCATTTGGAGATATTGCGGTGGCAATTCTAGTGGTATATAGTGGAAATAATATTGGAACATGGTGAGTGGTAACAGAGCATTGAACATTATTCCAGGGTAAATCTCGAAGGAGAAACATTTGAAGGAGATACGAGGAGACATTAGAAGGAGACCCGTGGAAGAAGACACACATGTACTTTGGAAGGAGATATGGGTAGACATTGGAAGACATTGAAAGGAGACATTGGAAGAAGACACGCAGACATATTGGAAGGAGACATATGGAAACGCATGGAGGTATTAGGAGATATTGCGGTAACAATACTAGTGGTAACTAGTGGAAATATTAGTGAAACGTGGTGAGTGGTAACAGAGCATTGAACATCATTCCATGGTAAATCTCGAAGGGGAAACATTTGAAGGAGTTACGGGGAGACATTAGAAGGAGACCCGTGGAAGAAGACACGCAGAAACTTTGGAAGGATATATGAGGGGACATAAGAAGACAGTGAAAGGAGACATTGGAAGGAGACAAATGGAGACATTGGAAGGAGACACGCAGACACATTGGAGGGAGTGAGACACGAGGAAACACCAAAAGAAGACATATGGAGACATAGGAAGGATAAACATGGAGACATTAGAAGAAGACACGTGGAGACATTGGAATGAGACACTGGCAGACATGGGATGGATACACGTGAAGAAAATGGAAGGAGACACGTGGAGACATTGGGAGGAGACACGCAGAGACGTAGGAAGGAGACACGTGGATACATTGGAAGAAAAGACGTGGAGACATTGGGAGGAGACACGCAGAGACGTAGGAAGGAGACACGTGGAGACATTAGAAGAAAAGACGTGGAGACAGATTGGAGGACACATGGATTGGAGGTCGCATGGAAGCAAAGATCGGAGACAGATTGGAGGACACATAGATTGGAGGTCGCATGGAAGCAGGGATCGGAGACAGATTGGAGGACACATGGATTGGAGGTCACATAGAAGCATGGATCGGAGACAGATTGGAGGACACATAGATTGGAGGTCGCATGGAAGCAAAGATCGGAGACAGATTGGAGGACACATGGATTGGAGGTCGCATAGAAGCATGGATCGGGGACAGATTGGAGGACACATAGATTGGAGGTCGCATGGAAGCAAAGATCGGAGACAGATTGGAGGACACATGGATTGGAGGTCACATAGAAGCATGGATCGGGGACAGATTGGAGGACACATAGATTGGAGGTCGCATGGAAGCATGGATCGGAGACAGATTGGAGGACACATGGATTGGAGGTCGCATGGAAGCATGGATCGGAGACAGATTGGAGGACACATGGATGGGAGGTCGCATGGAAGCAGGGATTGGAGACAGATTGGAGGACACATGGATTGGAGGTCACATAGAAGCATGGATCGGAGACAGATTGGAGGACATAGATTGGAGGTCGCATGGAAGCAAAGATCGGAGACAGATTGGAGGACACATGGATTGGAGGTCACATAGAAGCATGGATCGGGGACAGATTGGAGGACACATGGATTGGAGGTCACATAGAAGCATGGATCGGGGACAGATTGGAGGACACATAGATTGGAGGTCGCATGGAAGCAAAGATCGGAGACAGATTGGAGGACACATGGATTGGAGGTCGCATGGAAGCATGGATCGGGGACAGATTGGAGGACACATAGATTGGAGGTCGCATGGAAGCAGGGATTGGAGACAGATTGGAGGACACATGGATTGGAGGTCGCATGGAAGCATGGATCGGAGACAGATTGGAGGACACATAGATTGGAGGTCGCATGGAAGCAAAGATCGGAGACAGATTGGAGGACACATGGATTGGAGGTCACATAGAAGCATGGATCGGGGACAGATTGGAGGACACATAGATTGGAGGTCGCATGGAAGCATGGATCGGAGACAGATTGGAGGACACATGGATTGGAGGTCGCATGGAAGCAGGGATCGGAGACAGATTGGAGGACACATGGATGGGAGGTCGCATGGAAGCAGGGATTGGAGACAGATTGGAGGACACATGGATTGGAGGTCGCATGGAAGCATGGATCGGAGACAGATTGGAGGACACATAGATTGGAGGTCGCATGGAAGCAAAGATCGGAGACAGATTGGAGGACACATGGATTGGAGGTCACATAGAAGCATGGATCGGGGACAGATTGGAGGACACATAGATTGGAGGTCGCATGGAAGCATGGATCGGAGACAGATTGGAGGACACATGGATTGGAGGTCGCATGGAAGCAGGGATCGGAGACAGATTGGAGGACACATGGATTGGAGGTCCATGGAACTGGAAGCATGGATCGGAGACAGATTGGAGGACACATGGATGGAGGTATACAAGATATTATGGTGGAGGAAAAACATTACAATTAAGCCATGATAGACATTTATTCCTGGGATGGTGGAAAGGAGACAATCAAGCTAGATAAAGCGGAAAAGAGACAATAAAGCCTGATATAGTTATACTGCTAGGGTGAAACTTCAAAACCTGATAGATGCAGATCTACAAGCTTGCAGATAGAGGAAGAAGACACATTGAGACATTATAGTGCGAGGATCAGGACATTATTTATTGATAGGAATTATTATTAAAAGCATGTTTGATAGATTCAAGATACAGTTGTTAAACGACACTATACAAATAGTCGACTAATCGTTTTATGAGTAATAATATTTAAAAGTTGAACTTCTTTATTTCATTTAATTGGGTGATACGGTTGTCTTACTCATGACGATATTTTTGAATTATACCGATACCGTGAGATTTAGTAGAATATACTAAAGTTTTATAGTTTCAATGTGCATAATACATTATTTCATCAAGTGTCGTTCAGGCACCATAACAGTAATTCACATTCCTTTCGAGCTGCAAAAATATTTGTTATTGTGCTTGCTAAAAACGTAACCAACATTCATTTGAAACTTTCAATCAGGAATGTCAGTTCAAAAAACGGAAAAGTTTGATGAGGTTGATATCAAAGAGGAGATGACAGACGACCAGCATGAGCAAGTTAGCACTAATTCAACCTGGTTATCATCAGTATGCACTTGTAAATGTAAGAAGGATGTCGAAAATAACAATCTGAAGGCTGAACTTGAAGGTGTACCGGCTGATCAGGATGAATTTAATTCAGAACACCTTAAAAACCAAGTTGCAAACGGTGCCGTTGTGAAAATGGAAGATGTCAATATTTTCTGTGGTGCCCTGACTAATGCTGAACCTTCGGACTGCAAAAAATTTCAGTGTGATATTTGCAATCTTCCGCTCACACCATCTAAGACAAGGCCTGCTACAGGAAAATCCTCTTCTGTTCCTGTACATACCGAGCCTGATCGTGGCAATATGTGTGACACTATTGGAGAAGCCACTTCGTCCGCTAAAAAGTCTGCCAAGCTTGCTAACAAACGGCAGAAATGTGAAATGTGTGACTACAGGACTAAAAGTACTGCAATGTTGAAAAGACACAAACGGACACACACTGGAGAGAAATCTTATTCATGCAGTTTGTGTGATTTTAAATCAAGTACATCAAACCATCTTGCTAGACACAAACGGACACACACCGGAGAGAAACCATATTCATGCAGTTTGTGTGATTACAAATCGAATCAATCGAGCAGTCTTGCTACTCACAAACGGACACATACTGGAGAGAAACCTTATTCATGCAGTTTGTGTAATTATAAATCGAATAGATCGAACCATCTTACTACTCACAAACGGACACACACCGGAGAGAAACCTTATTCATGCAGTTTGTGTGATTACAAATCAAATACATCGAGCAGTCTTGCTACTCACAAACGGACACATACTGGAGAGAAACCTTATTTTTGCAGTTTGTGTGATTATAAATCAAGTACATCGAGCCATCTTGCTAGACACACACGGACACACACGGGAGAGAGACCTTATTCTTGCAGTTTGTGTGATTACAAATCGAATAGATCGAGCAATCTTGCAACTCACAAACTGTCACACACCGGAGAGAGACCTCACCACTGTACTGTCTGCGACTTTAAAGCGAGGTCAGCTGGAAATTTGAAAAAGCATATGTTGACACATAATAGGCAGTATGGCTGTGAATATTGTGACTGTAATCCTAGTTCAAAGGACGCTTTGTTAAAACATATAAGATCGAGGCATATACTACCTCACCTAAACAAAGGTCGTAATCACAAAGAAAGTTAAATCCAAGGAAATGTCTGGAATGGGCCATAGAATTCGTTGGCTAATATTATATTGAATGGCATTAAAAGCATGTTTGACAGATTTAAGATAGAGTTGTTGAACGAAAACTATACGAATATTCGACTATTGGTTATATGAATAATAATAAGTCGATTTTATTTATTTCATTTAATCGGGTGGTATGGTTGCCCTACTTATCACTCGATATTTTGAAATTAAACCAATATCGGGAGATTTAAAAGAATATGATAGTTTTTTAATTTCAAAATGTACATTAAGACTTAATGACAAAAATTTGGTCGGCTAGAATATGAGCGCTTACGACTACGTTCATAGTTTTTGTTGCTAAAATTATTTACCAATCAACGGTTTCGGCATGTGATTTCAGCTGAGAATGTTGGACTGTTAATTCTTCTGAAACGCAAGGAAATATTGTGTCACCATTTCCACAAAGTAGTGCATTCAACAGTTTAAAAATCATCAAGTTTTGTTTGAGGTTAATTTTGATAGTTGGATGTTATTTTTACGAATCTTTTCTCCTTTTAATTTAGTCGATAGAAAATTTGTTGAGACGGCAAATAAGACACAGCACTTCAGAAATATCTTAGCTTAAAATAGAGAACAACAGATAGACTGATAACATCATCAATCACACTCAATTCAAAGTCACAACATTTCACTTAAAATACAGAAATCTTTTAAAACAATAAATTATTTTCAAATCAAACAAAATGTTTTCTCTCTCTATTTTCACTGCAAGTTAAAACTATATCGCAAGAAAATTTCATAAATTCGCCTGTAAAATAGCACACAATTCTAAGATTCAACAACTGTAGAGATCAGCAGTGAATACGATACCTATACAATTCACAGTCCTATACAAGTAAAACAGCATCAAAACGGTCACATTTCAAGCGTCAGCTCTTTCTAATCAGTCTATTTTCATCAAACCACTTGGACACTGAAATTGCTGAGAGCTCTAAATCCAGAGGAGTTGCTGTCGGTCAGAGCAGCGATCAGAGCGTTTTGTGACGTCATCGAGAGAGGCTGTGACGTCATTAGTGGCTGTGAAGTAGCCTGGAGGGCTTTGTTGTTTTCACAGACTGGACTAGTGATCTTGTCAGCATGGCGTATTCCTGAAACGAGAGGAGTTTAGTTTCAGCCGGATTGATCTCATCAATGACCGATTAAACTTTATTTAAGACCTCCATTTGATCCATGAAATCATATTCTTTAATCGATCTGTATTATTTTAAAAATTAAATATAGGTTCTTACCCTTCATATGGGCTTTCAGATAGCTGAGTCTAGTGAAGCTCTTGTTGCAGCATGTGCATGAGAAAGGTTTTAGTCCAGTATGTGTCAAGAGGTGAGTTTTGAGATTACTGCTCCTACTGAACGCCTTGCTGCAGTGGATACACTTGTACGGTTTCACTCCTGAACAGAATCACATTAGTTATTGATTTTTAAGAGTAAATCCTCAAAATGAAGAAGAAAAAACATCGTTCTTGAAATGATTGTGACCAGCTTCATTTCGACAACATTCATACTTTTCGAGCTGAAAATAAAGCAGAATGTTTGGTACATTTAAAAAACTATTTATATATTTATAATGTATAAGTAAAGCTGCTTACCAGTGTGAGTAGTGATGTGTCGTTGTAGGTTCCCTGCGTCAGCGAAAGCTTTGTCGCATCGTGGACATTTATACGGTTTCTCTCCGGTATGGAGTCGGGTGTGTGTCTTCAGGTTACCTTGGTTTGCAAATGCTTTGTCACACACCTGAAAAGGAAAACAGTCAATCTAGGAATTCACCGTGTATGATATTTATCCTATTGTCGATCTTAACCCTCGTTTATCTAAGTCCATTACTCATATACTGTTGGACGATGATGCAAGATCCATAATTTATAGGTTTCCCAGGATCAGATTAGACCTTGCAACCAATAGTTAGAAGACTGAAGAGGTTTGTCCGAATTATCGCTAAGATGACGTAACATGCTGTTCACTGTTCAGCTTGGTACTCAGAAAGTGACTGGAAGTTAGGGCAATTATTGAGCTGTCAATGTAGTCGATTACTTGATCGAGATAAGAAGCTCGGCACTGAAGCAGTATTGGAGCCCTAAATCAGGATCACCGGGCTTCGCTTAGTTATTATCACTTTCAGATACATTAGTTTCAGCACTGATCAGACGGTAGTGATCCTGTCAAAAGAAACTCCCAAAGTGCACCCTGGGCACAGATTACCACCCAGTTTCAGACAGAAACATCTTAAATTCAGCGAGACTTGCTCTCAAACAGCTCAATTTTCAGGGCTGTTCCGGCATAGTTGGGATTCCTAGAGGAGGGGAGCATGGTAGCGACAGGACGGTGGAAGAAGAACAGAGAGTTAAATAGCCTGGTAACAGACTATAAGTAGATAAGTAGTTGTGATCTCTGGTAGCGACACACTTCAGAGTTGGATCGACAGACTGAATAACGAGCCAATTATTCTAAATTCCGGCTACAACCCCACATTCTACACGCCTGGGTTAAATACTTTTTGTATCATTATCAATAAGCTATGAAGTTTTGATACATCTAAAAATTTGAATCTCACCATCATAATATTTTTCGAATATAATTTGTATGGTTTAAAGTAAATAGTTAATTTAAAAAATGGAAGGTGGAATGTACCTGGCACTTGTAAGGTTTGACTCCGGTATGGATCCGGTAGTGGCGACGAAGATGGCCTCGTGTGGCGAAGGTTTTGCCGCACCCAGGACAAGGGTAGGGCCTTTCTCCAGAGTGGGTTCGGAGGTGGATCAGCAGGTGGGATGGAGATGGAAACAGCTGTGGAGAAGGTTGTGTCAGATCATATTTTAATGTATCTTTCAGGCGGTTAAGTCTGCTGTTAAGTATTACTATTTGTCACATTAATCTGCTTGCTATAACTCTCAACGCCAGATCTGATGAACTGATGAACTGATGAAATTTAAATCAAAAAGAAAATTCCAGAGGAGATTTGTACCTTATCACAATATTTACAGACATGGTTGGCTTTGTTGCCTCCACTGATCGTCATATCTTTGTTGACGACCTTCCCCAACGGATCAGAGTTCATCAATACTTGTCTCATGACTTGATCTGAAAAAGGAACAGATTAAATAATGTTGCAATTTTGAATAGAAGAGCTTCATTATTTAATTTTGGTCCTCAAACTTAATTGCGTCCACTTCTGTTCTTCTCTTTTCCCCAGTTACAAATCAATTTCTGATCCAACTTTCATGCCCAGTGATTGTGGTTTATTCTACGCAATATGATGGTCGTATTAAATCCAGAGAGATCTTATTGAACATCCTGATTCTGCCTTCAACAGAGTTCTAAGATCCTTAGAATTTGGGTAGGACATACATGGTTAAAAGATTTGTATCTCACACCGTAACTAAATAGATAAGATGAAGTAGCTCTGTGTCAGACTCAGGCTGCACCATACCACCCTGTGTACAACCACTTATCCAATTCGTAACGTTTGTGGCGTGCACTATAGTACTGCAAATCGTGGCCGGGATCAGGAAGCTGAACTCTGTTCGAGTCCGTACCAAGGGCTCTGGAGGTCAGTTCCTCCTGAGCTGGGTTGTGAATAGAACTGCCTGACAAGAGAGTATCAAGTTGTACCATTCGTCTCTGGATGTTGAGCAAGATTATGCGTATAAGCAACTCCGTGCTAAGTCTGTAATATGGTCCAACTTTAGGGTGAACAAGGTGGTTCTACCCGGCCTTTAGAGCCGGCCAATGATCCTAAATCTCGTTTTAGTCGCAGAACACCACACAAGGATTAAAATTACGAAATTAGGACCATGCAAGCAGGGTTGATTTGGGTTAGATAAGTCATATGTCAAAATATTATATTCTGCCCACATGTCGCAGTATAATGGCATATGGACTTAGCAGCGAATGATTCAAGGCATATAGATTTGAATTTATCCGTTTTCCGAATGGATATTGGATATTTAACCAGACCTATAATAGAAATGATGGCACAGATTATGTATAAATTTACAAGCCATGGGATCCCGAAATTCGGTTGTGTTTTCAGGTCCTTATCTCTTGCAGAATGGACGCCCAATCTTTAATCTCTTCAAAAGAACGTGAGGCCGTTTATCTGCATTGTCATGCCCCATCTATTGTGAGCGAGCTAGTTGTAGAGTTCAAATAGATTTGTTTACCAAAACCCAAGGTGTTGTGACATTAGCCGCAATCGGCGATTTCGGAGCAAGGAAGCGCCTTGGCCCGCTCTATTAGCTACCTTATTAAAACTAATTAGAGGTATATGGTGGTGCAGGCCCCCTTTAAAAACCAGGGGGTAAACAAGACTCGATATAAACAAGAGTCTGGGTCGGACAAAAGCCTCAGACAATGGGCCACAGGAATTAGGGAGCAAAACAAAGCAAAACCAAGAGATAATCGTTATTGATTATAATTCAACAAATACACGGTGCCCCCACGTGACGATTGCTTGTCACGTGACCTCTGCTTGTCATTGGGAGACAGCTCACCAAACAAGGGCTGGATCCTGAGAATTGAGGAGTCAGCATTCATAAAACCGGGGTAAGGAGTCCATTGTATTGACATGTTGGCTGTATCCGCTGATACCCCGGACCCCCTTGTGGATATATTATTACTTCATGTACAGGAATAAGTTGTGGGTTTTGAGGGCCTGTTCTCCACGAGCAAACGAGTGTCTGCAAAGGAACGCTTTGTCCCTCCTCCCCCTCCATCCCTTTCTTGTCCTCTTATGTAATGAGCATTACCATGGCATTTAAGTCTTCTTAACGAGAGCTGCAGTTGTTCTCTTTCAACAAAAGGATCTAAAGTTCTGCCACGTGGCTACGGGGCTGACTCTCGTTTCCCAATTGTGGACCATGGACCCTGTCAGAACCCCCTCCTCTTCACCATACACGTCAATTATGCACTTAAGCCGTGATTTTAGTTTTAATTAGAGGCAAGGTGCGGGTTAGCACTCTTGTGATAAATATGTGCCGATATATCGGAGCAATGCGGGCCTAATGACCAATAAAATAACCACCTCAAATTCATTTTGGTGAGCTTAAATGTCGACTCATTCCGGTAGGGCTTCCCAACGAAGGTGGAGCCGCACTAAAATCACTATTCGCGGAGGGCTCCTATTGGAACATTTGGCATTACCGGCACAATTATCAGGTCCCGGCAATTAGCAACCGTTTTCAGCTAGCCCCTGATCTCACCTACATCATAATCGGACTAGGTCCTCCTCCTCGCCCAGAGTTACTAAATTCCCAAATCATTGACAGGCTACTTATCCTAGCGCGGGTGCATCTTTTAGATTTTAAGTACGTAATTACAGGAGCTCTTTGTCGAGTAGATTGTAAGAGAGCTGTAGAGTCTCAACAAAAATTATTGGGGCCGCGCTGCAATGACATGGTCTTGTAATTACGGATTTTAAAAAACATATTTAGTTTTAGAGAGGCAGGTGCAATGCATTTGTATATAAGGTGGACTAATAAAGAGCACTAGAACAGGCGCTAATTGCGGTTAAAGCCACTGTTATAAGGGATTATATTCCGCACCACTCGGCTAATGCCAATGGAAAAATGGTTTCAAGATTAAAGAGCGAGTTGGTTTCTGCACGTGCTTAATATTATTGCCGTTTTTAATACAACTGTCGTGCGAGTGGGGACACCCGCTAATAACTGTCAACTAGTTGGATAATTCATGAATAAAATCTAGACGAGAGTTGCCTGCAATCGGGTCGACAAATGAAAAAACAAATTATTGGGTCCAAACAATTGATAGGGTCAATCCACGTGCAGACTAGGTCGGCGATTAGAATCAAATCACACGTTATAATGAAGAATCTGTCAAGATTATACTCTGTCAGTTAGAGTTGCAGATTCAGATAGTAAAACAGAAGCAGGGTTAATGATAAATTGAGGTTTTGACAAGTTGATGGCAAGCAGGGGAGCCATGGATTTTGCTTGTAATGAGGCATGGTGGTGAATGGTGAGGTTCACAGCCATCACCACAAAAACTTGGCGAGTCATTACATCTCATGACAAATTAGCCAGTCTGTTAATCCGGACTGTAAAAACCACCATGATGATACCTTCATAATTTGGAATAACATCAGGAAATAAATATTTTTTACTTATTCTACTAAATCTTACCGGTAAGTTTAGCTCGGAGGATTTCGGCACTGGAATCAGGAGAAACTTGTTGAAAAGCGCTGCTTCGGTTAGCGGCAATACTCGCAGGGCTGAGTACTTTCTCGTCCAACAATTCTTGTCTGCAGGAGAAATTGTTAGAATAATCAAAAACTTACGCTAAACAACAAACAATCAGTCGGATTTCCTTATTTCATTGTAAATTCTCAAAAATGAAACCGAACTTTAATCGATTGATCATGAATGAAGAAATTTACCTATATAGTTCCCCAAATGGAGAGTATTTATGGTAGGGTAGACTGTTACAGCTGATGGAGCTCTCCTCTGAGCTCGAATGTCGGGTGTGAGGAGAACCGGTAGTCTTGGCGCTCGGTGATGTCATCTCCAAAGGGGAGGGTGAGGTTCGGAGAGGTCGCGAGGTTGGATAGGGTGTGACTCGCACGGGGACGGGAACTGCTATACTCGACTTTAGTTTGGAGCTCGTTTCTGAAAAATACCGATTAATCTCAGGCTACTGAAAGATAATTGTTGTAGCCTTTTAGCGTCTCGGCCTTGATTTTATAAGTATTGTATAGACCCCACTTTATGTGGCGATTTTTCACGTTTGTTAATAAAATCTACCTTGTAAAAGTCTGAGAGCCGCAAGTTGAGAGAAAGGGTCGAAAGATCCGAAAGAAAGTCCTGCTGAAGCAAGGGAAGTTTTTAAAAGGGAGGAAGACAGGGTGCTGGCGATGCTCGGGCTGGGGAGCACATTTTGTAAAGCAGTGTTGGAGAGCAAGTTCGGGAAAATGCTATGGATACCTGGCGGGAAATTAAGATTAGTAATTGGAATAGCCTTGATTGGGACAGGGTTGATTGAAATCAAATTAATATCATTAGAGATAACAGAAGATTTTCTTTATGCATAAATTTTACAATATTTACCTTGTGCGGTGGTGTTAAGAGTGTTTCTGGGCCTATTCTCTGTGTTTGAGGGCGAACACTTGAGTAGATTTATCAGCGAAAAAGGAAGACTAGAAGCGTCTGATATCGGCGTAGTTGGCTTTGGAATTTCTGAAAAATATTGCTATTACTCTATTAGTCTATACTTTCAAAATTTCACCACACTGTTCACAATATAAGGTACCGAATTTATTAAGAATTTGGCAGTTCTGAAGTAGATATCAGACAATAGATCTGTCTTAACTGTAGCATTGTACTGAGAATTTAGGTCCGGGCCTATAGAGGATACCTGGCAATTTCTTACGAACAATGAGCTTCACTTGGAAACCTTGCCTTCTAATATCCTTCTCCGAATCAATAACACAAGAGTAATTTTGGTGAGTTTGTTTCAGAACAAAACCACTGGAGCACCTAATTCTCTGCCTTTACCAAACCATCATCAAGGTGACAATCGCTATATCCTCGACAAAGTGATTGGACTGGCCACGTTTCTAAACAGTGGAAAGTTCGAACCATTACCAAGTGCTACTATCAAAATTTGTCTCAAAATGTCAAATTAATAGCCATTACTCGATTTTGTGATGTTTCTCTGAAATTTGTTCACTTGGTGCCTGCTAAATACAGACTGTTCAACCAATAACCACTCCAGGGCCGACAACATATGTTGTAAGTCTGTTATGTTACCATAAAATGAACGAGTTTATTTGAGGAGTTACATCATAGATTACAGGCTAGTCTCGAGAACTGAAGATCAAATATCTAACAAACTAGTCGATTTACGAACCTTTCATATCCGATAAATTACCATCAGGATAGCATCAAGCTAATTAAGTGAAATATTCTATAGTGATCGACACACGTAGGCCTATCAACTCAGCGAAATACTTTCTGGGACCACACTGGATTATTTTATAGTAAAGCTCTGTACAACCACAATTTCCTGACCTCGTGCTTAAATACTTTTTACGGCTACGATAATAGTCTTTAATCATCTGCTCTTCTATAAATCCAGTGGTCTCCAAAATTGGAGATCTGAAAGAATCTCTTGCAATCTAAGCACGAGGGTTGCTCTAGCGGCTAAGTGACTTAGTGACGACTGAAAAAAACCGTAGGAAAACCCAGTGGCACGTGCATCCTGAGTCTGAAGTTCTTTGAAATCTCCTTCAGCCAGAGACTAACAACCTGGCGTCTCTTGTACATGTGAAGCAGGGGGTAAGGGAGCTGCTGCCAATCAAAACGAAGTGTCCTGGGCACGTGCACTTAAGCCACCAATGAGGAATCTCCCTGTGCCGTTCCACGTGCGGATGGGATAAAGTCTTAATAAGCTTACAATCACTAGCTGATTTCCAAGGGGATTAACGATGATCTACAAGCATGTGGATAATTGAACCCTGATTACCGGAGCCCTGGAAATTGTAAAAGCGTAATTCACTTGCCTATCGAAATATATAAAACCCATAGGCCAATTTCTAAGGTCAATATCATGAATGGAAGAAGGATGCGGCGCCGCGAATAACCTGCAGGCTCAGTATGGAGGAGGACATTGGTGGTGGGGTGGAAGAAAAAATTATTTAAGATAATAGTCATACTGTTCGTAAATTGTAGAATAAACTGGCTCTTGTTCTAAGGATCCCAACAATTATACACTAAATCCTATGGAAACGAGTCGACCGGAGCATTTTAATTGTTGATATCATAGCCGTGTTAAAGGTTATAAATCCTATGCTATAGACATGATTATACGAGGGAAGTGAACAAGCGAATTATCAGGATGACGAAAGAGAGATTTAGAAATGTTTACACGGGGTACACATGGCTAATTTTCCTGTTCCACGTACTTAATAAATCGTTAAAAATCCAGTCTCGGTATACCTGCTCGCGTTAAATACGGATCCCAAAATCAAGACCAATTCGGAAAGTGATTCTGTTTGCAGTAATTAAAGATAGTTCAAGTTGCACTCAGAAAAGTATTCTCAGTATCACCTTGTATAAAGAAGGGGCGGCAGATAGCGAAGCCTAACATCCGTTTTACAAATTAGAGGGGCCAGCTCTCCACGCTGGTCCAGGAGAACTATAGAATTGTGTGGGCACCAACTCGCATAATTCATCCTTCCGGGACATTTTAACATGGCAGTTCAGCTTGTTCACCAACAAATTAATTAATCCTAAGTATTTGTCCCTTTTGTACGCAGACCCCTTAGTCTTAATTCGTAGTGAAATGCTGGTTTACAAAGTTTAACAATAACCACGACAGGGTACGGGCTGGTACTTGAATACTTCGTCCTGAGTGAGTTCTACTGAAGAGGCCTTTAGGAAAATAAACGGAACTTGCTCACAGTTAATTAATAGACAAACAGTTCATTAATGACCAAACTATAACAAAACTACAAAAGTCAAATGTTGGTTTCCATTGATTGTAAAACAACTCAAGGCACTTTCAAAGTTCGTTATCTTCAATAAACATTTTTATAAGTGTTTCTGATAATAATTCATAGGACGTTGATGAAGAAACGTGACAATAAAAGTGCAGTGTAGAATTGATTAAAATTTTGATGCTTGATTGACGATCACGACCAGATGCAGGTTACAAATAACTTTTGACACTGATGTGCAAAACTTCACCAAATAAAAGTAATACTGCAGAACTGACTGCAAGACTCGGAAGATTATCTAAAATGTCCGGAAGAAGATCAATTTATAAAAAGAGGCAAAAACTGACGATGATAAAAAACATCGCATTAGCTGTATATAACTATACAAGATACAAAAATTGCCAATATCCCTTACACTGATTAGTTAAAGCGGAAGAATGGGCCAAGTGAAATTTACTGCCATCAGTTACCAACTTTCCAATGCTAATATCCCTATCAACGTGATTTAAAAAGAACAGCAGTGGTGATAAAAATCACAAAAACTATTACAAATTTCATAATTATGTTAAAATTATCAACACCTACCGGAACTCATGTTTTCAGTTGACGATAGAACCATAACGAAGGTCAGATTGAAAAAGTTGAAATATGGTGGATTGGGTCTAACTCCTCCTCTTGCTATCCTGATTAGAAATGCACGTGGCGCGTCACGCGATAGCACATGACATAACGAATTATGGTCACGTGGGTCTACGGATTCGTCACGTGCGCGCTTACTGAGGAAGCTATACAGCTCTCTCGCGGGATTCTGGGAGCAATTTGGGCAGATTTTCACACACTAGAGCACTACAATCACCCACATGAACAATAATTGGGGTGTTCAGGATTGATTCTGACAAATAGTGAGGCAAAAGAGTGAGAGCACGTTGTGCCCACGTGGGTTGTCAAGTGGTTTGCTAGGCAACGTTACGTAGCTCTAGATACAGGCGCAGTCGGAGCAGGCTGACCCGACTTGGCAGTGTCAGGCGCGTCTGAAGGTCTGAGCTGCATTATTACAATGGTTAATAGTGTTACAGAAATGTAATGATTACAGAGACACTTCAAGAGGCAGGGCACTCTTCCATTGTAGACTAAATTTACCAACTTGTTAGGCACCAACTCATTGGAATACAGACTGAACCAACAAACTGCCGAATTTAGAAGTAATATTTAGTCACAGCCCAGTTTTGGCATTCTTCAGGCGTCAGTTGAACTAATCTCTCATTTTTTGTGTTATACAAAATAATAGGATATTCATTGAGATAGCTTTATTGATTGGGCCTGGAAGACTGGAGCTCAAGTATCAGTTCCATAATCAGCTAATCAGCGACCATGGACAAAAATACTGCCTGTATTTTTGGCAAAAACATTTTGACTTCGTGTCCGCGATCAGTGTAACTACTATATTAACATTATGTTACTGCTGTCGTAAAAGTTAATAAGATTTAAAGCTAATTACTCAAATAGTTTAATGGAAACAATTACGTTACTGATACTGATAGAGAACACTGCTTACCCTCGTTAATTACAGTAGATGACCATCCGGGATACACCCAAAACTTGAATATGATCCTCAGTGTCTAATGTTGACATTTTTTCAGGTTTGAAAACTCAGTTTTTAACATGAGCTCGGATATAAACATATCCTGGACGTCACAAGCTGAAGATAGACTTAAAAGCGACGGTCCAATTAAAGCGATAATTGGAAGAACTTTAGTTGAGATCAGTTAAAGTGAAATATTATTTTGCGTGAACTTTTTGTCAGCTTTACCGTTTTAAATTGAGTGGTTCAATTACAATCCCTCATTCAGGATACCTTAACAGGTCTGGCTGGCAGCCAAAAGAGGTGTATAAAATTTAAAACGAAAGTGTAGAACTGTTTTCAGACTTTTCAAAATTAGCAAACCAAACTATAATAATTTCGTCATAATCCAGCAAATTTCTTTGTCCAATATACTGTAAGCATATCGTTTATATCATTATTTACCTGTACCAATAAGATTATACAAACATTGCTTACTGTAAAGTGTACGCGGCTTATCACCAAAACTTTTAATATTTATGTATGTGAATTTCCGGAAACTTCCCCACAATTCCATACCATTTGACTAAAATGAACAATAATCATTCATATCCAATTATAATCTAAGGTACGTACAATCAGGCCACAATGAAGGCCACTCTAGCTAAGTCCAGCTGAGATTACTGACTCCTTTTATTATCTAAGAGAGAATACCGTCTGATTACAGCTTTGTGCCAGCCACCATTAGTACAAAGAGTTCGATTTTTACAGATGTCCCTCTCAGCATATACAGTGACTGCTTATTCGCCCCATACCATCTCTGTGCCGTTGGAGAGGGACCCCATAGTTCCCTATTATGGGTGCTAATCGATAGCCGCTGAACAAAAGAAGAGACCAATTAGTTTAGCACTAATCACTCGTTAGATCCCCCGACTAATGTGTGTGACAAGGGACGTTTTGACACTGTATGCCAGTACTGGAATGGGTGCCTGCTTTGGTTTGGAGTATCCGTGGCTTTGTTATCAGGTTCAAATAATGATGACCGTGCGACGATAACGCAGTCTATGTTGTGAAGGTAACAAAGGCAGTGTGATTGTTTTGTCAAAAACACAACAACATATTCCTTGCACGTAGCCGATTTCAGGAATCAAGTGGGCGCCTAACCTCAATTAAATGATCTGCTCCATTTTAAGTGGAGCGTTTATGATTTATGGACCAAATGGTAGGTGTGATAAGTTTAACGATACAACTTGAAATGACCAGTTTAGCTTTAGGAACGTTGATGAGGTCAGAAATAAAACCACGCCTTGGGGGGCCAAGTTTGACCAGTTTTGATCAAATATTATCAGTGTTCTTATCAAAGCTTCCCAGGTTCTTTTCATGGTAGGTTCTCAATCACGTACTTTGAACAGTATCATAAATATGCCTCTCAATCTTCGTCTCACACTTTTCATCGGTCACGATCTTACATATCAAAATACATTCTAAATCTGTATCAGTCAGTTCCTATAACTCTAAAAGTAAACATGGATATACCACTGTTCAAGATACTTATCAGCCGGCCTGTTGAGACTGTGTGAAGCCGGTGTTAACTGCAGCAACTTGTATGGGTTTCCTCCAACCTATTGTCTCTACACTGCTGAACCATAGACAGCTGTCCTGGCAGCCGGCTCATGGTTGTCATAGCAACTACAGTGAATATTGTGACACGTACAGAATGGTGACTAGGATGCTGTTATAAATACGGTCCAGGCAGCCATGGTTCTTGGGGAATGGGTTGCTGCGAACTAGTCAGTCTGACTCACGTATTGTGTGCTGGCCCTCGCTGAATTGCACTGTAAATGTAAGCAGGCGCCGATACCAGCCTTTTTGCAAGCTATTCTATAATTTGTCAGCGACATGAATTGAAGGGATTTTGGGTTTTACTTTCACAATCGAATAACATTGTTATACGTCGTTATTCGATTGTGAATTGTGAAAGTAAAACTCAAATTCCCTTCAATTCATAGCCCTGACAAATTAGAGAACATTGAACATGTGCTAAAATATAAATATTGAAGATGCTATAACCTTTCTTGTACCTGTTCAGATTACTCTCATGGGTTAATTTGCCTTCACCCGCTTTTATATTTGCCCCATAACCAAGTCGGGTGCGAAATTCAAATATTACTAAATACAGTAGCGTCCCTCAGTTGGACTCAATTCCTGAAAAATATCATTCTAAGTTGAGCAATGCTCGCGCTGCTGAAATTTGTCACCCCTCACCGCTTTAAATCAAGTTTTACTTTTGGGCGTTGGGCTAGAGGCTAAGGTAAAATTAACCTATAAGCTCTAAAGAAGAGTTTGAGATAGAATGAATTTTGGTATATTGTCAATGGTAACATTCGATGGCCATTCGATGGCCATTTCAAGTTTTAAGATCGGTTGATTGAATGCAGCCAAGGTTTTTTGATTCAAGTTCAACTGTCGTTAGATTTAGAATTCGGTCATGATCAACATGATAGGTGCTCCATATTCATTTCATTAACGATTTTGTTCTTCAAGTTTGAACCCCGAGCTTAATGAAACCGATGGATATTGATCAATTTGCAGTACAAAATTTGTAAATAACAACAAAATTTAATCGAAGATAGGAGCCCCCGTAGGAGCACGTGTAGTACTAACACTAGTCTATTTGTTTCAAGGTGGTCTAAATCGGATGAACTGTTGTGGCCGGGCCCTTTGTTTGGGCGCTATAAGTAAAACAAGTACTATTCAATTTTAATCTCAGCGGTGATGCATGTTGCCTCGTGACATTGAGTTTAATCAGGCAAAGCTTGTGCTCAGAATTTTTGTGAATGGTAAAACTAAAAGTGGGCTGTTTTCGGGCTGCTTGGGTAAAGTTTAAAAACCGTTAGCGTTGCTCAGCACAAAAACGATTTCGCAACTCTTCCGTACTGACCAATCACAATTCCAGGTGTTTCTAATCTAACCAATGAAATCTCTGTGTTTAATCACGAGGAGGAGAGAAAGAAGCCTTTTTTCGTAAAATAAAGGGGCTGGAGTTACTACACGGAAGTGTTCATTACCCAAAAGTATAGTTTTGGGGCTTTTCCGGACCTTGCCACTAACCTAGAGCTTTTATCAAATGGTCGTGCCCACACTTTATATTATTATAACTTAATAATGCTAAGTTGATCCTTCAGCAAGGTGTGGACTGGTAAGGAAATTAATCGTTTAATTTGCATTATTAATCATAATTGATAATATTAATATCAAAACGGAAATCCTTTTTGTCGCAGCATTAAAACCTGGTCCTTTGTTCAATAAGTATCGTCATAAATCACATTCACAATTAATAACAACTGTAAGTATAACACTCTACAGATGGTTCTAGTGATCACCATTCATGCTAAAACCAGTAACTTTGGTATTCATTAATATAACGCCAGTGATTCCTTTGAACGCCAGTGATAGTTTTAAACCATCTTACCAAATACTTGAGAAAGTGAAAGAAAATGCTTTTTTTACTGTGGAAAAAGCAAGTTCTTTCGGGAAAATATCTCTCAGGTATAATATGATTATGGTCTCTGAGCTATGGCACCCTTCGATAGAAGGTTACTCTGAGTAAATCCCAACCGGGTCAAGGTTTGGACTGAGGAATGGGTACCTCAGGAAATAAGAAATAAGATTTGCATAATATAACGCGTACCAAGGTATATGATTAGGCGGGAATGGTCTATTTTGGTCGTTATAGATATTAATGGCTGCCCCTAGTTGCCAAGTTTATTTCCACGTGCAATCGAGAACTAATTTTGTGGGACAGGGCGATAAGCCAATCAGGGCTGCTTGAACCGGTCAATGATCAACACAATCATCACCGTGTTGATAATCACTGTTTAGCCGCAATTCTCCCTGACTTTTCAGCACCATCTGCCCGTCACGTGGCTAGGTCACGTGACTGCAAGGTGTCGGGCTGATTGGGCGGCCCTCTTAGAGAACCAAGTGTTAATCCTATATTCTATGATTCGGGGTCTCAACTTGCTACTCTTGACAACAATAATTGTACTATTTAAAATGGTGCTGTAAATGCTTGCTCGGGGGTTTAAAGTAAAGCCGGTTCAGACTAATTTGGTTTGGGCATTGGTCGAAATAGGACCGAGAGAACTCTCTAAAGATGATAATTTTACGTCGATATTAATCTCGATCTCTATATCATGAATTTGTACTATTTAATTAGCTAGTCATATGGGTTGATTTTATTCCATGTTAAGCCCTGAAATCGATTGGAGTCAGGAAAAATCACCCGAGCAGGTTTGTGTAATCGTATTTCTGCGAGAAAGCCGGTACAAGGTATATTTGTATCAATCGATTCACATCATCCAACAACTCAGTTGAAGGCTTAAGGAATTTGCATTGTAACCCAGTATAAATTATGTTCCTGTATCAGTCTCCTACCTTTAAGTTTAAGAAGAAAACAAAGATTACGCAGATCAAAGGAACCATACTGGGCACTGGCAGTCTGGTACCCAGTTAATACAAGTTCATACCAATAGTCACATACCAATAATCACAGTGGTAGTCGGAGTCATCATCATCATATTCCGATGCTGCTTCAGTTTTGAGTACTTCCGACAGAGAGTCATGATGTAGAGTACATGATAACACTAACTCCAAGTGGTACCAGGTACTGGTATCTGTCGGTGCAGAGCTAGACATAACATTATAAGTACCTTATCGGTCTGAATGTTAGCACAGTGCACTCGGATTATTGGGCGTCTTGCGGGAACGATTTACATACTTCATACTTAGAAGAGAAATACCCGATAGACCAAATAATCAGTAACGCGGAGCTCACATAATTTACATATGAGGGTTTGTGGTATCAGTACCGGTATATTGTTTTCCGGCACTAGATGTTCCTATTGAAACATAAAAAGCTGAATTATGGCCGGGGAAATTAGTGCCGGGGAAATTAGGGCCGATGAAGTATCCCCTTCAATTCGTGTATTTAAGTATTTGCAGCGATCATTTACCTCCCCTCGAGGGTTATTTCAAGTGTTATTGAGCTTATTGTTTTCAAGTGCAGGCTACATTCCTTTGAGGGAAGCGAGGAACCAATTAGTGGCTAATTAGATTGTTAAGTGTCCCATTATATATCACGAGGTCTCTACTGTAGTGAGAGGTCTTACTGTCTTGTAAACAATCCCGGAGAAGGTATTTTACAACCTCATCATTTCCTCTTCTAACGAGGTAATCGATCAACGGGTGATGTGAAAATCTGGTCCTACTTCCCACATCACACTCCAGCTTTAATCACACCATGTGACCCATGTCCGGCTACCTGATTGGCTCAGAAGGAGAAATGCGACACTGTCATTGGTTGGAGTTTGAGAAGAGCACTGCACCGTGAGACTGCACCTCAGTTCATGTTGGTAATTGTTATTTTGTTGCCAAATATTGCCAATTTCCCAGTCCAGTGCGACTTAAGCTTCCTTCTAAAATACAAGCTGAATCTCACGTACAACCAATCGCACAGAGAGCATATAATCCTGACCAATCAGCGATCTGGGAGACTACCAACACTTCGCAAGAACTTACAGAGGTCAATCTATTGACTGATTGATTTAATTCTGTTCCAGAACAAAAGAGGGAGTAACATATGGTAGGGCAATTTGGACACTTTGTCAAAATAGCAGTCTTTAATTGGCGATTACCAGGCCAATCATGTCAATAATCTCCATAGTTTAATTTGTCATTTAGATCACGCTGTATTCAACACTTTCAACATGCAGTTTCAGTCTTTCTTCAGACTAGATGAGGTTTTGATCATTTTCAGAATTTTCAGAAGCATAATCATTAATCTCAATGTACTAAATTTGATATTGCGGGGTAAGGATGTGGGGGATTTCTAATAATTTCCATAAATAAAGGTCACATCATTTGCGAGCGCACCCCAACTACAATGAAGACGAAATCTTTTTCTTTGTGTGATAAGAGATTGAATTTAATTACAAGGTACATTACAATGTAAAACGTTAATTCAAATGACTGAATTAAAACTCACTATAATGTTAAACATCCTCAAAACCACTGAGTAAATATCTTTAGAATAAAAACTTAAGTTCTCTTCGAAACTTATCTTAATCCAAAAATAATTTACGATTAGTAAATAATCTATTTTAAAACTCTGTACATCGTCATTTCAACCCAAAACTGACGCAAGTTTTTGTATCAACAATTAGATCTCGTCTGATGAAAAAAGTCAGAACATAATGTGGAAATCGAGGATCAAGTACCTCAAATAAGTAACAAAATAAATCAGCATCAACAGCTGGAGATCAAAATAAATAAAGTTACGCATCATTCCTAAGTAAGTTCATTACCCTAGCATCTCTGGATTTAGCCAGTGATGGAAAGGTGGCATCCAGCGACCCCAAGGTAGAGTCAGGTTTAAATATAACATTAGAAAATGATAAAATACTAGTCAGAGAGTCAGAGGTAATGTCATGCAATGTACATTCTAACACCTAAAGCTAAAAGAGGTAAGTTAATATACTGAAAATTAAATACTGAAATTCAAATAGTCAGTGTCTCTGCATTCTCATCTAAGTAATTAAAGTTATGATGACTAATCGCGTGAAAATGTCTCTGTTCGGAAGAAGATGCCCGGTCTGGCTAGAGTCCAACTTCTCTATTACCTAGTGGCTTGATGTCTGGCCACGTTTAGCACCACCTCCCCCATGGGCATGTACCTAATAACATTCACCACCTCCACGTGACTCAGAGCGGACAAGTCCACACCGTTTACTGAAGTGATGACGTCACCGGGGATCAGTCGACCACACTTGTGTGCTGGACTTCCTGAGGGGGCCGAGGAGTTAGGAGGGGGGTTTCATTTACATTTAAATTAACGTTCCATTAGAGGGTTATTTTCCAAATAAATAAATTCAGTATAGATGTTAAGACTAACCTGAATAAATTCGCTTGATATGTGGAGGTTGCGTAGTCCCCAATCCCCCTCCTACACTGAAACCCAGGCCTTTAGGCCCCTTCCAGAGTCTTATCTGCATTTTAGAGTTCGGTCCGTTTGGGAAGACGTGGTCTCGAGCCAGCTCCTCGACTGAGTTGTACGTACCAGGGTACACACTCGCAGATGTACTGTAGAATGAGGGAGCAAAACTTCCAGGTGCTCTGAGAAGGAAATTAATATTTATTGGAAGTTGTTCCTTTATATTAGTTAATTAATCGTTATGATATACTCAATTATACCTCAGTGATTTAGTGATTCAATTTGATCAGTAAAGGAACTTTAGTAACGAGAAAATCAAAACTTATTCTTTAATAACAATTTACAAACCTCATAGTCATATGATTCCCATTTTCAGTTCCAGTTTGCCAGCTCATGGCACTACAAAGTGATTGAGTGTCAAGACCCTGTTTCTTCTCCTGATCCTCCCTCCTTCCAAAGTATCGGGACAGTTCCATTGTCGTGTCAAGCGGAGCATCTTTCATTATCTCCAATGCTTGGTCATGGGTACAGTTCGTCAGATCGTTACCTGAATAACATTTAACTTAATGTTTTTTTTTAAATATTTCTCATTAGCATCTTATAAAACCCTTAAAAGTTCAACCCATAACTAGAAATGTAAGTAAAAAAGCTCTTACCTTCCACACTGAGGAGGATGTCATTAGGGATGATTCCAGCAGCAGCAGCAGGACTGCTTATAATCACCCTCTTGATCCGGATACATCCTAGTGGAGTGTCTGTTCCACCTTGTATTGTTACTCCTGAGATAAACGTATTGTAGTTTGTACTGAATAATTTTTCTTTAAAAATTATGAATAGTCGTCAAATGAATGCCATTCAGATAGAACCATAGGAATGAGATTTCTCGCCAGATAAGGACTCACCAAGCGCTTGATTAGGTCTCCTGGTGACGTTAACAGTAACTACTTGTTCTCCAGCATTACTGAGAATCATATCTCGTCTGCTGCCAATATCTGGAGTTAATTGATTGCTTGATTGACTACTGCTAGTTGGGATTGTTGGTAGTTGTAATGTCATGTCCTGGTGGAGTTGATCGAATGCATCCAGTACAGGAGGTCTCTTGTCCGGTACAGAGTAGAGAGGGTCTGCTGAATCTGTCTCTCTGAAAAAGGACAAGGTTACTCCAACTTATCTCGTGAATCACAAAATACATGTTAAACCTTCAAACTGCATCATTATCATAGGTTTAATAAGTGCTTAAATAAATTGGGAGTGAATGCAATTATCAGAACAAGACAATTTTATAATTTTATAACTCACTCGACTCGCTGTATTTCTTGTTCTAAAATAGCTGAAACTTCATCAGCGTTGGTATCCCCATCAGTAATATTGCTTAACATCTCAAGATTAACCACTGGCTCCGGCACTGTCACTTTTTGGTCCAGGATTGTAGCATTAATGATGGTGAGCTGGACTTTGTTTTTACAGGATCTCAAGAGCTGTGCAGCTTGGTAGAAAGAGAGACCGCTTACTGGCACGTTGTTTATAGCGAGTACAACATCGCCCGACCTGGTTATATTACAGGTTAATTAAGATAATAACTAAGTGATTGGGGTAATTACTTCTACCAAAAATATCTCTAAAATCTTCTTTTTATTTGCTAATCCTCATCTATTTATCTGTTCTGTTAATTACCTGAGCCTGCCATCAGCGTAGATAATTCCACTACTCTCGATATTCTTAACAGCCAGATGATTCTCATCATTGAGACAGAGCGTCATTCCTAACCGAGTTTTGTGGTCTCTGAAAAACTCCACAACGAACGGACCGTTCTCAACTCGCTCTCCAGTCCAGTTAACATCCATTCCCATTGAGGGGTACATAGCAATATACCTCTCTTCTGGGATTGAGGGAGCAGAGCCAGGGTTGCTAGACATCTCGGGGCGATTCTGGAGGTATTTACAAGTTAGAAAGAACGAAAATAAATCTCTGGTTTAACAGAATCCTACGAGTCATAATAATCGAATGATACGAACAAAATAATGCATAAAAGAAAAGAACGCACCGATGTTGAAGTTCCAGCCTCGGTCGCCTGCCCTCGCGTCGCAGGTGCCGTCACAGATATCGTAAAAGAAACATCACTTGAATGGTTAGATAAGGCTCCCACACTTTCAGCATTAGAAAGAGCCCCATTACTATGACCATTAGACAAGGTTCCAGTGGAAGGAGCAGATGTCTTTGTGAGGGTCCCAGAGTAGTAATCATCTTCCAGCAACTCCTGGGGCGGAGGAGGGAGCGAGTATACGCTCATTACTGAGTATGTCCTGGCCAAGCTGCGGCGCGCCTCCGTGGGTGTAGTCAGAGGGGACGCTGATTGAGAGTTCGTTTCCAAGGACAGTGACAGCTTTGGTTGAACAGGGTAAATACCAAGCATGATAGCAATAGCTAGCCTATCTTCAACCTGGGTAGAAAGTGGTAAGTCACGAAATAAGTAGCTCACAGAGTGAAAACTCATTATATACAGTATAGTTAAAGAGTGACAAGTCAGTCTTAAACTTTAGTTGGTGTTCAGATCAAAGTTTATCAACATTGCTTTATAGACTCACCAGACCGTTGAGAATATCAAGCAGTTCGTCTTCAGGAACGTTTAACATCTCACGAGTGTTAACCCTCATTATCACGTGACCTTTGGACAACGTGACGTCATCAGACGGATAAGGGTCCAGTTGTACTTCCGCTACCTATAAACGAAACATGGGTCAATTGTGATATCAAGCTGGACTGTTCTTTCAGTCTTAAATTCGGATTTTAACCAACAATGAGAGAAGAAGTAAAAATGTTTCATTGAGTATCTCAACTCTCAAGCTGTCAAGATTTCGGCTTACCTCCATATACCCAAGGAAGGGGGAAATGGCAGGTTGGAGTCGCAGTCCCATTCTCATGCCCGCGTTGAAATCTAGTTTAATGCACGTGCTCTCGTGCTCAAGGGGATCTTGTTGAATCGTGGAGTCCAGGACTTCTGATCCCATACTTCCTGAGAAAAGTGGGTAGTTGGAGAAATGTTTAAATTGAAGCAGAATTTTCAAATTATCAAATCAAGAATCTTCCAGAGTGTCTAAAAGTAAACAGCAATTTTAAAGTCAAACATTGTTACCTATTCCATCATCGAGAGTTTGGTCAGCGAAAGGAGTAGGAGAAAAACAAGTTGGAGACATAGACTGAGACAGGGAGGAACTTCTCTGAATACTGCTGTCCTTGTATGGTCGTACAGCTAACGTCAGGAATCCTTTCTTTGCACTCTTGAATATCTTTAATGCTTCCGCGTGACTTTTACCGACCATGGCTAGGCCATTGACTTCCACTATTTCGTCTCCGGTCTGCAACCTTCCATCTGCTGCTGCCGCACCGTCGGCGTGTATTTTCTTTATATATATCGGAATGTCACCTTTGGCACTGCCTTTACCTCCGACTATTGTAAAACCAAGTGGTCGCTTCGAAGCCTGAAGAGTGAAGAATCATAATTTTAGTTAGGATTTTGATTGAACGCATGAAAATGAGATAAATTATTGAAGAATCTAAATCCTGAAGGCCTAATCTATCGGTGTATATCGAGACAGTTATCCCTGGAAATAAATTATAAATTTGATTGCTTCCAAAAAAGAGTTACCTTGACAAGTGTGATAGTGACTAGGTTATCAGTGTGAGAGAGGGACTCAGTATCACCTCCATGACTCGCAATACCTGAACTATCAGATATTGTACTTCCTCTGTTCACACTGTCACGCTGTAGAGTGTAGAGGTCAGGAATAAGGATACACAAGAGACACAAGATACACAGGATACACAGGATACAACGTGTGTAGATTCACAAAACAAAAGTCAAATTGAAAACATAATTCCTGGAAAAGAATCTGTAGATAAACGCACAGCAACAAAAAATCTCTAAAGAGTATAAACCTGAACTGGGTCAGCAGATGCGGTCTCGTTGAAACTTGTTGCACTGCCTCCATCAGGAAGAGTCCTAATTTCCGACTCTACCTTAGGAGTCACATCTTCTGACTGTTGTTTTGGAGCTGGAGTTGGGGTAGTTGCTGGACTTTCCTGATAGAGAAATATGTTCAAGGTTGAGCTATTGAATATATTGTCACTTACATTTCATTAAACTTTTTCTTATCGACTTTAAATAAATCGATGAAATCTAAATTTCAAGGCCGACTAACCAGTTTGGAGCAGTACACGACACGGATAGGACCGTAAGGAAGTTTCTTGATAGACTTGTTAGCGTCAGACAAAGTCATACCCAGCAGACCAACACTGTTCACCATTAGAATCTCATCTCCAACCCTCAATCTACCGTCCCTGAAGTAACAGAATCGTCAGAATTATGGAAACTTGAGACGTCAGAATCATGGAAACTTGAGATAGGAAAATTGAATTTAGGAAAACGTGGTATGGGAAAAAATTAAGAGTAGAATAAGTTTTTTGGGAAAAAAACCGTCGCCAAGAATAAAAGTAAAGATACGAACTTGTTAGCAGATTTTCCAGATACAATGTCAGCTAGAATAATGTTTCCATCTCCAGCTCCTTTTCCTCCGGACAATACTAATCCCAAATCACTGTCCATTTTCTCCACGTGAATAATCTTGACACTCTTCTTACCCTGAATCAAAGATTATGTCATGCCAAAAAGTCACTTAAATCTCTTTATAAAGATTAAAATTTTCATTAACAAAAAACGCTTTTAATGCTAACATTTTCTCCAATATCTCAAACAAGAGAAAAAATCTGGTTTAACTGACCCTGGGGTCTCTTCCAAATGTTTCCTGAACTTCATCCTTATGGCAAGTAGTTGGGGGCTCTTTCACAAATGGTGCAGATTGTTCTTTGCTTCCCAGTAATCGACCTGTACTCTGAAATATAAATCCTGGTTAGAATAGAATATGATATGATCAGTAGACAGTGAATCATTGTCAGTGTCTGATTTGTATTGTGATCGTTATCATTTCGTGTCTGTGTAGACTAGAAGTCGTAAAAATGTAAGCTAGGTGTCGTATTTCGGTCTCAATAAAATGATGAATGTTAATTGATTGTAAATGTATACAGCATCCTAGCTGTAACATCTGACCCACTCTATACCTCTAATGCTCCCTCACTCGGACCTTCCCCACCTCCTAAAGTAACTACATCCCCTTCAGCAACCCACACAGTCCCATCAACTCCAGCTCCAATTCCAAACAGCTCTTCTCTATTTTGTGCTCTTTCGATCAACATCAACGTCAGCCGATCAATGAATAACCCAAAATACTCCAGAAAAGTCGGTATATGTTCCCTAAACCAGTAGATCAAAATAGATATAACAGAGCCGGATATGATATCCCCAAGTAGCATAGTTCCGAAAATTTAGCCGTTGGGAAGCATACTCGAATAGTATACCTCAAGAAAACTCCTAGTAAAACAAACGAATGAAGGAATAGTGCGGTGATTGTGGCAGTGAATGTAGATTGTAGAGGCATCTAGTGTTGGAGTGTTCACTTTCTTTACATTTACTTAACTTACACTTAATCAAGTGTTAGAAAGATGTTTTAGGAGAAGTGAGGCTGCTTTTTCAATTGCAAGAAACGTGTTATCTGTATATCAGGGACAGCGATATGTCCCAATCTAAGCAACCAATAAGAACGTATTCTCAAAATCCAGTACTGAAAATACAGCCTCAATTCTCAATTAAACAAATAATCCTCAAAACTTACCCAGCGCCTGACATTCTTTCGAAATGAACCAAAAAATGGCATGGCAAGAACAGTCGATCCCGTGGATAAACAACAATTTACAAAATACCAGAGGATGATAATAATATGATGGGGAGGTCTTTTAATTACAGAAGATGTTTTAATAGGTGTCCAAAAACATGTCTGGTGATGGGGAGCCAATCAGGTGATTTGGTAAGAGACACGTGACACACTAAAGGGTTAGAGGAAGGTCTAATTAGAGAACATCTCTCAAAACTTGGAATTGTTTTATTACTTAGCCAGACCGTTTTCCTTGAACAGCGGTCAAGTTTGTATACGCTATTGACCTGAATTCTCTATTGACAAAGAATATAGGACAATAACCAAATTGCTCGATCTCAAATATTGCACGAATTTCAGTAGAGAATAAGTGCTATCTGTAATAAATGCTATCTGTAATACCATCAGTTCAACAACAGATAGTAAGAAAATGTTTGAAGCTGTTCGAACCCTGAACTTACCTAAAAGTAAAGCCCCTTCTAGTATTGGTGTTCATGATGAGCAAGGGTGCAATATTGCAACAGACACTGGTAAAGCTGCCGTAGTTGCTAAGTACCTTGAGCAACAACTTACTCGTGATGAAGCACCTTTAGAACCTTTTGTAGGACCTCCTCGCCCACTAGTTAAGCCATTCACTAGTGAAGAAATCGGATCAGCTGCTAGAAGTCTCAAAAATGGTCGAGCTAACGGCCCAGATGGGATTCCTAATGAGCTTCTCAAGTATTCTACTGGATCAGTACACAGACGTTTTGCAGACATTATCAATAGAAGCTTCGAGACCAATTCCTACCTTGACCCCATTGGACAGGCAAACATTACCCCCTTACAGAAGCCAAATAAGCCCATTGGTCCAGTGAAGAATCTACGACCCCTCACTCTCTCAAATGCTGTTAGAAAGATTCTTTCAATGGCAACCTTGAAGAGAATTGAGAATAAAGTCAATGCCTTCACTGGTCCATGGCAATGTGCTTACAAGCAGGGTAGATCATGTGCTGACATTGTATGGTGCCAGCGTGTGATGTTATCAGTTGTCCAGAGGAAGAGGTGGGAATACCATCGTATGGGGATCGACATGTCTAGTGCCTTTGACACTATACGACGATCTACCATCCTCGATCTTCTTGTTGAGTGTGGCTGTGATGATGACGAAGTCCGTTTGGTAAGACTTTTGCTTTCCAACACCAAGCTCAAAGTCAACATCAACGGTACACTGTCTGCTGAATTCCAGAGTTTTCTCGGTGCATTCCAAGGTGACTGTCTGTCTGGATGCTTGTTCACACTTGTCTTAGCGGGTGCCTTGCGCGACCTCCGTAACAGGCTTGAAACTGCAACGAATAGGCCTAACCCACCTATCACCGATATTGGTCTTCCACTTGACAGTGAGTATGCTGATGATATCGACTTCAATGATGAAGATGAAGACAATTTGAGGGAGCTGTTGCCTATTGCAACAGAAGTCCTTAAAGATTGGAATCTCTTCGTTAACGAAGACAAAACTGATTTCACTCATGTGTACTTAGCTGAAAAGGGAGCTAAAGACGATCAGGGTAAGCCAATTGCAGGGAACGAGCTCTGGAGAAAGAGTATCACGCTTGGCTCCATGCTTTGTAGTAAGGAGGACATCTCTAGAAGGATATGTCTGGGATATGCCGCGTTTAACAAATACAAGAAAGCTTGGAACCATAAGATCCCTCTGAGCAAGAGGCTTCTGTTGTATGAGGCTCTGGTAGTATCCGTTTTAATGTACAATTCATCTTGCTGGGCTGCCCCTAAATCAGTATTGGAAAAACTAGATATTGCTCACAGACGTCATCTGCGATCAATTTTGAATTACAAATACCCTCACATCATCTCCAACAAGAACTTGTATAAACGCTGCAATAGCGAACCATTGTCAGCTAAAGTGGCTCGTAGTCGGTGGAGGATCCTCGGACATGTACTGCGTGGGCCTACAGATGGCCCAGCCTATTCGTCGCTTGTTTTTGCTGTCAACACCTTACAGCTTCAAGGGCGGCGTGGAAGACCGCAGTCAAACCTTTTCTCACTGATTCTACACGACCTTAGTGTCCGAAAATTATCGTTAAATAATTTATGTGATTTGGACTATTTAACGTTAATTGCTCAGAATAGAGTTAAATGGAGAAGTATGCAAATTGCATGACTTTTGTTTGAGAAAGATTAGGGGACAGAAATGTTTACTTTGTTTACTATCTGTTTCTTAGAGCTTTTGTTTATATAATAAGTATTATCTGTCGGTTATGGAACCAATATCCCTGATTGAATATGACGGATACTGGAGGGAAATTACAAAGAATAGGCACGGAAGAATGTAGGCGAACAGACTATTTGTTCACGATAAGACAGTGTTGTAGCATGAAGAACTAACGATACTTAACTATAAGCAACAGTGAAGAGGGCGTTAAAAACAGCGGGAACGAAAGGAACAGATAAAAGATAGAACAAGCAGAGGGTAGGACAAACAGCTAACTATTTACTTTGTTAATAAACACAGATGAGGCGGAAATTTGGCAATTGTCACCCATTGTATACGCTAAACAATGTCCTCTAACTCTCTAAACGTGTCAGCAGCTGGTAAGCGCAGATTTTATTCCCGCCTTTATGCGGCTAATTCTTCCACTAAACTCACGGGATTTTTAAATATGCGTTATTAAAACGGGATCGGGAGTATCTTTATGCACAGAATATGTTCCTGCAGAACTGAGAACGGTATCCAAAATCAAATAGGAATGACAGTGCAAACCCATAAATTTAAATTGATTTAAAGTTGTCAATCTTTCCCATTCGATATAAAATTTTATTGAAGGCTCCAGATATTTATAATGATTACTTACATGCACAAGGGTAAAGTGAAACTTTGCACCGCACCATACCATCTTGTTTATAAATTCGATAGAAAACCACTTCGAAAAATGTGGCGTATCGAAAAAAGGTAAACAAATGGGTGATTCGTACCACGAAAAGTATAAAAAGACGTCGAGGGCGAGACTGAATCACCTTATTGGGAATAATGGAAGTGATTGGCAACCATATTAAAGCTTCGCCCTATTTTTAGATCAATGCAAAGTTACCATGACTACTTTGTGTCCACTAAGATTTCTACCGACAGCTTTTCTCATTTGCAGATTTTATCGATGTCTAATGTCATTACTAAGCAGTGTAGTCTTAATGCACCAGGGATAATGGGTGACTGTTCAGTGTTCTGTAAAACAGTGACTAGTGACATGTTGTGAATCACAGAAAAACGATTGGGAATGAACTCCAACTATATTTCACGATACTTCAACCGATTTTGAGTTGTTCAATAATTTCTAAAAATAGCATGGGTCTGACAGGTGTTATAATTATCAATATAGATACGTTTTTATCTGAACACTGAACAGCATAAACGGAAGTCAGACACTGAACCTCGTCTCGCTCGTCGATTGTATTACAAATTAAAGATCCTGGAGTGAATTTACGTAAGAATGAGAACGAGTGTCTGTAAATCCATATCTGTGAAAATAAAGACCCTAACAAGTAACAGTAATGTCGGTAAATCGTTGAAACGATTCGCATTAAATAGTTGTAACTCCCTTCAACTCCATTGACTTCGGGACATAAGACATCATGCCTTAGCACTTTGTCATTCAGATTTGTGGTCATAAGTCTCAACAGAGCTTACGACCGGTAACACAAACCGCCTTTCGCTCATGACTTCTTAAGCTCATACTAAACTTGGCAGCATGTTGAATTATTATGGTCGTTAGTGCCTTTTAAGTTCCCACCATATTGTAAATCAGAGAAGAGGGGTTCACTGTTCAGTATTTTATTTGGGAACTTGGAGACGGAAGTAACCATGCGTATATAATATATGCGGAGTGCATGCAACATTGCAACAAACGAACCTAACATTCGCGCCGCGCGCGTCACAAAATGTTGTTGTGGGCATACAATGCATCAAACTTACAATATATAATTTGTTTCGCGCGTTACGCAAACCAATGACAAAAAATTGAAGGGCGAAACGATTATTTTGCAAATTTGATATTCTGACCTTCTCAAGAAAGGGAAACAATTCTGTAGAAAAAAGTAAATAATAGGATAGCTATTTTTGATTTACAGTAGAGTTAATAGCCTGCAGAACAAATACTCAATTGACGTAACCAGTGGGAAGACCGGAAACATGTTAAGGGCCTCCTTATACAAAATATCACCCACTTCAAGTACTCTCACAAACTTGGAATATCAACCAACCTTCCCTCCTTAATAGCTCTTCATTACATCATTTGTTTTCTGTCCAATTATATGCCAACTAAATGCCAGTTGCCACTCCTCCGGTTTCCATGACAAGATAGTTCTATAATACAAGAAGAATCTGTCAAAATTCCACTTTGTGAAATGTCCAAAATTAACCGTTAATTCTGCAACTCTACAGTCTACATGCAATAACCGTTATATGGAAAGTTTAATCTCATAGGCGTGGATCAATATACATATGAGCCATGATTTGATAACGCCAATACTTCAAATTATTTGCGTCACAACTGTACATGACAAATGAACATCATGTGCATTCATCATTGTAAGCAGCAACTCAAAATAAAGTTTTTAACACATTCCATGTGACATAAGTTATGCAATAATAACTGGCAGTGTACAACTTTTGATACAATTTCAAGATACATCTTCAATAAAGAAACGAATTACTAATTTTGATATCTGTATAATAAATTACTCTTACCAATAAAAAAGAGCCGAAGTGGAAGTTCCGATATTTACACAGAAACGCAACCGTCATGTTCGAAGAAACAAAATAAAGAATTACGATATTAAAATATTAAAATGTGACCGTCACCTCAGGAGGTGGGGTGCATACAAAAAGTTAAAACAATATGAGATAGTCAGACGAAAAGTAATGAGGTGCGGTCAAATGAGTTGTAATTAGACACTAGTTATGAGAGAGTTAAATACCTGATTGCTTACTAAATAATATAGTTCAAATTAATTAGGTTCAACACTAACTCTTTAAAAACTAGACTGACAATAATGACTAACTCGCAAGCATGATTGTGAATAACTTATCTCAGACTAAATATGTCAACAGAGAAATTAACATGACTAATAAAACATTTTTTAGATATAATAAGATTTATAATATTATGTATAATTCTGTAATAGAAATAATAGAAAAACATCTGTTAACCATCTGTTAACCATCTGTGAACGGGATCTCAAGATAAAACGCCTCATCAGTCAGCAAGGAGTCTCAAAGTCACTGTCATTTCCTTCAGCCCAATCTTTCTTCATCTGCATTAACGATTCAGCTGTCTTTGTCCTTGATTTTCTAATCATTCTCGCAGAATCGATCTGATCAGCTATATTAATAGTCACGTGGTTCATCTTACGCTTCATGCGCCTCATAACAAACCCTCTGAACCTTGTATTAACAGCAGTGTAAACAATAGGATTACAGACAGTGTTCAGGAAGTACACTTCCTTCTGGAACAGCATCAGCCAGTTAGGTGGGACCTTGTGTTGTGCTACTATAACGTTCATCACTCCTTTGGGAACGGTGGAGATAACGTATATCGTGCTAATACTCAGTGTTATGACTATAGCCCGGAAACTGGGCATGTTGGGGAGGCAATTCTTCTGGCTCCTCCCAGCTATAATAAGTAGAGCAATGTTAATAATTATAATCAGTATCGAGGGTACGAACGATATCAAAATGACTGATATCCCCCCGTATATGGCAAACTCAGGACGCTCCTTGTTAATAGAACAGGTCAGCTCGGCGGGATGGTATGTTGCGCCGCGCGCTATCAGCAGAGAACACACAGTGTGTGCTGTAGTCAGCAGGTAGGTGATACCAAACGTGGCACTCATCTTCCCCGCCGACCACTCGCTCGCTAAACTTGCCATCGGGCTCAGCAGCAGGATAAGCTTGTAGAGCGTGAACTCGACTATGATAAACGCTTGAGCTATGCCCGGTATGTAGATCAGGTATGCCAGAACCAAACACATAACTTCCCCCAGGATCCATTGTTTGGTGACCAGGGTGATAAGAGTTGGAACACAGGAGATGAGGGCTATGGAGACGTCTGTAACTGCCAGGTACTTAATGAAGATCAGGCTGACTGCGTCTATATTGATAGCGTTGTATCTGTGGGTTCCGTAGAGCACGAGGAAGTTGCCGATCAGAGAGAGTAGCGTTATTAGCACGTGGTAAAGTAGAATGAACCAGTATTTTGCGGGGGACAGGTTGAGAGATAGGGTCACATCTGTGTTGTTGGATACGTCCACTTCAAACATTCCTTAAATAGCTGGGAATATCAGGAATATCACATCGGGGAAATAACAAAGAAGTGAACTGATTTTAGTGATAAATATTTCTATCGTCACAAAAATAATTGACGATAATCATAAATCAACTGTAATTAGCAAAATTGATGGTTTATTAAAGAATAGTTGTCAGACGGAATTTGCAAATTGAAACAATCTTGAAGTATTTCCAACATAATTTCCGACGACTTTGGGTAAATTGGCTGATGACAAGCAATTTGAAACCATGTGCCACAATATTCTTTAACTTAGCTGTTTGTTTAAATGTAGGCCTTTGAAACGAAAATCTAAGAATTAACCAAAAAATGACGAAAACTGTTTGAACAATGGGCGTAAGAAAAAATTAAGTAAAAATATGACAAATAAATCGATTATTAGACAATGCATTGTGACTGATATGAGTGAACAACATAAGCTCATTTGCGGGCTGAAAAACAGTCAAAACATTATTACATTACATTGCCTTACTGTGTCTTTATATAAAATGAATAAATTCTAACATCTATTACACGCTTCGACATTAAACTATACCCAATTCCCAAAGAAGATGTACAATTATATCATTCAAGCTAGACTCAGCATGGAAATATCAATATATTACAGTACAAAAACGTAATAATTCCAAATGAACACAAATTGGAAGGCTTAAATGTGCAAGTTTGGGGAAGAAATGAATGGTTTGGTATACAATCACTTGACGTATTAAGAAGTATTCTGGGAGAATTTTATACTACAGCAAGAGTCCTACTACAAAGAAGAAAAGTTACAACAGCATTAGACAGGCTACATAAATTTTAAGCGCTGCCAGGACCAGTCTAGGTTGCATGTTACAAACTCACATTCTTATTATTATGTTGGACACAATAGTGCAATAGAGAAAGACCCATGTGGCCTCCCGCCCTCCTGCAGTGTACTTCTCTATTGTTTAGACCTTTAGTATCTATAAAATATAGTGCACTCCCTCCTTAGCCATTTTAACCATATCACTATTCACTATATATATAATACAGCATTATCTAGAAGTTCACGTTATAATAACAAACGCGGTAACGATGAGCACGTGCTGTGTCACAACGCCCACGTGCTGTGTCACAACACCCACGTGCTGTGTCACAATGTCCACGTGCTGTGTCATAATATCCATGTGGGTAACTAGATAGCGCAGTGAGTACAGTAGCCCTGGTCACGGTGGGTAAGCAGCCAGGGGATGTTACCTCACAGTATAACCCCTACTATATCCCTTATTATATCCCCGGAGTATACGAGAGTAAACAATGTATAATATGGAGCATGACAAGTGGACAGGTGCACGAATTGTACAAGTTTAAGGTAGGGGTGAGGGGAGGAGCTTCTAATCTGTCTGATAGTTTGAGTTGCAGCTGCGTTAAAGCTGCTTCCATAGCATTGAATTTAGTACTTAATATATCACGAACTTAATTTACAATCATAGTATCAAATGAAACAGGAGCTGACATTAGTCCTTAGAGTTGGTGTCTAAATGGTTCATAATATGAGGTATGGGATTGAAACTGGTCTGTGAGAAGGTAAGCACTGAGAAACGACCCGTACAATAAACAGTCAACTCCGGTAAATAATCACAAATCACAGCAAAGAAAATAGGTGCAGGGGGATGTAATCTAATAATGACAATGGACGCCACCAATGACAAACGAAAATAACTTTAAACCTTAATAAATTACTTTAACTGTAAAGAGAGCCATCGGTTGAAGTTAAAGTGATTAAATAATTTACAATTGAAGTAACGGCTAAAAAAGTCATTTACAACTGAAATACGAGGACAGTCACCAACCATCCTGCGAGTTCACGAAATGGGCCCTGTTTTTCATTTTGGTACTAGTACTCAAGTTTCAGTAATTCTCACTCTAACATTACGAGAGACGATTTCACCGCCTGGCAAACTGATAATAACATCAAGATGCGACAATTATGTCTCGGATCATTCGCAATGGGATTGACACTTTGTGACACTTTGAATTAAATGTTCTGGCCCAATCTCCCAATGTAATCGACTAATCGCACACTAAAAATTGTGAGATAATATTTCGGAATGACGGATTTTAGAACAGCAAACGAATGACGGCAATAGTCAGGACTGTCAAACTATTGTAGTTGAGATAACATAACTGCATAACATCGTATATTCGACACCTCAGATGGCACTTAATCGTGTGTTGTATATTGTTCCGTAAGAATATTAACCGTTGTTAGAGTTTGAAGCGGACTCCCAGGCGCAGCTGATATACAAAATAAGGCCTTTTAAATTTATTTATTTTTATTTAGTATTTTAAAATCACCACGACCATGAGGAATAAATAACGCGACTCAAATTACAAATTCTCACACCTGCTCGTTCAATGAAATGGAATTTATATCAGCGTATCACTTACTAATTGTAAGAACGTGGTAAACTGTCAATATTAATAACTGTTAAACTATTTACGTTAGTTTTAAACTATCGACGTAAGTAACAGACAAGTAAGTGTTACACAAGATCTCAGATACTTCCAATATATACGATACTAGCTGCAGTCTTTGAGTGTCTGAGATACTGACAGATACGGACAGTGTCACAGATACGGACAGTGTCACAGATACGGACAGTGTCACAGATACGGACAGTGTCACAGATACGGACAGTGTCACAGATACGGACAGTGTCACAGATACGGACAGTGTCACAGATACGGACAGTGCACCAACTGCGTGAATTGTACAACAACATCAACTTATTGTTACCTGTATTTTATGTAAAATGACTGTTGTACGATTCAGTATCACCATAATCATACATTATAACAATACTAGGTCAGTGGTAAGTGGTAAGTGGTAACAAGCGAGGCCAGCTCAACGACGCCAACTCATCTCAATAATTTATTATCCGCGTACTGAACCCATAACATATAGTTGACGGGCTAGGATAGGGTTAAAATAAGGGTTACACTTTGATTTAGACCTTTAAACCGTATTAGGGTTAATTAATGAACCTGGTTAAGCTTTCAGGAATGATTTTAAGTTTGGAGTTAGGTTTAGGGTTGGACGCATCAACATATTAGATATGCTCGGCCGAGGCCTTTGTCCATCTCTGATTGTATAGTCTGAGATAATGAGGTATGCTCTGAATAATTATTTAGACAAAGGCCCTATTAACGGTAAGTAATTCAGTATTAAAAGTTGGCACGTCCTGGGCCTTGATCAATTCAATGGTATTGATTTCAGTACTTTTTTGAAGAATTTAGAACGTACGATTCTTTAACCATCGACCACTTGACCACTCGATTGTTGATATAATGTGAATACGCTGCAGCAACAGCATTACACATTTGCTATATTTAGCTTACCTATGACTTTTTGCTTCCGGGGCAAAACTGAAACACACCTGATTTACATAGACAAATAACGTTTCCAGTTATAAGTATTACCTCAACAAATGTCACAAATTGAATCCTACATCACATCATAGGAAACGTAAATTAAAGTATCGTCAATTATAGTTTACTTTGTTTCAAGCAGTTGGACTATAATCCAGGTTATCATCATTCAGTGTGAGTAACCTAATGAGTAATGTTCACCACCATCTGATAGTGGTATAGTGGTAATTAGTATGTACACTCTCTCAGAGTTAAGACGAAACAAAGAAAGTTGATCATTTTATTCTGAGCCATTTTAGTCACATACTTCATACAGGTGTGATGCGTTAACATGAAGCTTAAATGTGAAGTTCAGAGATTAACTCACCGACAATCGACATGTGGTCAGAGCATTGACTCACACGTGCGGAGTTGAGACGATTATCTAGTTATCAGTTGTAGGTTAGCATTATAAATTGTAGCTCAACACAGTTAACGGATAACAACACAACGTATACTACAATTATCGGCCACATACTTAGTTTCTACTTTCTTATTTCCTTAAGTGACTTGCTCGCTGTCTTCTAATAGTAATAGTACACAGATTGTAACAGGGCTTATGTACTTTGCACTCTGCTTCTACTTAAATTTTCAAATTCTAAATGTAGTTTATTAGCTTTTATTAACGACATTGTGTGAACTTTTCAATCGGTACAATTTCATTTTTACATATTTTGAGCATTTTTTAAATGTTAGTCCGAACTTAATGTCTGTCACCAGCGTAGTATATTACACATAGTACTATATAAATTTGAAATATTGATCGTAAAACCCTGACGGATATAGTACAGACATTTTAATAATGTAAGCATGGTCCAACTTTCCAATTCCACATAAAATATGTTAAACGTTTCTTTGATTCGATGAGCTCGCTTGATTTAAACAAAAACATCTCATTTTAGTTTGCCCAGAAATTACGATATACACAACTTAAAGTTTAACGTCGTGTTCACGATGCAAACTGCGAACTGCAAGGATCCATTTTTCAAAAACCTTACATGCTTGTTACATGCAACATAATATGTGGCATTCAAAAATGTTTCTCTGAAGTCGATTCAGATAAGTTCATTGAATCAAGTTCTGAACCTTCTCTAGCAATGTAATTCTGGTTTTCGCAATTTACTTCTCCCGCACATGCACCCCCCTCTTCCTCTCAAATTTCTGAAGAAACTTTCATCCCAATGATGTTTTACTTTTAATCACACCCTCTTGCCAAATACCGTGAAGAAGGTTAAATACCAAAATACAGCAATACTAACGCCTAATGCTCTAATCGTACTTAATCTAGCAAATATCTTCCATCTGAAGCATGTCATATCCTTGAGGAGTCATTACTCCTTACGTTACGGCAAAAGATCGGAAACCAACCTGCAGAGTACAGACTAAATACCTTTTATCTAATCGTTTTATCTTGAAGACCTTTAATAAGAGCTTTTAGCTCGATAATTTATTGCTTCATGAACTTGTTTGGACCCTTCATACGTTGTTTCGGCTGTTTCAGAACACGGTTGTATTTCTGTATCAAGTGTACCATGCGGCTAAAACGTAATTAATCACAACACTTTTAATCAAATGTATTTTCCTGATCAGTTGTAACCCGATTGTAACCCGATTGTAACCCAACTGCACAGGTGACAGGTATAATGTTCGAAGTAAACCTGACATCAGGAACAGAGGAACACTACAAGGAAGCAGGTTTTGTTAACACCTGGTATTACCCTGTCCTCGTTATCTACCACGTGCTCATCACCCTCTCAGCTCTTATCGGTAACCCCATCATCCTGTACGGGTCCTTCAAGTACAACGCCCTGAACGTGGAGGAGATAAGCGTTGTGTTTATAAAGTGTTTGGCGGTTACTGATATCCTGATACTGCTTTCTTCAGCAGTTCCCATTCTAACAACCCTGCTAGCAAGGAGCTGGGTACTTGGTCCGGTCGTCTGCTTCATCCACTCTTTCCTTATATTTGTACCGGGTATCTCACAAAACATTATAATCCTCATGATATCCTGCTACAAACTGCGCTATATCATGAGACCCTTTTCAGCGCCTCTCTCTCCGTCAGCGGTAAGGAACTCCATACTGCTAGTCTACCTATTTGCACTTATCTACACTGTGATAGCGATCTTCCTCACTGAAAATGCGGAGTTCTCCTTCCCAGATCTGTCCTGTATCCCCAGTTTAAACAACCCCCTGATAAAAGTGTACAGCACTGTTGGGATCCTCCTCCTAAACTTCCTTCCCTCAGTCATCATGTTTGTGGTTAACGTTCTGCTCCTGCTACTAGCCCACGCTGCTAACCAGAGGCACGGAGACACCCTCTCAGTAAAGTCTCTAGTCTTCATCAGCGCTATAGCCTGGATCTATATTGTTAGCAGTATTCCTAAAGGAATCCGGTATATCCTCCAGGGCCTTGGTCGGGCTCCTCCCTTGTGGCTGGCAGTATTCCAGAAGGAGATATATTTCCTGAACATTTCCTGCAACTGGCTTGTTTACACTGTAACTAATAGGGACTTCAGGACATTCTTGAGAAGATTTGCGTCCCGAAAGTTAAAAGATCCCAGTAAGGTGGGAAGCACGAGTCCTAGCAGTGAAGTTACTATGAACACGATCAGTACTGGGCGGAGACCTAGCATTCAGTGAAAGTATAGCCCATTCTTTAAATTAAGAAAGTTATTCCTTTTACGCTTGAAAAGAAAGTTCCATTTGAAAACAACTTGCCCGACAATTTATTGTTTTTCAAATTATAATCAATTTCAAGATTAATCATTTTATTAATTTAATTAATACACTGGTTTTATTATTCACTAACCCGATTCATAAAGCTTTTGTTAGTTCCCATACGCGGAGAAAACGTTTCAAATACAAAAGAACAGCTCGATAGCTGTAAAAGCAGCTAACATAGAATCAGAAATAATGCCATATCCAGTGGGCCAAACAACATCGCTCACTGCTGATATTGATATGCAATATACACCGGGAGATGATTGAAATTGGCACACGATTTAATATCTCTCAGCTGATTGGCCCTTAGTTTTATATCTCTCAGCTGATTGGCCCTTGGTTTTATATCTCTATGGTGATTGGTGATCGGCTCTCGAGGAGTCACGTGACATCATGTTATACACGTAGGTGGGGGATTACTGATGATTGCAGTAAGATATATCATTAAGTAGTCAGATATTAACTCTCGTCAGATCCGCGTATGACGAAGGTATACTCAGGCAAGTTAGGACTAAGCACTTTAACTGCAGAGACCAACTTTTAAACTTTTTATATAGAATTGAACTCTACTAGTTCATAACTAAATTTTCAATATATCATTTCCATGATTGTTTCAAAGAGGTCATCTGAAAAGCATCTCCAAAGATCTCCGAAGTACTACTAGGTATAGTCACTCTCGTAGTCAGACTTATTATTATTTTTGGGTTTTAGATCTAAAATACTACACCACTGTTTCAAGATAAGAACGCCAAGGATTATCGTAATATTAGGGTCATTAAAAGGCTACGGTAAGATATAAAGATATAAAGAGGTAAAATGTAAAATGTTGAAGTTAAGAAATATCAATAGTCATGCTATGGTATTTTAGAAAAAGGATAACTTGGCGAAATCAGATAAGAATATAACCCTTCTCAGCTGTGAAAAATGTGAAAAATGTAGATGAATTAAAAGAAACAGTTTCAGGATCTGCAAAACAGACGGTATTTAATTTCCACAGAAATAAGTTAAGATTTCTGTCGACCAAACTCGCTGTGTTTTTAAGTGCATATTTTACGAAGCGAACTTAAATAAACTTTTACTTATTCATTGTAATTTTATCACCCACGAGATACAACCCATTTCTGATTCAGATGTTTGAAAGAATGAAGGCTAGTTTAATGAGAAGAACGACTAGACTTGTCAGATGTTGTGAGGGAGGAAGCCATTTGGTCTGGTAACTCCATCAAATCGAGACTGTGCCACAAAGCAAATATTTTCAGTACCATGTAACTCAGTAACTGGCAATAACTCTCCAGCAAAAATTCTTTAACATGCTATGACATTTAGATTTTGTAGGAGGAAAAATAGAGGTCTGTATCCTTAACCATTCTTAACTACGTCTATATGACCGTTATGATTATCTTCAGCAGATTGTGTTTCATCTTCATGTATGGTTTCAATAATAGATGGACGACTGAGGTTGCTGGTGGTAGAAAAGAAAGACATTCGGGCAACATTTGAAGACAACGATGAGAGTCTCGTGACGAAGGTGCTGTTACCAACACACAAAGACAAATTAGAGACACGAGCAACGAGGTTATTATTAGATCTACCATTTCCCCACTCCCCCACATATCTCCGGAAGGGTTTCATCCTGGAGAGGTAGATGGCGGGGTTAAGAGCGCTGTTCAGGGCTGTCATGACATCTTGTGCAACCAATCCCAGGTAGAAATCTCGGAGTTGCGGCTGTATGGGGGACCCAGTGGAGTGATGTAAAAATGTTACAGCCAGATAAACTTCGTAACAAACTAAGGGGATGTTGCAAGCTAGACTCGTCCCTGTTAATATCTGTATTGTTCTCGATTCGTATCTGCGTTTTCTAGTAGTGGTTGTCGGAGTGGGGTTATCGATTTCTGCGCGTCTGAGGTGAAACACTGACAGTATGAATGAGATTAACATTGGAAGCAGTGGGAGACAGAGAAAACTGGTCCTGATAAGTGAGAATAGTGCTCTGTCAATGTAATATTTAGAACCTTCGGGATGTTGGGGGTTGATGAAACAATGCACTTGCCTTTCATTGTAATTCACGTCGAACTGACCAAAAAAGGTCGGGACCATCGACAGAGCAAGCAAGGCAATGACAGAGGCCCAAAGAAACTTGCATGGGAAGCTTAGCGATAGCTTCTTACAGGGCCAAATTAGAACGCTAAGTCGGCCACAACTCAGAACTGTAACCAGGTAGACCGATAGGGGCTGAACTATTGCCCAGGTACTGCCCCAAAAGTGGCATATCGTGTAATCCGTAAAAAGCAAGTCTTCTTTTTGTCGGCCCACAATGAGAGATTGTATGACAGGGATCTGGGCTAGGCAGACTATGAGATCCACTGCGGTGATGATGAGGAAGCATTTCTGGTTAAAGAGATTGTTGCCACTGTTCGATTTCAGGCTTCTGAAATAAACCAGAGACAGTCCATTTCCGTATACACCCAGAACTGTACACATTATCAGGACAGCTCCTAGGATCCGGTCCGCTGTTTCGTTTGAGATGTAGGACTCGTTCTCAATCATCTTCAATACTTTGAATTAATGGTTTATAATGAGTTACACTAGGAACAAAGGAGTTTAAGCAACATTGAGTGAAATATAATCTAACCCGATATCTTATTACCTTGACAACGGTTTGCAAGAAAATGAGGCAAAATAATGTGAACAATTCCTGGTCAAGGAAGCAAGTTTAGATATTATAGATGTCCACTGTATATGATGTGCACAGCATGAACAGTTAGCTGTCAGGAGATTAATTCCAAGTATAAGAAACGGCAAAGAAGTGATGCTTGTGGAGAGAGCTACTGTAGTTGACAGCATGGTAATTTGGGCGAAAATAGCCGACACCAAACACTGAGCATTGATTCCGTCCACAAAATATATATTACAAAGCATACAATGAAAGAGTAACACAACTTAAAATTCCTAAGCTGAAGAGGTCAATTAACGTAAGAATGCCAGGACACATATAGCCATTTTTATCACAAGGGAAACATTAATGATGAGGGAGCAGTCTTACTCGGAATAAAATGGGGACAAAAGAACTGGACAATTATACCAAATAATACGGTCAGAATCACCGACTAGTATTTAATTCTGCTGAGAAAAATCTGTGGAAAGCGACATGCCCTGAAATGACACGTTCCGCCAAGGCCAAAAAGTGGGAGCGTCATGAAATTTATCGATGAGCGTCAGAGAGCAGAGCAGTAAGAATGGTTAGACACGTGATGGAATAATAGTTTCATTTACAAATTACAAAATAAATGTACTATTTTCACCCAGCACTACTAGTACTGCCTTTCATGCTCACATAATGCTGCATTTGTACAGTAAAAGAAATGCGTGTCTATTATAATGAACTGCTGCGTCATGATCTTGATGACAGCTTCCCGATTGATTCATGAAATTCATTAAGTGACACGAATGAATATCAAATTTAAACGTTGATATAAATATATCAGTCTGGGTGATATTTCCATTTTTGGAAGTTACAGATAAACAAGATGTTTCAATCAATCAAGTGGTACCGCATGTTCATCTGATTTGGGAGTCTTATCGTACCCAATCATGTAAGTGATAAATCCGATGATTAATATCTGAGGGACACTACTTTTCTGATGAACTGGGGCTATTAAAACAAAACATTTGAAAGCACTCACCGCAGATCCCATTGGTTATCCCTTGAAGAGCTTTAGTGAGTCACTAAAGCCAGCTTTACATCCCAACAACGAGACTACCTCCAACACATAACAACATTACGCCAATAAAACAGGTACAAGCCAACAACGGTCAGTTTCCTGCTGCCGCCAACAATGCCTGTTAATAATACTCTTACATATCTCCCAAGTATACCCTGCACACGCCCCACTCCTATTTGCTAACCTAGTCCTGTGTTCAGCGCCTAGTTCCGTTTCAGCTGTCCAACCTTGATTTATTTTAATAAGAAGAACTGCCAAGTTAATTTTAAAAGTTCCGGCGCTCTGCTCTTTGTTACTCAGCTCCGGCTCGCCCGACGGTTCACGTGTAATTTGACAGTGTACTCCGGGACAACTGCCGCTCTCATGTTGTCAACTGTCACAGTGTCACAGTGTGTCAAGTACCGTGACATGACGTCACGTGTGAAGAACTGTGACGTCACATGTACTCACTAAGTGCAGTTTTACATTAGTCAAGTGAGCATTTGTGACATTATTAAAAGACAGACGTACTCTCTGCCAGTAATGTCAGTATTTTCTACAATAAACACGTACAGCGCACAGTAAAGTTATCACAATCACATATTATGCTATTATTGTACTGACAATATGAGCTAAATAAGTGACATTTACCTTACTGCTCCAGTCAGTAGAGATTAGTTCACTTCTCCAGTAAGATCCACCATCTCCAACTTGGAACTCCTCTGTTGAAGACATCCCCCAGGGTTTCCTCTTCACCTCTGACAAGGACATACCACGACTTCTTCTACCCTTTATTGTTGGTTTGTATTTTGAAGATTGGTCCACTGATTCAGCAACAATGGAGATATTTGTAGACATGCTCACTGGGATAGGTCGGACATCCAGGACATATTCTGATGCATACTTCGTTGAAAGATCTGCAGGATCTTGGTTATAAACTTGTGAGTTATCGTAAGACCTCCGGTGCGCATTAGGCAGAGAGTGGAAGATTCGTTCTGAATTCCTATGAGTCTCTGATGAGTGAGACGCTGAAGAGACTCGACTGTGATACTGCTCACTCTGCTGCTTATTACAATACTGCTCACTCTGCTGCTTACTACAATACTGCTCACTCTGCTGCTTATTACAATACTGCTCACTATCAAAAGAATACTTCATTGGAGGACTCTTGGGTCTATATTTTGAAGTCTGAGAGGGTTTAGGAACTATAATCGAGCTGATAGGTATAGAGAGACTGGTGTAGCTTCTTTTAGGAGAAATGTCATCAGAAGTTGTGTGTTCGAAGTGAGTAGTTTCCAGACAGGGGAAACTGGAGAACTCGCAGTGAGAACGAAACGAAGTGAACATTCTGGGGAAAACAATGGAGTGAAGCAATGAACCAGATAAATATTAAAACCTTGCAACCAATAGTAGCACAAATATTAGGGGTTAAGAGACTCAATAATTACTATTCTCAATACCAAACAAAAACGGCTAGATGAAAAGAGATGGGAAAAAGACTAATAAACACTGGCAAATGAAATGGAGTGGGTATAATTAAGACTAGACAAAGGTAACTCCCATTTTGTTGTCTAATTAGTAAGAAATCTGATCGAACCAGCAGTTGATAAAAACTTGAAATTTGAAACCAATAGTTTGCAGAAAGCAAAGAGTGGGGCACATTTACGTCTCACAGGAGTTAATTAGTCAAGTTTAAAGCTTATATTGGGTATCGATTAGGGTAAATGTCAAGTGATATGTTTATTTAAACGTATCATTAAGCGCCGATTGGTTAAACTTGGCATGTATCACATGCATAAATCAATCGAAATACATCACATCGAATAAATGGCAGTATTAAACTGACAACTTACAAAACCACAAAACAAAGACTTAAATCCTCTCTCTTTTTCTTTGCGGGCCTGAGTGGTGTGCTGTCAAATAGACACTTGACAAGCAGTGCCCGCAGTTACAGAGTTACACGAAGTGCATGTTTACAGTGAGCCGTTCTGTGGTAATCCTCACTTGGACACAAGCCCAGAAGACAGAGTTACAACAATTTAGAATGTTCTTTGAGAGAATCTTAGAAGTTTTAGCATGCTGCTCACTGCAGCTGTCTGCATATAATATTCTCTGTTTTATTCTACACACATCTATCTCTTTATTTGACGGTGTGTCTCCGAGGTCTGCACACCACAAGAAGCGCGTCCAGGTGGTTCATCTGAATATTAAGATGAGATGATGATAATTGCAATGTAGATGTGGTCTGGTGAGGTGTGTGACGTAACTGTTGTATCATGAGCAGTACAGCATGAGTGAGCAATGTTTAAATCATCCCTGGCCACCAGGTCACGTATTAAATTATCTCATGACTGTGCACGTGAATGTAACTGAGTCCAGGGTTGAGAGTGTACCACTGTGCACTGTGCACTGTGCACTGTGTACTGTGCACTGTGCACTGTGCACTGTGGACCACTTTGTTCCTCCTCCAGATCACAGATTACAGTAAGGTAAAGGTATCCAATATTCATGTTACTCTATATAGTTACTATAGTTACTCTATACTACACAGATAGACCCCTCTCTCCTCTCTTCCCTATCCACTCTCACTCATTCTCTCTGCTAGCCAATTCTATATACTTTATACACAAAAGAAAAGGCCCTCGCCTCATCCTGCTCAAAACCAGAACCGTGAAAGCTCAAATAGCACAACTCAGAACCCCCATAGAAAAACCAGAAAACAGAGAAAAGTGCTCCTCCTTCATGACTCTCAGATGAACGGATTTATAGCCGAGTCTTTCTCTTCTGGGTTCAAGGTTGAAAAAAAGAAAGTAGGTTCCTTTACTGACCTGAACGGTAAACACATGAGAGATGTGATCAAAGAACCAGAAGTTGACTGCTACATTCTTCAGCTCGGAGTTAATGATTACAGATATAATGACCGTCATGTTAATAAAGCAGTCAAGGATGCAAAAGAAGCCATCGACACACTCCTCTCAAGTTCCAGTGCTAAAATTGTTGTCTCCCTGCCCACTCCAACTCCTGGCCCAATAAGTGATCTAACAAATCAATTTGTTTCGGAGATCACCCAATTTGTCTCCACTAAAAGAGAGCTTAGTGACTTATACCGGCGCCTCTTCACTGTAAACAACACTGGAAACTTCTCCCGAGCCATCTCTGCTGCTGAGTCATCTGAAGACTCTCCTAACCCTCTGAAGGAAGACCAACTTCATGTCTCAGAGTATGGTCTAAAAAAACTCTGTATGAATATCAAACTTGGCCTATACCGTGCCTTTGGTATGAGATCCTATAGAAAGCAGCCCCCCACAGAGCGTTAGAATAACCATGAAATTCAATAAAAAACAAGCCTCACGAGATCAACTCGCTGTAATGTCCTGGAACATTCAGGACAGCACAGGAGATGGGTCTAACAAATTTGAAAATAAAGAATTTCTTTCAATCCTCAATCAAGCTAACATTCTGTGTCTCCAAGAAACAAAGAAACAAGTTAAGATTGAAGGATACCTTTCTTTTAATAGCAACCGCAAAAATTCTCGCTCAGGAGGGGTCTGCATTCTTGCTGAAAATGATTTAAGAAAAGGTGTTTCTTGTGTGCCTTGTAGCGAATCTGACGATATTATTGTTGTCAAACTTGACAAAAACTTTTTTAAGCTTGATTTTGACCTATTTTTAGTATGTTACTATATTAGCCCTGCATATTCGTCCTATGTCAAAAAAAATCCAGACTATACTGCTAATACTTTCTCCGCTCTTGACTCCATCTGTATCAGACTACGTCAAAAGGGAGAGGTTATCATGTGTGGCGATGCAAATGCAAGAACTGGAAAACTCCCAGACTATATCCTCTCTTGTAATGCACCTGCCATGCATGACATTTACAATGACATTGGACTTGAACATGACATCGAAGAACCCAGAAACAACTCTGACCTGACTATATCTGAACCCCACTGCCAACACTTCCTTGACATGGTTATTAATAACCAACTCAAAATTCTTAATGGCCGTACCCTCGGGGACACCACTGGAAAAATGACCTGTCACAAATACAATGGGAGCAGTGTGGTTGACTATTTCGTAATCACCTCATGGGCAAGGGATCATGTAAACTCTCTCCAAGTGAAGGAGTTTACATCATACTCTGACCATTGTCCATTAGTCTTGAAACTTACCACATTTGAACCATTTGTTGCCAACTTCCAGCTCCCAGACTTTTCTAATTTTCCTTGTGGCTATAAGTGGGACAGCAACACCTCTCACTCACTATTTAAAACAGCCCTTAACTCGCCCAAAATTGTTAGTAACCTGGAAAACATTGCAGCAAACGAATTTAGCAGCACCTTGGAGGGCAATCATGAACTGAACGATGCAATTACTAACTGTCTCCACAGTGCTGCTGATATAGCGTTAAAAGTGAAAAAACCTCCTAAAACTTCCGCCCACAAGAAATGGTTTGACCCACAAATCAACTCCTCGAGGCGAAACCTGAATAGGCTAGCAAACCGGCTAGGTAGTAAGCACTGCAACAATATTCTCCGACGTGAATATTACAAGCAGCGCAATAAGCACAGTAATCTTGTTAACAGTAAGAAATTATCTTTTCTTAGGAAGTTAAATGAAGCTATTGAAGAGGGTCATATTCTTGACTGGAAAAAATTTAAAAGGCTTAAACAAGAACATGACACTAGCCCCCTACTAGACAAATTCGATCTAGCTAGCTTTCATGATTTCTTTGCATCCCTCTATAAGAAACCAGACCAGGAGCCCGATCCCACTCACCACAATCACAATCATTACCCTGAACCACCAGATCTGGATATCCTAAACAAGCTCATATCTGAACCCGAACTAACTTCTGCAATCAAAAAGCTCAAAAAGGGTAAAAGTTGCTCAAATGACTTGATCTCAAACGAAATGCTTCAGAGCCTAACTCCGCTTTGTCTCCAAGTCATCCTCAAAACGTTCAACCACTCTCTGGTCTCAGGTTACTATCCATGGCATACCAGTATTATCACTCCTATCTACAAATCAGGCAACCCCTTCAGCCCAGACAATTACAGAGCAATAGCAGTTGGCAGTTGTATGGGTAAGCTGTTCTCTAGCATTTTACTTGAACGTCTGTTATACTTCAAAAAGCTCTACTGTCCTGATCCAAAAGAACAGCTCGGTTTCTCGAAGGGTGCTCAAACTAATGATCACGTTTTCACCCTTAAGACAGTCATTGATAAATACACTAAAGTTAAAAAAGCTCGTCTCTATGCATGCTTTGTTGATCTAAGAAAGGCCTTTGACACTGTATGTAGGGACCTTCTTCTGCACAAAATAACATGCCTTGGAATTACCGGTAACTTCTTTAACTGCTTAAGTGATATGTACAAAAACTCAATTGCTCATATAAAAATCTCCAAACTCTTGTCCCCTAAAATTGATATTGGCAAAGGAACGGAGCAAGGACACCCCCTATCACCAGACCTTTTTAAAATCTATATTAATAACTTGTCATCTCTTCTGAAATCTGTTGGTGATTATCCAGTTCTTGCTGACGTTCTAATATCACATCTGCTCTGGGCTGACGATCTTGTCCTTCTTGCTCTAAGTCCCAAGGCCTTGCAAGTCAATATCAACATTCTATCTGACTTCTGTAACTCCATGGGCCTTGAAGTAAATATAAAGAAAACTAAGATTGTCATATTCAGCCCTCCCAAAAAGAAGCAGTCCCATGAAACATTTACATTGGGAGGTCAGCCCATCCAGCACACCGAAAAGTACTGCTATCTTGGCATAATATTCCACAGAAATGGATCCTTTACGGCAGCAAATACTGAGCTGAGGGCCAAAGCTCTCCGTGCTCTATATGGCCTTAAAGGCAATATAGTTAAAGATGCCCTCTCTCACCGTGCCCTTAATATTCTATTTGATTCCTTAATCAAACCAATCCTGCTTTATGGCTGTCAAGTCTTATGCCCCCACTCTAAAACAATGAGATACCTTTCAAAAATAGATGACAAAGCCAGCCCCCAGCATACCCTGAAGTACATTGCACAGGACCACTATGAGAAATTCCACCTAAAATTTATCAAGTGGTCTTTGTCCGTCCATTCAAAAGCATCAAATATAGGTTGCTGGGGCGAAAGTGGGCGCCACCCCCTATTCTTTGAAGCCTGCAAACTTGCAATAGATTACTATAGTCGCCTTGAAAGCACCGAAAATGAACTACTTTGTGCTGCATTTCACGAGCAGATCATGCTGGGCCTTCCTTGGTATACCAACATCTCAAAACTTCTCACCAAATACAACTTCCCCCACTCATCTTCATCAAAATCTAAGCTCTCCACCCAAATCAGTCATAATATGAGGGAAGAATTCGTGAATACCTGGAAATCTGCCAAGGCCTCCTCACCAAAACTAGAATTCTATAACTTAATTAAACATGATTTTGAACCAGAGGCATACCTACGAATAATCAAAGTACCTGATTTTCGAAAAAGCTTGACAAGGTTTCGTATCAGCTGCCACAACCTCTACGTTGAAAGGGGCAGATACGAAACCCCTCTTGTACCAAGAGAAGAACGTTGGTGCACTTACTGCTTTTTCAGTAAAGGGCTCAAACCTATCGAGGACGAAAGCCATGTATTAATTGACTGTTTGCTTTACTCCTCAGTTAGGGAAAAATTCAACTTTTATCCCCAAAACATCACTGACCTAGCCGGTCTGCTCTCCAACAAAAATCTAGATCCTACCAAATTTACTGCCACAGCAAGAGCAATCCATTCAATTCTCTCTGTGAACGAACAATATACAGCCTATTATAAGAGCCCAGATTTCCACTCAAATACTGGCAAGTGCATAATGCTCTAGGAACTCAAAATAAACTCATGAACCATACAAATTTGATTTACTTAAAGAAAATAGCATTATATTATAACATTTCTATTTTATCCCTACACATTTGTAAATGATTAGAAGTGTGTAACTTAAATTATTTCAGAATTATAACTATTGTGAACTCAATAAAATAATTATCACTTTTGTATCCTTGTATCCTTTGTATCCTTGTATCCTTACACAATCCCTCACTCTCTCTCTCTCTCTCTGAAAGTGAACACACTCATTACTCCACACTACTCCAGGGCCCTCACACTGGATCAAATTATACACCACACTTCTATTCACTGCAACACATGGGGCACCAGCTGTGTGTAATGATGCCGGCTAGTTTAACATACTGTGAGCTTGTTAAACTTCTACAATGCGTCGTCGTCTTGGTAACTACAAACAATAGTTTGATAAATGGGACCCTGTTTATTTGTCACTGGTAAATAAAACATTCACCGTGAGGGGTGGTATCTACTCATAAACTGTTAATAACATTCAGTTATTGGGTGGTTGTGGGAGCTGGCAGTGCCTGGTGTCCAGTCAAAAACTTAACTTACATATAATAAAATATCTTTCATTATTAAAGTAAGAGCTGGAAAAATGGCTCTTTTTGTGGTGTGGTCCTGATTTTAGATCATTGCATATTTATTGGGGCAAGAAATGCAGTGCAAATATTAGCTAGAACTATCACGAAGTGGCCACAAATATGACTGCAACAGAAAAACTGGCAGATTCTATAATTAAGCTAATGGTTAATTAATGTCAACAATGTTTACAGATTAAGTATAATGAATACTGGATAGTACTTCCTAACAGTTCTACATAGAGATCATCCCAGTGGTATGAATATCGAGAAATTTCAAACCACTATTTCTGCAAAGTATGATTATATGAGGATTAAGTCCTATCAAAGTATTCTTATTCTAGAGACAATAACGGCGATTAATTGGCGCCAGTTAAAACTTATGCGGTCACAATGTTCAACACTAAACGGACACATGTAGCGCAGGTTAATTCAAAGTAAACAACTGACAGACTAACAAGCCATCCGTGAAGGAACTTGTTTACAATGTTTACAGACAGAAGTGACAGAACATAATATGCGGTTAAATACCGCGGGTACAGACATACCTTTACCACCGGTGATCAACCGTTCTACATTCTACTCTAAAGTCTACATTCTACAAATTCTGCTGGAATAACAGGATAAACATTAAACATTTGTATGGACCGAAACTTGTTTCGATTAAAAGATTTTAAGCTGGGCCAGAAAACCACAAATTCTGTCAGAGCTGGATTTTAAATCCAAATTATATTCGGAAGTATTATTGATGAGTCAGTATGACTACTTATGTTAAACAAACGTAATAATGCGAGCTACTGGATTTTATCAGAAACATTGCTTATTTGATGATCGTAATATTAATATGGTCCACGATGTCGGTGATCGTGTCCAGTGGACACTTAACTGTCCACGATGAGAGTTATCTTATCCACAGTCTACGTGATACGAAAAAATAGATATAGTAGACTGGTAGAGCGGGTTTCGCCCAGTTTAATTGCAGAGCAGTATCGTCGCCAAGTGAACGCCCTCAAAGATATGAGGAAGCTGGGATAAATCACGAATTCCGCCCAATCACTTAAACTCGCTCGTATTCATGACTCATGTCGTCCACGAAGAATATTATTTAAACAATTTAACAAATTCTCATGCTAAAAGGGATACGAAGCTGCTGAAATTGGATATGAGTATAAATTATAGTGTCAACTTCATTATATAGGAGGTGAATCAGTGATGAATCTTTAAACTGATTAAACAGCGTCGTTTCAGCTGAAAAATCAATAAATGAGGCCACTTTTCTGGCTTCTTTATCGTGAACCTAGCGTGAACTAATCGTTGTAAGCCCTTTCTAATTTTATATCAGTTCATGTCTTAGAACCGTGTCTGCATGTAACTTTACAGTCAGTTATCCAACTGACCTCGGTGGTAAAATTTGTATGGTTTAAACCGTTTCATATAATATGTACATGCCTATTCAAATATACATGCTTAAATGACCGTTTATTCATTTTTAGTTAGAGTAGATCCCTAAATTCATTCGAATCCCCAAAACATTTACGAGACTACATAAAGTGTGAAAAGTATAATTATTATTATATATTATTTATTTGAAATTTAAGAATCCAAGAAATAAAGCAAGTCTTCCTACCTTATGATTCCTGATTCGTACAGCTCCGTGACGCATTGCCACTCTTTTCCCGCAGTTTCTTCCAACAACTTTCCTCTTTCCGCCCGGCCCTGCCACGTGATCAGACTCACAACTGTCAATGTCTGATCCACGTGGGGTGTTATCAGATCCACGATTATCACTATCGTATTCAGCACCTTCGTGCAGTACGTCAGTATCGCGCGGTTTATGATCTATTTCCTGATCACTTCCATGGGTACGGTGATCAGATCTACGATGTTTTGGATTAGATCTACGGTGTCCTTGATCGAATCCAGGACGTTCTTCAATTGAACCACGATGTTCTTGACTGGATCCATGGTGTTCTTTATTGGATCCACGACGTTCTTCATTTGATACACGATGTTCTTGATTAGACCCACGGTGTTCTTCATTGGATACAGGGCGTTCTTCATTTGATCCATAATCTTCTTCATTGGATCCACGACGAACTTGCTCAGATCCACGGTGTCCTTCAATAGATCCACTGTTTTCTTCGTTGGATACAGGGTTTTCTTCGTAGGATTCATGGTGTTCTTGATCGGATCCATGGTTGTCTTCATTAATTCCACTGTTTTCTTCGTTGGCTCCATGATATTTTTCATTAGATCCTCGTTTGCCATGATTGGACTCTCGTCTAGGGTGATCATATCGATGAAGTTCGTGTTCTGTTCTGCGTGCACCCTGATCTGCACTGTGGTGTGATCCGCGATGTTCTTGATATAGTCCTCTATCTTCTTGACCATTTCCAATATCATCGTTATTGGATCTACGCACATCGTGTTCGCAACCACGATCGTATCCTTCTGCATAGTGATCAGGCGCGTGTGCACCATAATCGTTCATACGTTGATCATGATCATATCTAAATTTATCTGATCTGTGTGCTGAGTTATCGGGTCTACGATTATCATGATATGGTCCACGATGTCCGTAATTTTGTTCGTGATGTAAATGATTGGGTCCACGATGTTCGTAATATTGTTCACGATGTAAATGATCGGGTCCACGATGCTCGAAATAATGTTCACGATGTCGGTTATCGGGTCCGCCATGTAATTGATCGGGTCCACCATGTAAGTGATCGGGTCCACCATGTAAGTGATCAGGTCCACGGTGTTCGTCATAATGTGGTCCACCATGCAAGTGATAGGGTCCACGGTGTTCGTCATAATGTGGTCCACCATGTAAGTGATCGGGTCCACGGTGTTCGTCATAATGTGGTCCACCATGTAAGTGATCGGGTCCACGGTGTTCGTCATAATGTGGTCCACCATGTAAGTGATCGGGTCCACGTGCAGTAACATTTGGTTCATGTGGACCGTAATCAGGCCTACCACCAGGTTCACGATGTTTGTTGTATCGGTCCCGATTTACATGATAGGATCCACGGTGTGAGTGGAAAGATCTAGGCGCGATGTTAGCGTCAGTCACATCATCTAATCTACGTTGTACGGGGTCAGAACCATAAGCGAACTTCTTCGTTCCATTGGCCAGTTGACCGTTCTGTACAGAATTTGAGAGAATATCAAGGGATGTGTGAACAATACCAGAGGATATGTTGCCAGCACTGGAACTGAGATTTGAACACAATAGTAGATCACCTCCTGGTCCTTCCATTATTCCACCACTTGGGAGACGTTGTATTATTACAGATCTTAAATAAGTTATATTATTTAATTTCAATTACAAATTACTGCTTATATAAACTATGAAGTTGGTTGATTATGTATAAAGAAGATAAAATATTTGTTGAGATGTACTTATGAAAGAAATGACAGCAACTCTAAGCACTGAAAATACGATATTGAAGAATGAAGACCACTGCCAACTAATTTTAGAATGCACTACAAGATCAAGAAGGCTCGCCTTCCATGCAATCTGTTAAATTGTCGTTTAAAGAAGTCAGGAATCTTTAACTTGATCTTGTATATGCTATGGAGTTATTTGTTATATCAATGCCAAACAAGGAGAGAAATAGCAAAAATCGTCAGCTCAAGAAATGACAGCAACTCTAAGCTCTGAAAATGCGATATTGAAGATAGTGACCACTGCAAACGAAGCTGATAATGCACTAGTCGTTTAAAGAAATCAGGAATCCTTAACTTGATCTTGTATTTGCTATGGAGTATTTAACAAACTTTGTTATATCAATGCCAAACAAGGAGAGAAATTGCTCAGATCTTCAACAATGAAGACAGGCATCTGTCAACCTAACTGCAACTACAGTGTCATTATTAAATTTTTTTCATTAAATTCAAAATTTAGCGTTAAACGCGTATGTACCGTTTAAACGGTATCGTTGCCAAGTTTCAGTCTCAGAATGAAATATTTAAAAATTCTCAGGAAATTTGTCAACACACCTACATTTAGTAGACAGGTTATCAAAACAATACAACACAGGAAATGGTAGTAGCAAACAAACAAAGGAACTAAAATATAGAAGGAACTAAAGCGTGCAACAGCTGGTAGGGCTGGTATTATGAACATCTACATTCTACAACTAGAGTACAAACTGCAAACACTTACTGTATTACAGATCCCGCCAGCTCAGGGGGCGATGTGTGCTGCAATGTAAAGAAATACGAAGGATCGGAGGAATGTAATCGAATTTCCCAATAATAACCGAGAACGTGTGTAGAGTCTTAAAGGTGATCTGATAATTCATAATGAGTCGAGTAAGGGTGATCTGATAATGAGTTAATGTTGACCGATCGTGTGATGTGTTGGGGCACCTCAGGCGAAACTGAAAATATGTGCCTCATGCAGCCGGGCAATCCAGCAAATAGTCTGCATGATAATGAATATGGTATTTAAAATTGAGTGTAGTGATGAGGTCACGTGTGTGTGTATTTATGACGTCACTAATGTACATTTCTTATAGTAATATTGTGACGCATTTCAGAGATTTCTGATTACTTTAGAGTCGGCATTAATGGTCTTGCAGTATGAGAACATTGAATGAAGAAGAGAAAATGTACTCTAGTAATAGTATATTGCTCCTTTGGGTATAATGAGGGGATTTCAGCGAGAAACGTACAAAATGTTGCTTTTTTCAGTGCTACACTTGTAGAAAAGTACAGGATGTTGCATCAGGGGGTAACATTTCGGTCCAAGCTTACAATTAAATAATAATAAAAAGTTTCGTCTTTTGCAAATAATTGCAAATACAACAAACAGCAACGACAAAAATGTTGCAGACAAAACTAGATAGGAATTTGGCGAAATTTTAAATTAGTGATGCTACTTATAATTACTATCATATATATCTTGTGATCGGGATTTTTTGATTATTGATAGGTCTGTCTACAGTTTATCTTAACTTACTCGTATTATTTAAGATCTTTGTAATCAAGATACAGATCTCTGACACCTCATTACTCTTCCATATTCCCGCATTATATCTGGAACAGGATTGGTATGTTGATGTTATTGCCCTGCACGCGGGCTTAATGTGGCCGAGTGTATCTAAACAATTTGAACACGGAACAATGCAAGAAGATGGAATGTTATTATTAAAACATGAATGGTTATATCACGTATGGAACGGTTCACGCATATTTCTGTCTCCACCTCTTTCTTGAGTGTAGTCTCCCGCCGATCATTATTTTACACCCAGTTTTAAATCAACTGGAGACAACAAATTTCCCACGAAAACAATCCTGAATCTAGATATAAACTCACCCGGTAGTGGAAGAATCGAGTAGCTGCAATTATCATCCTCAAAACTAGAACCACGCTCAAACGATCAAAAATTAATGTAAAATCAAAACTGCTTTCAAAAGTAGATAAGCGGATACTCAAGATTGGAGTAATATGAAGAAAGTAACTTGAATCTAAAGTTTAGTGACGATTACCTCACTCTCCGACACCCCTTGGAGATGCTCTCTTCTTTCAAAGTTCTCTTAATCTAATTCTACCATCACACTACACTGTCATTCAACCTCCATGCTAACAAGGTGATTGGTTCGTGAATTTGAGGATTGTCTGTGATTGGACAACTGTTTGATCAGTTAGTATGTGTTAGTCTGTCTAGTGAAATGTTAACCTAAAAGCGGTGAGATTGCTGTAAATTTCGGGATCTTACATCAGAATCTGAGTGATTGATTCCAATTAGGATTCAATTATATCAATTAAATGTAAGGTTCGGTGATCAGTCGGTCATTGATCCTATTCCTTTGATACAACAGAAGTATAACCACATTCCGATTAGAGTAAAGCGGTGCGTGTTAGTCAGATAAAGATAACATCGTAAACCGAGCTCTTTTTAATTGTTTTAAATCAGATCTTCCTCTTTGAACCAACTTGTTTCGCGAAACCTCCCTAGCTGCACCACCAGGAGTATTATCCGATATATATTACCAATATTTACTATTTAGGTCCTGGTTTGCACATAAAACATGCACCATGTTCGGAGTACACGCAGTTCCATCAACGTAAGTGGAGGAGGTGACGCTCTCATAGCCCCACCCTTATACTAGTATGCTTGCAACCAATCTCTTGATGATATTAAACCCGGTTTATGCTATGGATATTTAGCCCCCTAAGTGCAGTAGTAACAAGCAAGAACAACCTAAAATTACTAGAACTCAGATATATCTGAACCATGTTTGGGAACATACCTGACAGGATGGCGCCACTTTGTAATTTCTCGAGATCGAAGAGGAAAACATTTCCTCAGACTCAACCTCCTTGGGTGTAATCTGAGGAGTTTTTGAGGTTGGGCTAGGTGGTGTTCTGTTAGGAAGTTTTAAGGTTGGGTTGGGTTGTGGTCTGTTTGGAGGCATGGAAGAAGGTGCATTCACAACACCAGAGCTTTCGTCAGAACGGTGCCTGAAACGACAGATTTTATCAAGCGAGTAAAATTCAACATAAATACTTCAGTGAAAGTTTCTGACAAATTTGCAGTGATGTAATCAAACCTGGAAACCCTGATAAGTGATTAGTCTGAAAACATGCAAATTTCAAACCTAAAAACCTTATCCTACTCGAATTTCCCATAAAAATGTACAAACTACATTTATGTTCGGAAACAAGAAGAAAGTACTAACATGTCAGAATCTGGCCGTCGTGGAGCAGAAGGAGATAGGACTGAAGCGGGCGAGGTCATCTCCATATAAACATCCTCCTCAGGCGGGGGTTTGTTAGGAGGCTGAGAATGTATCCTGACTGGGGGTTGATGGATGTTCCTTGAAGGTGGTTGGGTGGCGTGTCTAGGCGGGTGTTCAGATACCACCCTACTTGGTAGATCAGGGCCCGTTTTAGTATCTAGTTGTGAAGGTGTACTGCTGATACTAGAGCTGCGGTTCTGTTTGGGACTGAGTAAGCTCTCCAGAGCTCTGGTGATGTCGTTAGGATTGACACCCTGTGACTGTGTATTAGACGGTTGAGACCGGGGACTCAGTAGTGGAGGTGGGGTCTGATTACGATTAGCTGGTGAAGGGGGTCGGTTTGTCTCCACTTTGTGAGAAAAGTGGACACTTCGCGGTTCTACTTGCTGTTGCCGTGGTTGCTGCTTATTGTGATTATTTTCGGCAGACAGGGGTCGTGGTTGCTGGTTAGTTTGAGAATTCTGATTATATTCGGCAGACAGGGGTCGTGGTTGCTGGTTATTTTGAGAATTCTGATGATATTCGGCAGACAGGGGTCGTGGTTGTTGTTTATTTTGAGAATTCTGATTATATTCAGCTGATAAGGGTCGCTGGTTATTCCTACTCTTGATAACCGCCTGCTGAAGACTCTGCAATGGTACAGGATGTTGTGGACTGTTGGTTCGTACTGGGAAAGTAGTATCTTGTCTAGTGTTGAAGGTAGGGCTGGTTATCCTGATGTTAGAGGGTCTCTGAGGATAACCATTCTCAGCTACAACCGGCCCGTGATCACTAAGATCAACACTGTTCCTCTCACTGCTAGATTCAATGCTTTGACTGTTCCGTTTTCTGAACATATCAACTCTATCATCTCTAAAAACAGGGTACTCCTGATCGATATATCTGTGATCCAATGAACGTTCACTTCGTAGACTTTGTAAACTAATCTCGCTACTCTCACTCACTTCACTCCCTCGTGATCCCTTCCTCATTCGTGTCGCATTATAACCAAAATTCTTAGCTTTAGGAGGCAAGGCTGGTCTCAGGGCACGAGATTGTCTCATTTGAGCGTCTCTGATCTGTCTAGACATGGGATCGGAGTCCTGACTTGAAAAAGAGGGACTGGGACTCAGGGAGCTGTATTGAGAAGCAGTGGAGGAGGCTGAGCGACGAGGTGGAGTACGGGAGACAGTGCGGCGAGGTGGAGTTGGAGGTCCACTACGTGGGGTCTGGTGTGGAGGAGTCTGATTAGCAGGTTGGGGTAGTCGGGAGGGGAGGAGAGATATAGCTGGTTTAGAGGAGAGGTGAGGAGGGACGTTGGGAGAGGCAGGGTGTTTGGAAAAGAGTCCAGCTTGTTCAGCTAACATACTACTCGTGTTCTGGGCTCGTTCCACTGTCAGGTGAAAGTGAGTCTCACGTGATCTCATGTCCTCTATACAACGCCTGAAAAAAAAATGAGAAATTATTTTTGTGTTGCCTTTATTGATATTACTTTAATTGTCTGTAATTCGCACTATTTGATCGTGCTAGGTACCTGTCTCCTTAAAATTATTGTTTGCCTTATGTTGCCTTATCTAGAATAGCTGATGTAGAATAAAAGGACGCATGTTTGTTTCATGGTTACCATATCAGCACCACAATATAGACAATATTTAAACGATCATTAACTCATTTCTCAACAAACTCCGTTCAGAGCTTAACGTCCCTGACTACTCGAGTGTACACTCTGTGTAAGCACACTGCACCAGGGCACCCTGGAGTAGCGCCACCAGCTGGTCTTACACTTGTAATAACGCATGTATCATCTTACCATCTAATCGAGTTTCTGTGGCCAGCAACCAATATCATAGAAAATGAGCTGGTGTGACGGCTTACCTGGATATTATACACTCTGAGATTGGATTACCTGTGACAAAAGGGGGACTGTGTGGGTAATGTGGATAGTGTGAATTTGTGGCGGGACTAGTATGAAAGGGGAGATGAGCACGTACAGTCTCAGAGAGTTGTAACTGTACGTACTAACTTACTTTATTGTATTTACTTACTTACTTTTACTTTACTGTACCAAACTTATTGATAATTAATTTTGTTTAGTTTTGTAGGAGAGTCTGGAGTACTAAGTGTAACGGAACTTATCTATTCAATAGGTGATCACATTATCAATAATCTAGTTATGTTTGTCAGGGTTAATAAGGGGTAAAACTTCAATATGATGTAGTTTAATAGCAGTCTGAATAATAACAATAACAGTGTTAAATTACACTTTATGCTCAGTCAGGTCCCAGAATAGGTTTGCTTTGTTCGCTGTGACGTGAACTGTAATACAAAGTCTCAACTTCCAACACACAATACGAAGGCGAGGATCTAACGCTATCCAGGGCTTATAGTAGCTTTGTGAAATGAAGCTTTGTGACATTTAGCTGTGTGACATTAAGCTTTGTGACATTTAGCTTTGTGACATTAAGCTCTGGCACTTTTAAAAACACTCGCCAGAAGAAACCTGATATATATTCGCCTCGGGTGTACACTAGCTTTACTCTCTGATAACAGAGAATTAAATCATCATACTTAGATCATCTCCCGTTGATAAAAGCTCAAACCATGACTCTGTGTTCTCCAGATCGGTAATCTGAGTCACCATGTTCTACTTTAAACATACCCTGGAGCAATTATCATTATACAGAGCCTGACTCTCTATAATGCAGTTCAACAAACCCTGGTTACTCGCTCAACGATTACACAAGACACTAGTAAACGTGGTTAGTATCGGTCTACACACAATCTAACTACAGCATGTAGATAAGGACCAGTAGATGGGACGTGTTCTATACTTACAGGAGGATATTCTGTAGAGCAGACAACTCGAACAGAGCTCCTTGCATCATACTAAGATAGAGAACTCTGCAAATGTAGACGATATGACCCAACAATACAGATCTACTAAGTTAGGACGTCTACTAATGGTTTCCTTAAGAGATTGTCCCCTGAACATTGAACAATGATGCAATCTATCAGTTTCTAGCAGCATTATCTAACTGTTATGCAAGTTCTATCATCAGACTTCCCACTTCCCGCCAGGGCTGGGTAAGGCTGCTTACTCCACAACTTAATGCAGCTACATTATTATTTACTCCACTATTATATGTATACTCCACTATTATTTACAAAGTAAATATTCGAACCCGCTAATATTCAAATGTTTCCTCCCTCAATGAGGTAACATTACTCTGCTCCAGGGCTAATGTGTGATCCAGTGCTTGGAGAGAGAGACACTGTTTGTACACACTAATGGGTCTACACTCTACAGTGTGTCATGAGGCACGCTCTCTACAAGCTCTCTACACACTTTCTACACGCTCTCTACACTCATGTAATGGTTATTTTACTAATGGTTAATGGTCATTTCTCATTGGTCCATTGTAATGGAAAACTTATGGATCATGGTTTCTATATATTAAATTTGCAATATATTAACTATTAGTTTATAGTAAATACGAAAACAAGCTTAGGACTTGCAGGTTATATTCATTATTAATGAAAGTTACTCTATGATGGGTAATTAGACAATCGGGGAAACCTCCCATGTCCGTTCTGTTTGGAAACATGCGCAATTCGGTAATCTGTCGATGTGCACATAACGTACGGGTAATGCACGGTTAATGCATAACGTTAAGTAACGATTGTGGGCTAACCGTGTGTTAACCGTAGCTACCTGTGTGTTAACCTTGTTTTATGTGTGCCTTAACCGTGCATTATGTGTTCACTGTTCATCGACAGATTACCGAGTTCCCCACATTTCACATAATATGTGTTGGAAACTCAATAACAAACAGATAACTGATACTATTAATAACAATGTTAATTTAACTAGGTTGGACATTGGAGAAATTTATTCCTATGAAAAAAATAAGATTACAAGCAAGTCACCTGGCACTAGGAAGGCTCATCTTGGCAGTACTGAACTCGTTGATGAAGAGAATCTTGTCCCCTGGTTGCAGGTATGGCTCTATCTCAGAGACTCGCACATACACTCCCGAGTGTACACCTGCCACACCAACTGTGTCTCCATGTCTGATAAATTATAAAATTTAAAAAAGTAAGTATTGTCAATTCTAACATAGAAAGAAGGCGGATAATTACATGAACGTTTCATCTCATAGGATCGTTTTTTTCTCCAAAAGAGCAAATACCACAAAATCAAATATTAAGTGATCAATTAAATGAAGCCAAGTTCATAACCGATTGAAGCTGTTTAAACCTATCACATAAGATTAAATGGGTTTCCGATGACACTTTAACGGCACCCGAATTCGAGCTCTGATCATTTCTGCTGCACAGCGAATACCTGGACCCTCCTGCAAACAAGATGTTAGTCAAGCATATAAATGTATGATACAATAGTAATAAACAAATTTTTGAAATAATAATATGATGATTGTTTTGTTTTAGAATAGATCAAAGTTGTAGTGCAAACCATTAAACAATTTGTAAACCTCCATAATTCAGTTTAAAGCTCACCATTGTTAGAATTCAATATCTGAGAATCACTAGTCCTAAGGTTGGTGTTTTTTCGAATGGATTTTGGCAGCGTAAAGTAAGATTTCCCCCCATCACTCATACTTTATATTTCACCCATAACAAGTCATCTCATATCCCACTACGTTAGTACATTTGGGCTGAAATAGTTATTAATTTAAGAGCCTAGAACAACTATACAATTGTGGATTGGTCACAATAATGATTAAGAAAATCTAAATCACTATAGGCTACAATGAGCATTTTAGTACAGTAAATAGCATGGTAGAAATAGAAATGCAGGAAACAACAGGCAGTAACATTAATACATGTAAACCCCGATTTAGGAAAGTATGGGAAAGGAAACAGCAACTGCAAAACAGGGTTTTCTTTGTTTACATTATGCGCAATAAATTCTGGGGGTGGGGAGGGGGTGGGGGAGGGGGAGGCCGGGGTGGGGCCAACATGCAACGTTACACAACTGCCACAAACCCTGATTTACTGCAAACCCTGATTTACCACACACCCTAATTTACTGCAAATCCCAATTTATGGATTACATCAAAAGACTAAGAAATGAAGCGCAAAATATGCCAGATAGATCTTGGCCATTTTAGAATTAAAGCATTAAGGACAATAGGAAAACATTATTCTTGGGACAAGTCAAACGACCTAAATTTGCAGCAAAAAATTCAAAATAAAAGCAAAAATTTGAAAATCATACATATTGCTTAAAGCTCTCAATCAAGATGATTTGATTGATTTTGACTTGAAATTTTCACAGATAGTATGTTCATTGTACATATACAATACAGCAATAATATAAAAGAACAAATCGGCATCATGAAGCATTACAAAAAGTTAAAAAGTGTCCTGAAAAGACCATAATATTTTTAAAATACCAAATAAATGGTTAATTAAAGTGTTCCAAGTTCTGGAGATATACCTATTACAGGTAAAATCATCAACAACAAAAAATTAGGAATTTCTTTTTCAGCTGTCAGGTCCACCATCAAAGAAAAACAAAACAAAATAAGGGCTGACACACTCTAGACACAGGACGTGACAGAGTTAGGGGTTTCAACTCTCTCGCTCTGACTATGAGGACACACTGATAGCAATAATTCTTGGCAATTCTTCCTCCAGTGACCACTTTTCAGGTCTTCTCAGCTAGACAGCTAATGCACAAGGGCTAATCTTGAGGCCACCACATTTAACCTAGGATTAGGGGACCGGGTTAGCTTTGCCACACTTTTCATCGAAATATGACTGGACTCTCTACAAACATCTAGTAGCTGTGCAGCGTTTGACTGACACCCTTACTGGTTCTTAGTAAGGGTAACCAGTGGTTCTAATCAGTTTCTAAGATATTCGGAAGATATCAACGCTCAACAACAGTTCATCTTGGACATCCTGCAGAAAAGCTTTAACACAGCCTGTTTCATTACGCGGGAAAACCCTTAGATCTACAGTTAACGGGTGATACTCGTAAAATATTTGTTTCAAGACCGTCGACGAGTCCAACTCGGCGCGCGTCTTGGTAGGTTATAAACCTACAAATCTACAGTACCTTGGTGGACAGTAGAGCTCACTAAAACATAGCAGACCTCTATAGTTCTGAGATGCAAAGCTAACCGGGACAGGAATAAACAACGATGCAATGGGAACTCTTCAGGGATGCAAATAGGACATACATTAAACTTTATTAAGCAAAATTTGGAAACACCTGCCTTGTAAATTAATATGTAGTAACTTTTCAAAACGCACGCTGAGTTGAGCTCGTCGACAGTTAAAAAAACAAATATTTTACGAGTATCACTTGTTAATATATTGTATCGTGATGAAGACCGGTGTCCATACAAAATTTTTACTAGGTTGCCGTTTAGTGTGAGCAATAGCAAACAGCACGCACACTCCTTTGCCCCGTCAACCTATATCTAATCCATTAAAGAGTGACAACCATACTACACATTGAATTAATTTTTTTTAAAAAGGGGGGACCCCCCACCCATGTAGCTGAGACACCTCACAGCAAGTAGACAGTGGCGTAACGTTGCCTGTTGGCGCCCCCTCCCCTTTTGGTGCCCCTCCCTAAAATTGAACACATTAGGTGATTTTAGAGGATACGCCGTAAAATCTCTAAAAAAGTGTGTTTTTAGAGCAAAACACGCAGTTTTGCTAGTACTTTAGTTAAGTTTTCGAAATTGTCCCACATTCAAACGACGATTTGGCACCCCCCCTAAGACGGCGCCCCCCGCACAGCAGGGTCAGCGGGGCCTTCGTTACGCCATTGCAAGTAGACCGAAGTGGCTCTTGCTTGTGAACAGTGCATCAACTACCCGCCGAAGCGGTGGGTTGGGAGTCCCCCCTGGGATCATTTGGTCCGTAAAATTGTATACAATATAAATAGTACAGTAAAAATACTATACATTGAATTAGGATTCCTTTAAATATCAAATTGATTTATTGTAAACTAACTTGTTTATTCAGTAATAAATGGAATAAAATTGAAATTTTTGTTTAACTGAAATTTTTGTTTAACTGTCAAACATATAACGGCTCACAAACTTGCTTAACGAACATCAAAATCCCGTTGACAGGCCCAGCCATTTTTGCAAAAGGTCATCAAATGTGTAATTTTAACCTGAAAATTTAATTATTTTCCACTTTTTTTGCTTTTTTCACTGGATTGAATTTAACTTAACTATTTGACTAACGGGTGATACTCCTAAAATACTTGTTCCAAACAAAAACCGTCGACGAGTCCAACGCAGCGTCTTGTTAGGCCAAGGAAACATAAATTTGTTTATTGTTAATGGACTGACCCGCCGCGCGTTATTTCGAATTTGCTTTAGCTTCGCACAGCTCGGGTCATAATATTTCGAAACAAGAAATATAAGCGGTGGCACGCTATATACTTATACTTCGAAGAAATTTAGAAAATGGAAAAGAATCATTTTTAAATTGTAAACCTAGAACATACAAAAACTTAAGCATAATCAATAATACAATTGCCTCATTCGCGTCGCTTGGATTACCTAGTGACCCCAGGCTATCGTGTTTATAAACAAATAAAATAGAAATTTGGCGGAATAACAGGCTCAGCGCCGCTCAGTAACGCTTGGATGACTTCGACGCTTCCACACGCCGCGCAACCTATCATTTTTACTTCACAACGAAATCGTTGCACTGTTAATTTGCAAAATAATGATCTGGAAGGGTTGACATCGTCAATCAATGGCGTCGCACGTTGTTGGCCCGCTGCGCGGCCATAGTGTGGCTTTTGTCATCATTGAACATGGTTTTTGGTTTTGTTTTTGAATAAATTAAAATAAAACTTAGCTTGGGAATATATTAAGTAATATTTGTAAGCTGATCCGATCAGTGCATATCATTAATTTGTAGCGATATGCACTACTGAGCCGCGCAGTGTTGAATAATAAATAATGTTTCTTGTTAGATTTTTTGCATTGTTATTCACCTAACCATGTGCGGGTGCGCGCTATTGAAAGCGCAAGGGCTCTGGATAGAAAAACATATCATTGTAATACATTCCACACCCGTTCAAAACTCATTCAAACCACATCACATATGTCTTGCTTTTATGTACTATTATTTCGTCCTTGTTATGTTACTCTGTTTCACCACCTGTATTTTGGAAAACCCACCTACAAATCCTGCTAAATTGATACAGCTTATTAAATCTCCACTCCTACTAAATATTAACAGTCTTGGTAATTTACTTTGCAATTTCTACCTTGTTATCTTTGGTATTGCAATTAGACGTACAATGAGTAGCTTATCTATTAGAGGTAAAACACTAGATACGTTGTTTGTTAAATACAATCCCAAACGAGGCTTAATCCCATATCTACAAAATATAACTGCATCACTTTACCTTTGGATACTACTCATAAACTTTCTCCTTATCTTTATTTGTAACCCTAGCATGAAAAATCCAGGACCCCCGGGAAACTGCTCAGTTTTTTATTGTAACGTTCAGGGCTTGATCCCTTTTGGTGAACTTGGAGATGCAAATCCCACTCTCCACTCTACAAAAATTCACGAACTAAACCATTTTATTTATATCAATAAACCAGATATTGTAGTTTATAATGAAACATGGTTAAAGGACAATATCCATGATAGTGAAATCATCTCGACAGCTGATTACAAAGTATTTAGACTTGACCGTTCTAGCTTTACTCATCCCCCAGACCCCCAGAATAGTCGGAAATTCAGAGTAAATGGGGGTGGTGTCCTTATTGCCATAAAACATTGTCTTGACATAGAATCTAAAATCATTCCTGTCAAATGTAGAGCCGAGATTTTGAGTATTGAGCTTTCTGACAAGTTAGGAAGAAAATCCATATTTAGCTCGTTCTACAGAGTTGGCACACTTGGCAATGATAACCATGATAGAGTCAAGCAATACCTACATAACATCCGTAGGCGTAGAAGTGTACAGAGCATTACCTTGGTTGGTGATTTGAATATGCCCCAGGTCAGATGGGATGAGGGCTCCTCCTCTGTTCCTATTGAACAAGCATTCATTGATACGTTTAATGATTTATCTTTACAGCAGCTGGTAACAGACCCTACACATTACAGGGGAAATGTTCTAGATGTAGTTTTGACGGATAAGCCAGAAATTATATCAGAATTAATTGTTGACAGTAAACATGGTATTTGTGGGTCGGATCACTATGCGATAAGATTTGACATAAGACTTAACGCTAGAAAGAAAAAGTCTACCAAACGAAAAATCTATAGCTATGGCCAATTGGACCAATTTAAATAATGCACTGAATTCTGAAAACTGGGAACATCTACTTAGTGGTAAACCAGTCGAAGAGGCCTGGTCAGTTTTCAATACTATTTTCACTTCTCATTGTAATTCACATATTCCTAAGATATCTGTCTCCGATGAATTTCAACCCCCATGGTTTGACTCAGATGTCTTTGATTTATGTAGAAAAAAGGAGCGACTACATGACGAATGGAAACAGTCTTCTAATCCAAAAAAATATTTAAAATTTTCCAAAGCTAGGAGGGATTTTAAAAATCTCGTTGATGCAAAATTGGACGCAAACTTTGAAGATGATGATAACAGAAATCTCATTAACAAAAAGTTCTGGTCTTTTGTGAAATCTAAATCAAACTCTAATCGCATTCCTGAAACAGTCAGCTACAATGGTTGCCTACGGTCCGATCCGCAAGGACAGTGTGAGTTATTCAATAAATATTTTAACGAACAGTTTACAGAGGGTAGTGATTATGATATAGATATCGACTTTTCCAGTGACTGTGATTTTCAGGTCAATTTCGACACTTGTAAAATCAAAGGTTTACTTGAAAATATTGATCCAAGTAAAGCGCAAGGGGCCGACAATATCCATGGAAGAATTTTAAAGTACTGTTCAGTGAGCCTGTCTAAGCCTCTTGCTATCCTTTTTGAAGCCTCATATAAAACTGGATGTATTCCAGCAGATTGGAAAATGGCAAACGTTGTTCCAGTTCATAAAAAAGGCTCTAAAATTGAAGTTAACAACTATAGGCCAATTTCTCTGACAAGCATTATTATGAAAGTTTACGAAAAAGTAATCCGGGATGAATTGCTCAATCGATGTGAACATCTTATTGATCAACGTCAACATGGTTTTATGAGTAGGAAATCATGTACAACTCAGCTAGTAAATTTCTGTGACAGCTTAGCCCTATCTCTCAATGACAATGTTCGCACTGACATAATATACTTTGATTTCCAAAAAGCTTTTGATTCTGTCAACCACGACATAATTCTGTTGAAGCTCAAAGAACAATATAACATTGATGCATCTCTACTGAGATTCTTCAAGTGCTACCTTGAAAACAGATACCAAAGGGTTGTCATTGGAAATAAAATGTCTGCTCCCTGTCAGGTTAGATCAGGTGTCCCCCAGGGCTCAATTTTAGGGCCTACTTTATTTATACTTTTTCTTAATGACATTACAGAGGATTTGTCACCGGAAACAAATATAACCATGTATGCTGACGATACAAAAATATGGCGTAGAATCACGTCCCAGGATGACCATTGGCTGCTCCAGCGGGATATTAACAGTCTTCAAAATTGGGCTCATCATAATAAGATGGTGTTTCACCCTTCAAAAAGTCACGTTCTTTCTATTACCCGAGCATATTCTATGAATCGTAGTGTTAATTTTGTGTACTCAATGAATGAAACGGCTATCGAATACACAGACATTGAAAAAGATCTTGGAGTACATATCAATAGTAAGTTAGATTGGTCACATCACTGTGATATGATATACTCTAAGGCTAGTCAGAGGTTAGGCCTTCTAAAAAGAACATGTTACTTCACCAAGAACACTAAAAAACGTCGGGCCTTCTATCTATCTCAGGTTAGAAGTCATTTCGAACACTGCACAATTATCTGGCGGCCTCATTCAGAAACCTCGGTGGAGAAACTTGAATCGATACAAAAAAGAGGTATCAAGTGGATCCTTAATGATATTTACTTGAGCCTTAGGGACAAAAAAAGGTATTTCATAGCGTGTAAGGAACTAAATATCCTTCCACTCTCGGTAAGGTTTGATTACAAGGATATATTATATTTTCATAATATTTTTTATGACATGTCAGTTGTGACATTTCCACCTTACTTACGACGTTTCATGGGAAGTAGGTTAAGGCGATCACATCTAGACGATCTTAGTATGATTAGTGACATTTCTCCTCAAGTTCCACAAAACCTTACGTCAAGCCAGACCAGATGTTCAGGCATATCTAAGTCTTACTTTTACAGAGCACACATTCTTTGGAATAAACTCCCTTATGAATTAAGGGAAATCTCAAGGCCATCCGTGTTTAAAATCCATTTAATTAAGTACCTCTGGACAGTTCTAAACGACCATATAACATCCTCTGACAGTTAAACAATTTACCTTAATGTAACTATATTGTCTAAATATAAATTGATAAAAAGTATAATTAATAAAATATGTTAAATAAAGTGTGTTTATAATTATGATTTATGGTACATTGTTATTTATTATATTTATATTTTAGGCTGTAACCTTATTAGTTCAATGGAATAAACCTAGCATGCCTTGGTTGCAGCATCGCTTCACTTATAGGTGCATTTAGGGCCCGATGTAATTGCTATGATCAGTTTACTGGTCAACTGGTGTTTCAGTGTCCCTTATTTTGTTTACACTCGGTCACTTGTCAAGGCATGTAAGGTCATTCGGCGATATTTTCTTTGAAATAAAATGATGTATTTGTGTAACAATTTGAAAGTTTATTGATAAAAAAAAATACCGGTGCGATGCTAAATGCTAAATGAACCACTGGGCCACGCCGAGCTGCGAAGGATTGACATCGCATCGTCAGTCAAATTAGTGATCAGATAAAAAATAAAATTGGTGATCTAATCATTGGTCGGATCCGGAAAAGGAAAAAAGTAAAACATAAAAAGTGCATGGTAAAAATAGATTTGCTCGGATTTTCTAAATTTGTATACCATTGTTTTTATTAGTGTGACTGTGTGAGCCTCTTCTGTTTTCCCAATACCAAATTTATTTTACCTTTTTGGCGAATGATCAGGGAGTTTCACCTTGTCATACGCTGTATGACCCGCCGCGCACGAGTGCGCGGCTCCCCCTGTGTCGTTGAAGGATGATGATAATCACTCTACACTCGACTGTCATGTGACTTTTTCAACCCGTTCTCTAGTATGTCATGAACGACTATTCAAAACTCAAACCCTCTAATCTGATCCCAACCTTAACTCTAACCCAATCCTTAACAAAAGCATATGCCATATGCTGAAACCCTAACCCTAAAGATTAATTAGACTAACTTCCTTATACGGTCATATCACGTGATCGAGACAGTTTTTCGCCAACATCTCGTCAGACGTCAGTTAACGGATACTCGTAAAATATTGGTTCCATATATTACCGTCGACGAGTCCAACTCGGCGCGCGTCCTGGTATGTGGTAGGTTGTAAACCTACAAGACGTCAGGGGAACATTTTAACCCCATATATGTCATGGGGGTGATTCGCAATCAGTGTCCGAAAATACATTGATCAAAGCTGGTTTCAACTGGCAGGGGCCCTTTTAGAACAATTTCGAAAATCGACTGTAGAGTGATTTAGCACGCCCGATCGTTGAAACTCTACATACAACATAATAACAGTGGGGGTCACGACGTGATACAAGTTTCACTTAGGTGCCATATTTAATGATGCACGGCTTTTGGAGCTTTAGTAAGTGTAAAAGTCGCGTAATTTGAAATTAAATTCGTTGATTTTTGTCGTATTATTCCGTCATATATTCGGTTCCTGGAATGAAATCATTTTGGAAATTTTTAAGGACCTTCTAATTGAACTTTTTTGGTGTAAAAGGTGTAAAAGACGTTGCTCTGAGCTGTAACATAATGTTGATGATCGGATATGCCCCAACTTTTTGGAAAGTTTCTTTGTAAGTCTATCTATATATCAGTATATAGGGGCGAGAAAGAACTTTGTCTATATAGACAGTTTAGATTTGAACTTAGAGCCGCAAGGCCAAGGATGATCTTCAAAATATTGAATTTTTTAAGGGTTATTTTTATATAGGGTCATTGACATTATGTGTATCATGTATACTGTTTGATTATTACATTTTATTATTTTAAAAAATATCTTTATTTCAGTAGCTAACCAATTTTTGTTAAAATTGGATTGAGGGAAGGTTATCCGATATGCATTTTTTTCAAGAATTTTGTGCTTATTGGCTCCGTCAGAGTTTTGTCGAAATTATACCAAAAAACCAGTCCCATGACTCTTACTGTTTTCTTCATTGAACCGTTAGGAAATTACACATGTACACACGTACACACCCTACCCACAGATTTATTGGGATTATTAGTATAAATGACTGGGACTGCTTGCTTTTAGAATATTAAAAATTATGTGTCTGAAAACAGAAAGCTCTACAATAACTGGATTATTTTATTACCTAGACCTAGCTGTTAAGATTTTGTAAACTCTTTGACTTAGCAAGCCAGTACTGAATACATGTTGCCGCCCACAACATGGTAGTTAATGTTGGTTATTTCATGACAGTTATTATGATTTGGAATTTTAAGACAGACGAAAATCTGTCTGAGCTTAGAGATGACCGATTTGTGACACCACACTCATCTCACAATTTTGCATATAAAGGGGCAAATCTATGGAATACGTTCCTTGAGCAGTCAAATGCATGTGGTAAAATAGGCTCACTAGGCTAAATTAAATCCTGTTTAAAGCACTCTATAATGGAGGCACAACACCAACATGATGTTATTAACTGGCAGGACTCAAACTGATGAAATACCTGCCATTTATAGAATTACACATTTTACACCTGTCAATCATAACATATATACACCATGTGAACCAGGGACAAAAGGATTTCGCGGCATGTACGAAATCGCGAAATTTCCCATTCTCCGCGACAAATTTTATGTGTAGTTTAATGTATAGCCTGTTAAATTTCGCGGTACCGCGAAATTTGGCCAAAATAATCGCGAAATCCTTTTGTCCCTGATGTGAACGGAACAGTTTCAGCCAATCACTCTACACTCGCTCCACCACATTAGCACACAAACCATTTTAAGCAGGTTACACACAGGTGTATCGTTCACATCAACTAAACGAAAAATTAAACTTTTACGGAAAAAATAAAAATTGTCATAGGCGTAGCCAGGATTTTTGGCCTTGGGGGTCACTATCTGGAGCAAAGCAAAAGATAATGCGATTTGTTACGCAAGTGAGGTGGCATAATTCAGGGTATAAAAATGAACAGCAGGCTGATTTCGAGGTTCAATCATAAAATCGAATCACTATCACCAGTAGGTCATAACTTCAAGAGGCTAGTAGTAAGCTAGGCAGTAAGCTGCAGCCAAACGTCCAAAATTTAACCAGACCAATATGCCCGAGCCCTTTGCATGGGACTTTCCCTTTTCTGACTACGCCCTAGATAATGTTAGGGAAAAGCACTCCCCACATAGTAGAGTCTGTGGAGTGTGGGGCCCATTAGTTAGGAGACTAAATTTACTAAGATTTTAATACAGTCTAGAAAAGTGCGAATGGCTACGAGAACTTATAACCCGGCTGTGCGGGTTGGAAACTGGATTGAGGATGTCCAACTTGAAGAGGTAATGAGTTTGATAATTACTTAAGCTTTGTCTATTATTGTTGTAGTTTTTGATTGTTGTTGTAGTGGTTATAGTTTTTAATGGTTATGGTTAATGTTTATTCTGATAAATTTATCTTAATATTCATATACTTCACTGATTCTCTTTGTAGGACATTATCAAAGATTTTCAAGAGAAGAAAGACGCTGGTGAACTCTTGATACAAAAGACGCACAATGTTATGAATAACCTGCTAAGACAAGTATGTAGTTACAAAGCAATATTTTTAAAAATCACCTTAAAATTGCTGACACGTTTACATTCAAAGGTGATTGAAATTTTATGATCTTGGACTATATGATACATCATCCTAACAGGAAAAGCTGTCTGCACAAACAGAAAACAAACACTTGATGTTTGGCTCAAGGATCAATTTGTGCCACATTGCTTCGGGTACAGTACTGTCCTCAAAAGTCTCTGAACTGAAATCCCGCACAAGCTCACAACTCAAAAGTCCGTGTGACATGTCTGCTTCTTTAATGACTAATCCTTGTCCAAGAAACGTCTTTCAGATATGCAGGTTACTTTCGATTATTACTAAATTGGTTTAATTTTGAGGATGGGTGTGCAGTATACCTGTTGGTAGTTGTATTAACTCAGATTTATAAGTTTTTATGTCGTTTTGGTCATTTCATTTAGTGCTTACTACACACTCTGATTATGTTAATGAATTCAATTTCAAACACGAATAAAATATCTAAAGTTGCTTTTCTTTGTATTCGGCACAGCTTAAGCCATTGACGAAGAACTACTGATTTAAAAGGTAGAATGCCTGTTATCATTTTCGAATAGTAAATACACCCGCCCTAACTCGATTTAGATCATCTAAAATTCAGTGCTGACGGAGAAATTCTTAAGAAACCACTCTGTTATGGCCAAAAGTTTGTGCTGAAGACATTGCCTGGACCTGGAGGGGAGGTATGTGCTGTCACATTTTAATCTGATTAATTCGTCTACTGTTTTTGAGTTTCATTCGATGATGCTTCAATAAAATTTACAGCGTTTGGCCACTTCAAATGTTGTGATGAAATCACAAATATTTCCTGTTAAAACTGTTATATGGTGAAAGAATACAGTTGTCATAACCAATAACCATGACAATATCCTTCAGTTGAGTTTGTGGTCGGATAGAGCCACCTTCACAAAGTGTGCTGCTAAATCCAGGTTGCCAGTGGTTCAGTTACACGACGATTCCAGTTATAACGTTGTCTGGCAATTTCATTGCAGGAACCCTCTAATTCGCATGGAGGTATATACTGTATATCTTTTTCGTTAGTTTTCACTGTTACACTAGTGCTAAAATGTTACACTAGTAATCAACTGTTACACTAGTGATCAACTGTTACATCATGTTATGGCATAGTTAGGTTATCTATTACGTTATCTTTAAACACAAATGGATGTTTCTGATACGTTACTATTTTTAGATGGAAGGAAATCCGGTTGTCGTTGGAGATACTATCATCCTGAACCACTGTAAAACTAACCAAAACTTGGCCTGTATGTCTCAATATCAGCGCAGGTAAGTTAGATTAAAATTACCGAACGGAGGGGTGGGGTGCTAATTCGCCAAATATTTTTTGTTCGGAAGATTGGAAAATAAAGTGCCTTCCCTCCCTTGGCCTTCCAATGTATGAGATGGTAGATAAGTAGATATTTCGTTACGAAGCTTATAATTTTCACAGGACTCCATACGGACAAGAGATGGAAGTATGCTGCAAAACATTCCTCGACTCTCATAAAGCTGAAACGGAAGAAAACCTCTGGACCATTGTAGTCAACAAACCTGAATAGTTAATAATGTGTAAAAAGAAAGTGTAATTTAAACGACTTTACTTATATGTTGCAGCTGGACTTCAATATCATAGTGGATGCCATGAGAGTATAGTAGATTGAATCGATATTTAACTGATACAAACCCCGACCAAATTTATAATCTTTCTGAATGGCGTGTATTATAGGGTTTTGATACAAATGACCTAATTCAATTTCATTACCAGCATGATACTTTGCATTTAATTGACAATAAAATATTACTTTTTAAATATCTGTTCCTTTTATCAAAATTCTGACGACATAAACTGTAAATAATCAAATTGATCATAATTTTGAACAACGATTTTATTGTAATGATTATTAATTAACCTGTCTTTCCCCATTTGAATCATGCGTATGTTTTGGAATTTTACCTCGCCCTCGCCCGCCTTTTCTGATTTGAAATAAAAGACACCGGTCACTGAATAACATTAACATCAAATATTGAACACATTTTCTAAAATGACACGAAGAAATGATTTATTTTACATATTTTATAAATCTCGTTTAAAATATCTGATATTTTCTAATCAGGCTCGGGTGAGTACGCTTTAATGTGACTCCTATTATCCAGTAATATCTTGTCCTTACTCGAGTCAGAAGAACAGAAAACATGAGAAATGTTAAACACAAGATCATTAATTAATTATATATTATATATATTATATATATTTATATAATAACAGTTCACGGCACTATGGCAGCATCAGATCACACTTTAAAAATGAAAATGCATAAAGAAATATCACAATTCTTAGGGATCAAAATTATAATCGTTACTTTGGAAAACTTGTCAGTTAGTCAAAAGAAACACTTCATAGCCTGCCTGCTGTTTCTCTATCTCAACCATCCACTCATTAAAATGCTTACAGACCTTTCTAAACTGCTTGCACTCCTCCACGACATCAACCTCCCCTGGTACCTTGCTCTCGTTCACGGAGATAACCTGAGCGATACTCCTACGCATGTACTCGCCTTGAGCCAGGCTAAATTTAGATTCCTTGGTTTCTTGATATAACACTTTGAGGTGATGTGCAGCTTTAGCTGTCAGTCTGTGCTCGATGGAGTAGAGGTACATTATGTAACGGATTGGCAGTGATATCGGTCTACCGGTCATTATTAGTTCTATTGAGTCAAATAGAGCCTGGATATCTGGGAAGTGTTCGTTAACCACTGTTGCAGACTTAACAAGCTGCATGAATGCAGGCAGGTGGTTTGCTTGGATCATGTATTTGATCCCTTTTGATTGTTCGTCATGTTGTAAGAGAAAGTTCCCATACTTGTGAAGAGTCATGTTGCACCAAGGGTCGAGTCTTAGGGCCATTTCGAAGAGTTCTTTTGCCTTTGTTTCGTTTTTCAGCTTCAAGTAGATGCAAGCCAATCTGCAGTGATTCTGTGAATGATAGGCATCTCTTGAATCCCAAGCTTTTTCCAAAATCTCTCCAAATTCTCGCTTCAATTTGAAAAATAGGACACTATTCGTACCTGCATTTTCAAAGGAACTCAGTATAACGGGAAGGGCTAGAATCCTGTCTGATGCAGTGAGAAGCAGTTTCATCTCAAGCTCTGTCACATTCCGATCATTCCTCGTTCTCCTCTCTCTGGCTAAAGTTTTACCGTGGTAGAAAGCAAAGAAGGGTTTGTACTCAGGCTGGTCTGCAATAGAGTTGAAGAGTTGCAGAGCTGGGTTGTAGTTGTAGAGGACCATGTTGAACCAGCCCTGAATAGCAGTGGTTCGTGGTACAAGTGTTAGGATTTACTGGAACGGAGTCTTGTGGTTCTCCTCGCAACCAGCTTATAACATAAGCCGTGCAGTTCACCATGAAGTGAAGCTCTGTTCTAACTTTGTTCAGATCCGCTGGAGACATGTTCTTCTCTGTTATTTTATCAATTCTGGTATGACATTCCTGGAATTCCGCCTCTAAACCTTCTAGTTCTTTCTCGAGTAAGGTCTTCAAAAAATATTGGATCAACATGTCCAGAAGAAACACCGCTACCTTTTCCAAGTCAAATGTGTTGATTTCGTTTGTCTTTTTTTCTATTGTTTTTTGTAAATCTCTTGTTGTCATCTCATCTCTGAAATGTGGTGGAAGTTTCCAAACAAAAGGGGTCTCAAGTCCTAACTTAAGTTCACGAAGTTCATTCAACTTTTCTTTCAAACCGACTAGGTTGGAGATAGACATTCTTTAAAGCCAATTTGTTTAAATCACTCAAGCTGATAGAAAATACATACATACTACTCGAGAAGTGAAAAATATTCGTTTGACTGTCACAACTGCCGCGTGTATCAGGCCCAGGTGGGAACAATTCATTCGTCCAGAATATTCTCGTGACATAATATGCTTTGTCAGCAATACACTGTCAATGGCTATTTTTATATTATGCGGAGCTATGCTATTATTATAACTTCTAAGCTAAATTTTGCTCTAAAAATAATCGTTAATCCAATCAATCATCATTCATCATCCTCTACTATTTTAGATTGTCCGTCCACAGTCGATAAGGTTCTCATGTGAATATGCAACCTACTAGTTAATCTGTCCATTCTGGCTGTACTTGGATTAACCCTATTCTCGTTTCTCCTTACAATCAGGTAGATCTTACTCCAAACACAATCGCGAAACCCGTCAATTCTGAAGTAAAGTGCGAGGGGATTCAGGGCACTGTTCAGACAAACGAATAGCATGTTGGTGATAGCGATAACATACTGATTAGCAAACCGCGAACTTTGCCCAAAGGGTTCGCTGAAGAAATATCTGATCATATCTCCAGTCTTCAGATCGTCTGTATTTGGAGGGTTAAGCAAGAGCTTGGACACCAAAGTCGACATAACCACCATGATTGGGGTATTAAAAGTTAGGTAAAGTAGTGTGACTAATATGACTGTCTTGGCTGCCTTAACGTGGCGTTTTGCTGAACTGTTGATGACGGTGGAGGCTTTGGCTGACCGGTGGAGTAGGTAAAGTGAGGCAATGAAGGATGCACAGGTCAAAAAGAAACACATTGAGGTGATGAAATTAAATGCACTTAGAGTTCCAATGATGGTTGTTAGCATTTTGGTCGTTACCGGCTGAGTTAGATTGTCTTTAAAGGCTATAAAAGAGCAAACTAGATATTCTGGAACGTAGGTTGTAAACATGAACTGCATAGAGAATGACACTGTGAACATGCACACTTTGGACAACACGAAGATGGCTGGAACCAAGAAGGCAACGCTTGGACGGAGCTCAATAGTTTTGTTCTCAGGATGGCAAGCCTGGACACGCTTAGTGTTGCCACTAGAAGTACTGACTTTTGACACAATATCCACCAGTACACCATCCACACGCTGCAAAATCCCGGGTTCGTCAGCAAATAGCCCTTCCTACTCTCCGAAAAGAGCGCCTCAATTGATGGAAATGCAGAGAAGCAAATCAAGATGTCGGTAAAGTTGATAACCATGTAGAGTCGTCTGAAGAACTCTCCATTTTTGTTCTTTCGAACGAGACTTCTAAAGTAGCAGAGGGCAGCAGTGTTGAAAATGGCCCCAAGCAGAGATGTTAGTAGAAGAATTGTACCCAACAAGAAGTCGATATTTACATCTGTTTCGGTTCGTGTCAAGTTCAACATTCGCTGCGAGAATGATTTTAACTGATTGATAAAACCTTGCAATAGGCCAAAAGCGATTAATTAAATGTTTGCTAGTCATAATTATTATCAAAAAGCTGAATCAAACATTGGATCCATTACAAATTTTGTGGGTCAAGAAATATCCCTGAAAACCATCATAAACCATCAAACCTCTTTTTGGGACCCCTAAAATGCAGAAATTGGCCAAAAATTTGACAAACTAAAACTAACTTGCTTTAACCGATGTTTTATTGGTCCAGAATAACTACTTAACATTATGATTATAGCAATCAAAATTCGCCGAAATCTTGCGTAATTATGCAATTTAAATGTCAAATGATTATATCTTCACGCATGAATTTTGACAACGTTCTTGTTAGGCACTAATAATGTCCTTATTGCACTGCATAACCTAATAACATTGCGCCGAGTTGTCAGACCCAATTTCATTAAATTTAGAAATATTCTCACTGACTTTGAATTTAAAACTTCAACTAAAATTCTACTTTAAGTTGGTCTGTGGGGAACCTCCCAGCTCAATTCCTTGTTTTACCAGCTGAACAGCAAGGATAGCCACTACGTTCTACACGTTCTACACGTTCTACTTGTTCTACAAGTTGCATTGAGGACCGAGGTGTCAGAGTTCACTACTATATTCCCATTACATTTAAAAATCAAGTCACGAACAGAAGCTTTGTTTGAAAAATCAATTTGTAGAGATAAAGTATAAATTCATTTTGAATTGTAGTTGACGAAGTGAGAGTCTCCACTCAGTGTGTTAAAACATAATTCTTTGTCGACGTTAAACTAATTACAACACTACAAATCTATTACATTTATTGAGCTATGTAAGTTATCAATACGTCCTGTCTATGACAAAGGCATGTAGCCGAAACGTCGACAAAGAATTATGTTTTAACACTCTGAGTGGAGACTCTCACTTCGTCAACTACAATTCAAAATAAATGATTGACCCACTCATAAGAGCGAAAAAAGATTACCAGCAAAGTATAAATTCATTGGAAACGATACTGAAAAATTTGAGCTGCTGAATTAATGATCAAAATTCTGGAAGGAATCTTAAATATCTAGAATCAGACAAACCATGAAACTACATAATAGAGTTAAGGCGAAATGGTCTTAAATAGTTCAGACGTACTCACGTAAGTGCATAGTTTGTTAGTTTGTTAGATAATTTGATTAGTTTCGAACCGGCTCAAACTCGAGTAGTTTCGTTCAAGATTAGAAGTAAGCTCGCTAGCACTGCAATGCTCTAGTTAACCAATATAATACAGTTTAACAGTTTAAAGTAATACTAATAAGCGAACTAGTGATTTAAAGAGTTGCTGGATGTATATACAGTAAAGAGGCGAGTTTTTATGGTTCTACAACTTAAGATGTAGCATTGGTGGTTTATATTAACATTACGGGCCCAACTTTCACCTTCCCACAATAAATTTTCCTATAAATAATTTAGTGTATTAAAATCATAGAAATATCTAACCTACGTTGAACAGTGTATAAAATAAATTCTAAAATCAAGTAATATCAGACGAGTATAAAATCGTTATTAATATCTGTCAGAAAATGCACTTATTACGGGAGGTTAAGTTTTCAGATAAATTTATGGCTAAGTTCTAAATTTCGTACTGATACCAACTGAATTTTCAATTATTGCTAGACCATTCCTAATTCTGTGGTTTAAAGGGTTAAATAGATAATACGTCAAGTGGTTGCTGGAAATGCTCTGGATTATCGGACCGAATTTTTCAATAAATCTACGGCTAAATGGTCACCGAACTTGAAGTCGAACACTGATAATGATCTGAATTGTAGGATAAAAGGTGGTTTGTTGTGGATAGTGATGTACATTGTACATTACTATCAACAATACATTGTACATCTAATAAGGTCATATAAACTGAGTCAAACTAAAAGAAAAATGTAAGAGATTGATGTGGGCCACTATTGCGTTAAATACCTTTGTAATGTTGTAGCCGTGGGTAAAATGTAAAACAAACGATTGTGAACATCTCAAATTAGGAATTAACTATCGAATACGAAATCAGATTCTCAACGCTGTGGCCAGCTTACTAAATTGTCTAGTCTAAACAAATAGCAAACCAAACTTTTAGTTGTCCTTATTACGGACGCATGGTTTTGACTTATAAATACAGAGAGATCTGATGCCCTGGTGGGAAGTTCTATATAAATCATGATCGAGTGTAATAAAACTCGATTCAACCTATAACAGTAAGATAACAAATTAAAATACATCAATGAACTAGTTAACGACCCTCGCTATTTAAGAAATCTCTTTCCCCTATTTATAGCCTGACAGACTCATTACTTTATAAATGAACATTTTAAGAGACGAGCTCGACATTTAAGTTCAATCTTTATTTGCTCGGTACAAAGGGTAGTGACAAAGAAAGCTCACTCAACAACTAGTCCATCACTTTAAAATTAGGGGTCGTTCACATATTACGTAATCAATTTTTGGAAGATTTTAACCCAGTAATCAGTTTTACACATAGCTATTGTGTCCAAATTACACTAGCGTAATCATTTGGAAACCCCCGGCCCCCTCCCCCCTCGGCTGATTACGTTATATATATATGTTCGCAAGGTGCGAACCCTAAACGTACGTTACGTGCTTTAACAGTTAACACTGATAAGTCGCATGGTACTCTCAACAGTCCCTGTGCGTCAGGCAACAGGTGGCAGGGTGTTTATACCCCTTGTTTATAATAAGTGATCAATGGTGGACACATTACAGCTAAGATTGAAGCGTGGATTTCAACATCCCTAACAAATATGTCTAATGATCTGAAATGTCAACGCTTACAAAGACCATAAAATATAGCTCAGAACAGTTGGCTGTTGGTGCAGCTCAGAACTCAGTACTATCTGGATTAATGAGCAGAGTAAGAACTAACGTCATATATAACCATCTATCTGGAATACATGTTGAATTTAACTCTATCTTTGACACTGTTCATCATCTAATCACTTTAAACCACTTGGTAGGGAAATCTTGGATATCGTAGACCGCGTTAATATTTAGGACCAGACCGTTTAAATGAAACCTGCGAGAAGCGGTACGCCCCTTTTAACAGGATGATCACAGGTCATGAGTGTGACATAGTCAACCTACGGCCACAGCAGTCTAGGAGACTTGCGCAACTCAGAACAAGATCGCATCAATACAACATTGAAACACGGCATGCATCCCCATAAACTTTCGAATAGGGCATGCAAACACTGTTCTACTACAGATGTGGAGTCACTCGACCTTTTTCTAGAGCTTCCTTTCCCTGATCCAATCATCAAAGATGAGCTTCATGTATTGCGCACTTGCCCTCTCTATGAAGATTTTCGTCTCTGTTTGTCCCCACAAAGTAAAACATTACTCTTCTCTGATATTGGACAGATCTTCGCACACCCTACAACCATCGGAGACCTAGGAAGGTTCCTTACCAAAGCTCATGAACGAAGATTCCCTAAAGCATCCTCTAAACAAATTCCTAACAATAACAATATTGCCTAATGTAAGATTCGGAACGCTTTTATAAGAGTTCATTTAAAGTAATTTAGAAAAATAAATCTCATTCTGAAGATTTGCGTGGATTATTTCTTTGTTTATTATAATAGTGGTTGCAATTTTATTCTCATCCTCTTGTATATATACTTTTTGACTATTGGGTAAATTTACTTTTTATATTGGGTCAGACATTACCATGTGATTTGACTTTTGAATCGTTTAATCCGTTTAGTCATACAATCGTCATACAGTTAGTTATCCTCATTTATTTTGCGTCAGAATTCAATTATAAATTTGACATCAATGTAAATTAAAATAACATTTACAAAAGACCAAAAATCCTTATAATGAGGCAAAACCATGATTTATCAAGGATAGAGGAATACAAATGAATGCAGCACTATCAAACTGCTGCTGGAGTGAGAAATATGTATGATATCGATAAACATTTGTAAAATCTATTTTGGCTAGACCAAAACACAGTGATTAAATTGGTGCTGAGTTGATCAACCGGATGTTTGGCTCAAGATATTAGAGACGGTGAACAAATACAAAAATGTAAAATGTAACATCAGCAAACTGAGTCACTGACTCTGGTTTTATCAAAGTTAACAACGTTAAAGTATAGTGAGACTATAATGGATACTAACGGCCGGAAATGCAGACTGCAGCAGAGTGACGAGCATGTTAGCTTCAAAGACTTATAGTCTGTATAGACATAGATGAAATTAGTTGAATGTTCATGAACTATGATTAGTTTTCCTCAAAACATTGTTTCTGGGAAAACCAATGACTCGTCAACAGCGTACAGAGCGTTATACGTAATACATGTTTTAACAAACTGGAAGTGACTTCCTCAATATGTAGAACTACAAAGTGTAATATTGATAACCGTCTCAACAGGGGTCGAATTCATGTATAAGGAAAGTAAACCATCGATTTAAAGCTACCGCCGCTCCTGTTACTTGATTGGGCGGATTGGTTTGATCGGTTGTAAACGGTTTTGTGTTTATAACAACAAGTTTGGATACTCTTGCTAAACAAGTCGAGCAGAATATGAACATTGCACGGTCATGTGATGGTCGTTATGACATTGGTAGGAAATGAGAGAACTAAAGTTGAGTAGAATGTTCAGATAAATTCAGTCAACCAGTGCTGCTCAGCCGGTGATGAAACTCCCCCGATTCATCATTACAATGATTGGAAGATGATTGCTTTTATCACGTTCACTCATTGACTCATGAAATGTAATACTATTGATGAGACTGGTATTAGCACTCACGGTGATCCTTGCTTCATCTCTACTTTATTGTCCTGATTTCAATGAACAACTTTGTACTTAGTTCGTATAATTACTACTGGGCTAATCGTATAATTTATTATAGGGACCGAATCTTCATCGACCTTGAAAAGATTCGGAGCTTTGCTCAAACTGATTCTGCCAATGGTATTACAAGGTGAACTCAACTTACTAAGAACAATACCGACGTGGCAGACTAATTCAGTGCCTTTGGTTCCTAAATCCAAGCTAAATGATGCATATTTCAAACCATATGAGGATCTTTACGGTAACGCCGCTCAATAAGCACTTTTTATACAGTATGTAATTTCTGTAAACAAAAACGTAATTTTCGTTGAACGACAAACGTCTTTAAATTAGGTGAAAGTCAAAGTTCAAAAATGTCATTCGTCGAATATCTGAAAATACAACTTATTTCCAACTGACATTTAAATTGGCTGAAAATATCAACCAATTTAATTCGAGCATTTTTTCACCCATCTGCCATAAACTCAATAAGTTATGCAGTGTTGCTGTCTACAGCAGACGAAGAGAAATTATGACATTATGTATTACTCTGTTTTGAGTATATTATATCACTTTTACTCAATTTCATAATGACAACGAGCAAGTCATTGTCCCACTCATCAGCTGATATGCCCTACTCTTCCGGCCTCATTCACACCTCATCTACTGTTCATAGTTCATTATTAGTGATATGAGCACCAGTCAGACTTCAGACACTTTTATTAGTGTAAGACCATCTGGTTTACTCGATTATCTTTGGTTCACTTCTGTTTTTTATTGCTAGTGTATCCACGTGAGTATTTGGTTTATCGCCTTAGGGTTAACGCTTGCCATATGTATATTTATAATTTCTGGGTCACTAGTTTTGCATGCAAGGATGTATTGTAAAAATAACCTTTGGAGGGCGTCTAGAAACTGTTAATAAACAATTCCGAAACAGGAGAATATTTCGACAGTAATAATTTAAGCTATAATTCATCCTATTTTCTCTGATATTCACGCCAGCCAAAATCGTTTTCGGTATTTTATGAAAAAAACTTAGAAATTCTTCTTGATGCGGAGGTTTTCAGTTGTAATTAAAGATATAAATTATACATTTGCTCTATTTTTCATCTTTGGTGACAATAAGATAAATAATCCTCGTCTGAATCTGTAACTTATCACGTGATATTTAATGTAATTCGGAGAGTCCTAATCCGCTTTGCGACCATGGGTGGCATATCTCTTGTCTCTAATATAGAGTAGTGAGACGACTTTCTAGTTTATGTACCAATTTAGATTCAATATAATCGACATGCTCCGGTCTTCTAAGTGATGATCTGTGATTTTCATTATCCTTAGCTGAGCCGTAGTTTCACGTGGGAACCTACTAAAGGTCCATCCAGGAGCCAGGTGTGGTGGTTTATGTCCCGTTTATAATACGAACGCCCTGCCTCTGACGTAATCTGCTGTTTAATTCCGTAATCAGATGATCATTTGTCTGGGAGTGAAGTACTTTAAATTTGTTTCACTAAGAGAATCTTTCCATCAGTTTACCTGTTTTTGGGTCCTTTCCTTTATTTTATCATAAGCAGTGGTCAGTCGTAAGCTTTTTAACCCCTTCTTGATTGGTCGATCGATCGGATCCAGGAAAAGAGTATTCTATATAACCTCCTTCTATCTAGTGCTACCTTTATTTAAAAGCTATTAAACAGGTCGAATGGAGAGTGAAAATAAAACTTCAGGGCCATGTGCCTTGCCCTTCATCGTAAAGAAGTTCTTTAGCAGCCCCTGGGAACTTAACTTCTACACCAGTCTTTGTGTAATTTTCGGACTACAAACCATCATTCTCAACTGCCCCATCTTGAGATTCTATTCAAAGTCAACCGGTAAAAGCAGGGTCATTCCTTACTTGTACAGAATCATCCCAACGTTTGATCTCTTATGTGGGATCGCTGGATTCCTCAACGCTGGCCACTTTGCTGTCCTCAACTCAGACGACCTAGAAGACGTGATCTGCCTGACACTACCACAAAGCGGCCATGTTCTCGACAAAAAGCTGGTCATGCTCCTCAGCTACCTGCTGACAGCATACCTTTCTGTCACCAGCGCCTTCCTGCACACCTTACTTACGGTGGTAAGATGTATCAACATTAGTCTACCATTCCACCATATAGCTCTAGGTCACATCAAGCGAGCTCTCTACAGCTACCTGGCTGTCATGATCTTGATGATCCTGGCAGAGATATCCTACATACTCTACACCAGCTACACAGGTCTCGCTCAAGTCACCGAGAGTTACTTTTACTACATTATCTTTGTGAGACTGGTCAGTCTGGTGAAACTACAGATGATAGAAGGAGGACAGAGTGAGCTGAGTTTTGATCTGCACGTAGCACTGGATCTGGTGGTGCCCTTTGTGCTGCCCTGTCTGATCTGCACGGTGTGTCTTGTGGTCCTGGTGTACACACTAATATGGAGACGGAGGGGTGGGGTGAACACCAACAAAAGGGAGAGTGTCCGGAGTCAGTACCACATCACCGGCACCATTACCCTTCTCACTGCTCACTTTGTCTTCTGCAATTCTATCCTGGTCGTTGTTATCATCCTACAGAGACACTTCAACTCTGTTGGGGCATCTCAGAGCTGGCATGGCAAGGCAGCTGCTGTAGCATTCTGTTTAGTCCCTCTGTTCAATGCTGCAATCAATCCACTGATCTTTATCTCCCGGAGCAAGGCATTGAAAGCATACATCAAGGGTTGCTTCTTATCAAAGAAAAGGCTCTTGTCTTCTGTGAGCAGAAGCTTCATCAGCGCCAAAATACGAATAAGTACAGTTTGATTCGAACAAAGAAGTCTACAAAGATTGTTAATTGATTTTTTTTACGACCTCAACTGATAAATTTATTCGATTTTCCTGCTTCATTAATACTGAAAGAACTTAACTCCATCTTTGACGTAAATACATTTTCCGGTTCATTGAAGACCGCAGTCCGCACTAAGTTATAAGCTGTCGACATAGGAGACGATATATTACGTGGTGAGATCAATATTGTAGTTGAAACCCGACAAATCATAAAACATTTCCTTTATTTAATCAATGTGGAAAAGTTCTGAATTTATGAACGGCTTAAATTTTCTTGATTCGACACCAATCTTTCAGCGACTGTATTCTTTTATGTTGAAATGCAGTACGATACAATGCTTGCCAAGAATTCTCAGAATGAAATGTTTAAGTAATCTGTTATAATGTCATGCTTGATTGTTTGATTCGAAAATAATTGTTGCTTGTTATTTAACGCTTGAGTCTGTCAAATTGTTCTCATGCAGCTAGTGGCACAAATTTCTGTGCTTATGTATCGAATCTGACAGCTGCTGGAGCTTCAGTTTGAATTCTGTACCTCCTGTCCCGATTTCTGCTCCACAGTCCATCGTTGATATAGTGGTCCAATTTGCAGTTAAAGTGAACAATTAATAAATGTATGTCATGTCTCAGTGAATTTGATTACAGCTTTAAACGTTCATAGGAATATTTCCGAAAAATCCAATACCTACAATACAGCTTATATATTTATTTTACAGAAGATTGATTTATCCAGAGGGTCTACTTGTCGCCATAGCTACCATTCTAAGCTGTATCCAAAGTTACAGCGCGCGCACATTGTCAACCCTGCGCGCGCTATAACTCTACGCGCGCTAGCTACGTACGTTACGTAAAGCTATTATATAATTTTTTTTTTTTTTTTTAAAAAAAAGGAAGCAACTCACGGTATCACTCTCAGAAGAGACATGTTTGATCATTTACCGGAATTGCAACCAAATATACACAATAAGGTTTGTACTTTATCCGTACATCCCCTTTAATAGCTTCAATAAATTGTCTATAAAATTTACATAAACAAACTTAAGAGACCTCAAAGCTCGTCTTCTGAGGAATGAGATTGAAGGATACATCATCCAGTCCAAGGTGCTGGGCTTTTTGTCTTCCTCTGATTCCCCTGAGTGCTATGAGTGTACTTCGTAGCAGATCAAACCTGAATCGTGTTCTGATGTGATTTTTGACCTGGCTCTTAGCTTCTTTATTGTGGTCAGCTATCCTTTCAGAAATACGATCTACAAACACAGTGCAGAGTGGGCCCATACCTCCGGATGTTGTAAAAACTAGTGGGACAAAGGACCCTTTCTCTGACTGAAGTACTCTCTCCTCATATAGATCTTTCTTCTCTTTCTCATGCGCACTGTAGATTTTATCGAGTGGCTTAAATGTATTGGAGTCGCAATTAGGATGAGTGACCCTGATGTCAAAGAATGTTCTTTCGAATGGTGCATACAGTCCAACAGCTGCTACGTCCAGACGGGCTTCATCCTGGGTGTTGGTCTTCCTGGAGAATGAAGTTGGTTGGGCAGGTAGGAGTGCAGGTTCTATCCTTACATCCTTACACTTAGCTTCTTGAAGGAAGAAAGCTGCAGTGTCTCTAATGGCATTGTGGCGCATGCAAACGTATCCACCTAATTTACAATCAAGGGAGTGGTAGACACTGTTTGCATGTCCGCAAGCACATTTAGAGGGCACTCCTTGGATCTTCCATCCATAGCGTAGGCGTATGCTGTCTTGGAACTCTTGCTTATTATATAATAGCACGTGCATGAACTATCATGAAGTGCCATAATCATAATATTGAGAAATTTAAACTCCAGTTGTAGGTTTACAACCTACCAGGACGCGCGCAGAGTTGGACTCGTCGACGGTCCAATATATGGAACAGATATTTTACGAGTATCACCCGTTAAAACTCCAGTTGAGAGGAATTAGGACAACTCTAGAAACTTAATAAAAATTGTACAATTTGCATATATACCTTGTGTAACATCGTGTATTTCGCATTTTTGCGCGCATGTGATATCGTATGTCCCGTGATATTGCATATTGTGTCTGGGAAATTTCGCTAGTAAAATTATAGACCTTTGCCTTTTATTATTTGGCGTATTTTATTATTTGGCGTACCCATAAAAAATATTGTGGCGCGGCGATGTGACACAACTACAATTGAGGAAAAGGAGAGTGTTTACAACATCTAAATAAGCATGGTAACCTAATAATTGATAATAGGATGATGATTAATCACTCGCATGATGATTGATACATGTTACGTATCCCAAATATCAGCGCGAAAAGTGGCATGCAACGTATGTCAACATGATGATAACACTCGACTGTCACGTGACTTTTTCGACCCATTCTCTAGCTGGTCCTGTCTCCCAGTCTCCTGATCGAATATTCGAATGCTCTAATCTGATCCCAATCGTAACCCTAACCCGATCCTTAACAAAAGCATATGCTGAAACCCTAACCCTAACGAGAAATTAGACTAACTTCCTTATACTGTATACGGTCATATTACGTGATCGAGACCGTTTTTTGTCAACAATAATAACTCGTCAGGCGAGGATTTTAACCCTATGTCGTGAGGGTGATTCGGAATCAGCGTTCGAAAATACATCGATTGAAGTTGGTTTCAACTTAACTGTCATGTCGGGGCCCTAATTTTACAACAATCTCGAAGATCGACTGTAAAGTGATTTAGCATGCTCCTACTAAATCGCTCGCCCAAATTTTAAGAAAATTCTTGTGAAAAGGTCCTTTGGGCATGAAAGTGATCTAGATCGGTGTATTTTTGGACGATGATTCCGAATCACCTCCCCCTGACGTATAGTAGTAGTATGGTTAAAATGCTTTCCTGAAGAGTTATAGGCAAAAAACCGTTTTGGTCACGTGATTGGACGACCAACGACACAAAATGCAAAATTTCATTAAAAAACTCTACAGGAACCCTTGTAGAGTTTTTACGATACAGCTAAGGGAGCCGCGCACTCGTGCACGGTGGGTCATACAACGTATGACAAGCGACAGGCTAGTAAAATACGAATTCGATTGTTTAGGGCCCGGGTTAGGGTTAGGGTTGCGGTGAGGGTTTTGGTTAGCTTCGGGGTTATGGTTAGGGTTGCGATTAGGGTTTATGTAAAACCGTTTTGTACAGCAGCAAACCCATAAAAACCAAAGTCACGTGAAATTTTTGGCGAGCAAATTAGTAAAAGCCGATTTATTATTATTAGCACGCTTGAACTTACCTGGGGACCCCAGGCTATAATGTTTACAAACATATAAAGAATAAAGATTCGGTGGAATGACAGGCTGAGCGCCGCCCAGTAAGCTTGAACCTAATATCATACATTTGCTTTGGGACTGTCAATCAGAGGCGGCTATTGAGAGGGAGTCCAGGCGTCCGTGGACGCCCTAAAATTATCATTTGATGGCTGGTGCTTAAAATAGAAATAGTGCTTGGTAATAGTGTTCGGAAATATCTAAGGCGCAGTTTATATCTCCGCCAAAAGCACACTCCCCAAATTGCGCGCATTGCTGTAACTTCTTTCAAACTTCATGAATCGACATAAATTATTTTGCAATGTATTCAGAGTTAATATATGCACTTATACAAATCACTTGGAATACTTTTGAAAGAGAATAACAAACTCAAAAACGCTATTGACGTATTCCCCATAAAAAGCACAATAGCGTGAGATCAAGCTTTTGTCGAGGTGCCTCGAAACGATTCCTCGTTCAATTTTGGTCGGAGAACGCCAACTTAGTGCATAATCAAGGAATTTATAGACATATTTAATTTCATACGTATCAAATTGGATGTGCTTTTGGCAGAGATATAACGTGAGCCAATATGCAATATCCAATCGTAATATAAAGCTCTTTATTCACTCAAACGTTCGAATGCAAAAGCGCACGCATGATTTTTATTTGGTTGACGACGTCAACCCATTGAGATCGTTGCTCTGCGAAGAATGCTAGTTCGCGCGGCGCGTCGAAGCGGCGAAGTCCTCCAAGATTTTTATGAAATTTTGCATTTTGTGTCATTTGTCATTGTGCATTGGTCGTCCAATTCTACGTTTGGACGACTAAGCCGCGCAGTTTTAACACCTTGCAATTTGAACTATTGGCTGCTATCATACTGCGCGCGGCTGAGATCGTACACGTGTGGTGTCTTTTTTCAACCATATTATAAGTTTTTGTTTTTGTTTGCTGTCGTCTGTTATCAAGTGTGACACATTACATACGTCATGAGGCCCTGTGTGTAATGTAATCGGTAGTTTGGTGGGAGCTTGGCCCGGCCCCAAGTCCCCCTACCGGCACCCCCTCCCCTCCCCTCCCCAGTCCGTCGATTGGACACCCAACAAAACTGCCAGCCACCTCCCACGAGCCGCCTCTGACAAGGTTGTCGTTGACCATTGTTAATGATCTGGCCCGGCGCGCGCCGTCGGACATTTCGAGAAGAAAGCGGCGCGCGCTACTTCGAAGAAATTTAGACGAGTAACATCCGTCAAGGTTGTCGGTGACCAACACAAAGAATTTTGAAGAACTTAAAAAATGGTTTAACAAAAAGGAGCAATCGAACCATCAAGACTGAAGATTTTGTTTAATAACAACAAATCAGTGTACTCGCGAACATCTATATCACAATTGGGTATCACTGCATGGGGTGTTTATCCAGCTTACCTGTCTACGTTAACGGGTGATACTCGTAAAATGTTTGTTTTAAATACAGGACCGTCGACGACTGTTACCAAAATGTAACTAGATCGAACGGAGAAATTAAGTCTCACTAGTGCTAGGTCTCTACACGCAGGAAATAGGAATTTAGTCTGATCTTACCTGAGGACCCCAGGCTATTATGTTCATTAACACGAATAAAGATTTGGCGGAATGACAGGCTGAGCGCGGCCCAGTAAGTCTGATCACGCAGGCGCGTGATATTTATATTTGATTTTGTATATAATTATAAATATTTTAAAACCGCGCCTGCTTGAGACCTAATTCCTGCGTGAGACCTAATTTTTCTGTTCGACCTAGTTACATTTTGGTGACAGATACTCTAGCAGCTGAGGTCTTTAACTAAACAGTGCTGATTAGCCAGACAGTATTTCATGTAGCAATAATTTCGAAGGGAGAGAATCATGAATCAGGCCGATTTAGAATTAGATTAAAATCTGGTCCTAGCTCTAACCAGAGCCCTCTCGCTTGCAGTAGCGCGCGAAACAAGCGCGTCACGCAGTACGCGTATACACATGGCTATGTCCAATTAAACCGAATTCTTGTAAACTAAACACTGTTATCGTACAGACAAGATTGATTTGATTGCCTCGAAAGTTGAAGCATTTACAATGTGGTGACTGACATGGAGTTGGTTCCAGTTCCACCATCCACAGGATTGGGGGGTGGGGGGAGGCTGACCATATTAAAGTATATTAAAATGTTGGGTTTTTCCCGATTTAGGGGCGGGGATATACTTTAATATACTTTAATATATCCCTATCTTTTTGGAGACCTAAATCTTTTTGGAGGCTTTAAATGCAATTCTTAATCGATTCCGAAAATTTCATGCAAAAATATTGAAAACTGATGGAGTTGTTTCAATTTTAATGAAGTCAGTTTGGCTAGTATCCCGAACCGAGATATTATGTGCAATTTTGTTCATGATGGGGGTCTTTTAACTTATAGTATCCACTATTCAACAAATATTGAGCTATATCTTTCACATAAATTCTCATTCAAAAATATTGAAATTTGATCGAATTTTGGGCAAAAGCTTTCTAATTTGGTGCGTATGCCCAAATATGGGCATCTTACTATATATAAAGCGAGACGATATATATATATGGATCCGTGCCATTTTACTGACACCACGGCATCAACTTTAACGCGACTTTCCGCAAAAACCGTAAAAGATATACAACTGAAACTTTTTTGACTGGGTCAAATGCTTTTATGCTTTAGCTTTTCAAATCAGCATGAAAAAATAAAAAATTGGCCAAGGAATAGGAGTTTTAGAGCCCAAAATTTGGACCCCCAAGTGGTGTCAAAAACGCGAATTAAATAGGTAATAATTATTTTAGTCTCTTAAGTCTTGACACCATTTTAGGGTTATACGGGTTCCTGCTAGTATGGTTTAAAGCTCATAACTCAGCCATTTTTTGACCAAACTGAATGTAATTGTAAATTCGTGTACTACTAGTACTACTAGTCCAAAAACAGGCTTATCTTGCAAATCTAAACGAAGAATATAGCTCGACTAATTTTGGCTGTTTTATTTTGGGTACATTAACATTGTTAAAGTATATTAAAGTGTAGGTTTTTTCCCGATTTGAGGGCGGGATATACTTTAATATACTGTAATATGGTCAGCCCCCCCCCCACAGGATTTTTCTGTAGACGGAGCTCGAGAATGAAAGTGAGCGTGCGTAGATATAAAACAGTTCTACGCACGAAGTTCATACAGACAAAACTGATTTGATTGCCTTCAAGTTCAAGCATGAGGGAGAAATCACAATTTCTCGTCTAAGTACCAGCATGTACAGTTTCGCGCAATTTTTTGCAAAGAAGCAGCTTTCGTATTTTAGAGAGATCAACAACATTTATCGACATAGACCACTTGCCCGGAAATTTTGTGCTCCAAGTCTGGACTGGGAGACCTCAATTATGTTTGTGACTTTAATATAGATCACTTTTGGGGTTCCTGCCACTTCACGTGGGAGGGGGGGGGGGGGGGGGCGAAGTGACCCGTGTTGTCAGGCAAGGAATGTTCAATTTCCACACATCTGGTTACTGGTATTCTGTGGTCCGTGTCGGTCGCCCTACAGTTAGGAGTATTGAGAATGAACAATTAAGAGTTGCTAATTTGCTGGAGAATAAATAAAAATTAGCTTTTGGAGGAACACGATAAACTGAATCAAATAGTAAAAACCTGACAACTCGGGTAACATCTATTGAAAAAGTTCTTTATCTCTATAACATTTGTATAGTGTATAAGTTAATAAGTGTGCTCTGTAAATGAATCATATCGGTTTATAAAGATTAAATATAATATTCTTCATCACTCAAATCCATCTTTAATATATCATTATCAAGAAACTGAAAGAATGAGGAATTATTCATGAACGCCACTCTATGTAATGAGTATGTAACCATGAATTTGGTTTAGCCGATGAAATATCACTAAGGGAGATACATCCATCGATATATTCTCTCACTATAGACATAGTCAATAACATGGTGTCCTATCTCCAGTAGCAAGATCGTAGTGGTGATACAATGCAAGGTACAATTAAAAAATATGCAATCTTCAAATTTCACACTTCTTCTTATGCGAGATCAAAGCTAGATTGGTCATAAATTGTGGCCCATAATACGAGAGAATAAGCTTTCAACTGTTCATGTACGTGACGAAATATTTGAAATCTCATTAATTAAAAAGTTAACCACACGGCTTAAAAAACAGCTGCTCAGCACAGGGTTGAAGTTCATAAGATAATCCGACCATGATTGATGGTCTGCGAGCTAATTTAATTAGTTAGCGAGCTAAATTAATTATTCGGCGTACTGATCCAGTGATCCTTGCACTCACAGGTATTTCCTAATAATAAGAGAACGAATGTCTATTTTCTACCATTTTGTCTGTATTGGCTTACTCTTGGTAAGTTGGAGTTGGACATGGTTTTAAGCTCATGTTTTGAGATTGTGAAAACCCTACAGCTGATTTATCTATTTAAAAGCAACCAAAATATTAACTATAAACAATCTCACGATGACCCCGAGTGACGGCCACTGACAGTACTTAGAATCTCCCGTATTGCGAACGGGGAACTGGCATTGTGTAATATGATTTATCGAATCATTTAACAATTTGGGCATTTTACCGGTTAGAGGTACTAAAGCGACCAGGGTAGGCAACAATTAAACAATTACATTTGGCTCAGCTGTGACGGTAATCTATAAATATAATTAACAGGTAGTAACACTACCATAACAAAACAATTATACTGTCCGAATCTGTATTGCATAATATTCTAAATTTGTCTGATGTCTCAAAATTGTTCAAATAAGAGGGAGCTGCACTAATAATACTGTAAAAGATCAAATTCTGGACCATCTCAATCGTGAGACAATTCGGCAATTATGATTCAGCGATTTTCCAGGTGCAGTTGTTGGTGGTTTTATTAAAGGGCAAATGACTGTGGAGTTGCTGAACCAAAATGATATTTGAGGTACTAAATAGCAGGGCAGGTGTGTAACAAATATTAGAACAAGGTGAAAGTCGCTAGAATGAGAAAAGCAGAAAGGTCATTTGTCACGAAATTAGGAAATTAAACTCTAATTTTAAGCTAGAGGAAGCTATAGTACATAATAATAATTATGTATTATAGCCTATTTGCATAAACAATGGCTGGCTGGTAGCTAATGGCTGGCTGGTAGCTAATGGCTGGCTGGTAGCTAATGGCTGACCACCGTAGTTCTAATATTATAATGTTAACTTTAAATTGTTTCATTACTAAATATCTTTGTAATGTCACAATTTATCACAACAACTTTCTCAAATCTGGAAGGTCTAACAAAAAACAGTATGTTCTAATGAATTTTAACTAAAAGGGCTGATTCCAACCTTAAATTCTACAATTTACCAGTCAAGTTTGTCTCGGTATGTATTGTTATCTGTGTACCAGAGCTCCGGTAGCGCCATTTTTTTTTATTAAAGGGCAAATGACTGTGGAGTTGCTGAACCAAAATGATATTTGAGGTACTAAAATAGCAGGGCAGGTGTGTAACAAATATTAGAACAAGGTGAAAGTCGCTAGAATGAGAAAAGCAGAAAGGTCATTTGTCACGAAATTAGGAAATTAAACTCTAATTTTAAGCTAGAGGAGGCTATAGTACATAATAATAATTATGTATTATAGCCTATTTGCATAAACAATGGCTGGCTGGTAGCTAATGGCTGGCTGGTAGCTAATGGCTGGCTGGTAGCTAATGGCTGGCTGGTAGCTAATGGCTGGCTGGTAGCTAATGGCTGGCTGGTAGCTAATGGCGTTACCGGAGCTCTGGTACACAGATAACAATACATACCGAGACAAACTTGACTGGTAAACTGTTGAATTTAAAGGTTGGAATCAGCCCTTAGGTGATGGTTAGACGCTCACAGAAGCCCGGTAAAGATTGGAATAGTTTAACTGAACGGACCGTACCAAGCTCGCTGGTTAAACCGGATTTATAATTATCTAGCGTTGATCAACACAGCCGTGTTCCAACGAAGTCAGAACTTTACTTTTTGGGTTTTAAAATGTATAAAACTCATAAAATAACGTAAAATTAAAAGATACGTAACACGACCTAATATTTGACATCAAAATTTAAAACGTTGGGGACCGTTGTCACGGGGACCAAATAATGTGACCTCCTCTACGAACCGCTGTCAAGACTATCGATAATATTTGAAGCAAGAGCTGATCTGTTGATAGCGTGCATTATACAAGGATCAGGGATCTAAGGCCTAAAATCAGAAATGACAGTTAACTTAATAAACTCCTTTTCCTACCACCTAGCCTGGCGAACCTAGCGCTCCTTCAACTCCATTTGGGAGCTTAATTCAGGGACAAAATCAGGTCATTTTTTTGTAAATTTTTCCAGTTTAAAACAGTTGCTGACCTGATTTTGTCGAGTAACAAATACATAACAGATAAGAATAGTTTGTTATCTTAATATCATGTAAACTAAAAATCAGCATATAAAGCCTATAAAGTCATAGTGCAGAACGGGTGCACAACAATAGCCCTAATTTAGGACACACAAATACTTTCTGCACAAAAATAATCTTAGGGTAGAAATAAATTCAACGAACCATATCTGACGCAATAAAGTTAAAAAGCTGTGAAAAGGTGTTCGTCTAAATTTAATTAAAATTACTAAAATCGTCGCCTGGGTTAATAGTCTGTGAATACTCCAAAAGATCTGATCATCCCAAATAAGAGAGGTTTATAAACAGTAATAAATATTCAACGTTTAATCGCACGATATTTTTAAAGGACTGAGGAAATCAATTCAAAACAGTAAACGGTACAACGTTGGGACCGTCCAAGACAAAGGCAACGTTGGGGCTGCTTTTCAGTCGAATGTGTGCTGGGTCTGATATATATCTTCCTAATGAGATATCATCTAGATACTGCTGGTCCCGCAGTGACCACAGAACGATGCTGTCGGATTGCAGAATTATAATGTGACTTTCGTGGAGGAGGGAGATATCTTGCGCTATCACCTGTAGATGGTTACAAGTCAAATTCAAGATATATTTTCGCCAGCCTCGCCTACTAAGGTCTAACCAACTTACGGGGACGAAGCTGAACAGTTTCTGAATTTCTCATTTAATATGAGTTACGAGTAATTAGATGTCTCGATCGGCCCGGTAAGCGGTTCGAATTCCTAACGCTCTCCCAGCTAACTATAAAACGATCTGACCACCGTAGTTCTTATATTTTAATGTTAACTCTAAATTGTTTCATTACTAAATCGACACGTTCATTGAAGTTTGAGGATATTGGTAAATTTCTAAAATAGCGTTTTCGACGATAGTGGCTTAATTTTAGCATCTATTATTCTAGCGTGTTCATAAGTTCTGAACATTAGCCACGTGACCCATACTCCCATATGCACTGCTCAGAAATAAAATGTATTGCTTTTAGGCACTATAATGTAAAAAATGTCACATTTTTGTGACATTGTTTACCATAGCTGCCCAATTATCATTCCTTGGTCTGAAATATAGTAGATTAGGTCAATCTAACAATTATGATACAACATTGGTTAAAGGGCACGGATCGAACGGCTTTAAGGCAATATTTCGTAAACTTTGTCACACTCAGAATACGAGACCTCTTTTCTACTGTGAGGTGTCCTCAAAACCCTTTCAACTCATTATTTGATGGTTCTTCTGCCAATCATAGCCCTAAAATATGTTGTTTTGAAAAGTTAGCTAATACATGCACTTGGTTATTGGGAAATGATGTAAATTCTGTCACATTATATGGAATTTGAAATTCTGGCTGAATTTTCGAAATCATTTATATCTGATTTTGGTTTGGAAGGCGGGAAAACTCTATATAAGGACGATACACGGATACAGTTGATTCAAGTATAGGGCAGTTGATGTAAACATCGTCACAAAATGATACGACATCGTGAATAGGTTACATTTTGCGGGAAAACTCTATATAAGGACGATACACGGATACAGTTGATTCAAGTATAGGGCAGTTGATGTAAACATCGTCACAAAATGATAAGACATCATAAATAGGTTAAATTTGGAAACAATGATTATAGAATGAAATAGTCTGTGATTAACATATTACATACATTATAAAATGGGCAGGGGTTTTTATATTTCCTGTATCTCTGTATTAATCATTTCGGACTGTAATTAGGACTGTTCACGTGAAAGAAATTGTATCTAAATTTTACAATGACGTACTCGTATGTGACGAAATTTACATTTCTTGACCCTATTTTGAAGAACCATACCTCGGTTAGAATTCAATGTTCTTCTAGGAATTATTGGTTGGTTATGGTTTAGCAAAATAGAACTTAAGTTTAACAATGCTGAGTTTAATTTTACTAAGTTACTGAAATGTGACGAAATTTACTTTTCCTGCCCCAACAGTATAATTTCAATGTGATGAAAAATGGGCATGGGTTTCTACATTTCTTGTATAAATCCATTCCGACTATAATAAGGACTATTGGTAGGAAATAAAATCTATCTAAATTTTAAAATTACGTATGTGACGAAATTTACATTTCTTGCCCCTATTTTAAAGAACCATACCTCAGTTAAAATTCAATTTTCTTCCAGGAATTATTGGTTGGTTATTTTTCAGCAAATCAGAACCCAAGTTTAACAATGCTGAGTTTGATATCACTAATTAGCTAATTTACCGAAATGTGACGAAATTTACTTTTCCTGCCCCAACAATATAATTTCAATGTGATGAAAAATGGGCATGGGTTTCTATATTTCCTGTATAAATCCATTCTAGCTATAATAAGGGCAGTTGATATGAAAGAAAATCTATCTAACTAATGCTATGGCTAATGTGACGAAATTTACATTTCTTGCCCCTATTTTGAAGAATCATACCTCAATTAGTATATAATGTTACTTTATCACCATCACAATGTCGATAAATTAGTTATTTTGCCAACACGGAGCAAATAAAGTTATAATATTTTTTTTGTGACGAAATTTACAAATTTTTACCCTGTTCAGGTGTTGAAATTTTGCCAATGTTAACATATCACTGCCATATAATAATTTATATGACCGGCGTATGGTTGAAATATTGTTAATTGATCCATAGTACGTAATATAGGGTGTTTAAGTTGGTATACTAATATTTACTCAATTTCACACATGTTGAGATATCATACAAATTTATGTGACTAAATTTACCTATTTCTGCCTTCTGTATTTGTATTTGCCTATAACAATGAAATATGTGAACAATTCCAAACACATTCAGCTCACAAAATAATGCTAGACTATTCGGCATTTCTTGTCAGGATGTCATAAACATCCCTCATATAAATTTCTTAAATGTGTGACGGAGTTTACATGGTGCAACCATTTAACGAAAAAAGTCGCTAAATATGTAGATAATAGTCATATGCAACTATCCTATAGAATGGAAATTCGAAAATTTGGTCAAACACGGCAACAAGGGGTCCATATAAACTCTGTCACGTTTTTATAGTGTGACAAAGTTTACAACTCACTGCCGGCCGCATTTAAGCGATATCTTATCGTCTGATAAAGATATCGTTATGCGACAAAGTTTATCTAGAGGATGAAACGATTATCCTAACCATTGAGGGTTTATATAGTTTTATAGTGTGACACATTTTACATCATCGTGCCATTTAGTAGGGTCACTAATATTTACCAATATCCTCAAACTTCAATGAACGTGTCCAAATATCTTTGTAATGTCACAATTTATCACAACAACTTTCTCAAATCTGGAAGGTCTAACAAAAAACAGTATGTTCTAATGAATTTTAACTAAATGATGAAAACTAAAGTTTTCACCATTTCATTGCAACTTGTGACTAAAACAGGGAACTCAAACTGATACTAACATCAAGTTGATGGGGATAAGAGGAGGATGAGTTCTCCCATATTAAAACTGGACCATCAGTTAAGTGTCCAATTATCCAGTCATCGGTTGAAAGAATCTTGCTAATCCCTCCAACCTTGCTCTCGTACTCCTCCTGGAATTTAAACGATTTAACATTGAAAAACTGGATCTTTATTGCTTGAAATTGAACAGAAATCATGCACGCTGAATTAGTTCAACTGACCATAATTGCTTGATGATAAATTTGTAGAATTTATCCAGGCACACCATTAGTCATCTAAAGTTCAATTGTAACCGAAGGGGTCCCTTCAGCAAACTTCCTAATTATCCTATATTTAACTCACAATAAGATCAGAATTCCTGAGATCACACGAGTAGACAGCAGAGAAGTTATCACAAGTCAAGAGCATATCACGTGACAAGTGCAACTGTTGAACTGACTGGGGGAACTGTAAGACTTTCCGCAATGTCAACGAGTTAGCGTCGTATACCTGGGATTTATGAAGTGAGTAAAAACGTTAATACATGGAGTATTTCAAATTGTGCCACAATTTTAAGATAATAAATTGATAAAGCAACCAGAGCAAAAAATATCAAGCTAAGGAGTAAGGGGTGATTTACTTTAACAATGTTGCTGCCACCGCATACCGCTAACTGGCAGGACTGATCACAATACTTAATCAGCGAACTGGGGTATATCCTGGCTTCTGCTTTCACTTCCACCACCTGACCCTGGAAGCTGTTCTGGCCAACAGGTGGATTGATAACTCGGGGAGACAGAGCGATTACTATCACTCTTCCGTTCTCATGACAAAGCAGAACTGACCTGGAAGAAGTGGCGACGGATTACGGAATTGGCAAAAAAGGTTAAATATCCTAAGGGGGGGGGGGGGGGGGGGGGGGGGATTTGGCTGTCATATTTGAATTTTCGACTTACATTTGGTCGATGAAGCAGAGTAACAAGATGCCAGATGACTGCTGCTGAACAGTGATAATATCATTGCTCCCCCAGTTGACAACGTTTACAGATCCGTCTCCGTGTCCAAGTAGCAAGATCTTATCTGATAGAGCTGTACACCACGGTATCGTCTCACTAGGATTTGGTGGTTGAAAGGTGAGACGTATGAATTTATAAAGCAGTTTAAGTACTGCAAATTGAACCTATTGAAACCTAAAGTATTAATATAATAACATAAGTTTGGTTGCAATATTTCTTGGATATGAAAAGTATTGTTTGATCTCGAAACCTTGTTATTTTGAGAAGTACTTTGCCCGATAAAAGATCCCACAGTACAGAGAGTCCATCAAATGATGTTGTCAGCAGTTTGTTACTATGAACTGCTAGATGTTCAATATCCTAGTAAAACGTTTCGATTAATTTCTAAACTCGAATTAACTGAAAATGAAAACGTTTGAGCAGATTATGAAGACGAAGTGTTTTCAATCTAAAATAGGATTCGAAAATTGAAGATAAGAATTACCTCCTCATGCTCAGACAGGATAAAAGGAACCTCCAAAAGGGGATGATCTTGTTTTTGCTTGACGCTGAGAATTTGAAGAAATCTTTTTTTTACATATTCCATTCGATGACAAAAATATTCAGAATCACATTACATACTTCATATCAGCATCTAAATTAGTAGCTTTTACTATGTTTAGAATATTCAAAAAAATTCGTAAATTTCTAACTGTACCTCTGAGGTTTTGACCGAGGTTTCAGCAACTTGTACAACCCAAGAAACGACAAGTAGAGAAGAATAGCGATAGGTAAAAATGATATCAACCCTAAGACTGTCGATATCAGGTGAAGAGTAACTGGCATTTGTAACCATTGCCTTACCTGGAATTGTTATGAAGGTAAAATTCGAACCATTTACCGTAATCCAGCAAAATTTTAAACAAATTCACTCACTGAGCATTTTTTATGTAATCAGCATGCTTGCAAAAACTTCAAATAGAAGACATGAAAATAGAGTTATGAGTATCGTGGTAATCCATATGACATACATGGGACTGAAATGTAATAGGATCTGGTTGTCGAAGTCCTCCTTTGTCTTCAATGTGTATGGGCTTGTGTATATCAAAGTACCTGTATGAAGAGATTCGATTAAAGATTTTATTTCAATTATTAGCGATAATTTTCCAATTCTAATGGCTCGAATATCGATGGACACCCTCAGGGAAAATGAAAATTATAACACTGCACGGTTCGTTATTCGATTCGTGCGCGCGCGTAACGAAATGCGCGCGTGCATGAACTTAATTGGAAATTTGGCGGGGTGATTCAATCATTTTGTCGAGCGCGTGTTCCATTTTAGTAAGAATGAAATTATCTTATTTTACTATCACCTTAGATTAAATTACAACCAATTTCACGACGTTAAATATATTTTCCATCATATCAACGACTGAGGTTCGCGAATCGATTAACCTCGACTTCTCAGAAATTGTTGAAATTTAAGGTCAGTCATGATATCGAACCCCCAATCTTTCACTTCCGGTTGAATAACAATATTTCCGGAACCCGGAGAATCATTCAAAAGGTTAACCAAATTTTAATCAATTTTATACAGACTTATGAATGAAGAACATCTGGCAAAAAATTTCTTCGGAAATGTCTCAGACATTAGGCTGATGTCAGACCCGAAAGTCGTTACAGGGGTGGAAGCCCCTAGCCAATCCTCACGGACGAAAACAATGGATTTTAGTGATACTTATACAATATAAATCTACCAACATAGCACACTGGTAAGATTTAAGAAACCGATTACCTGGCAGTTACAATGATGTTGTACTGTTTAAACAAGATAGGCCAGTGGTCCCTAGCAGCTCTCCTCCATGACTGGTCCAACATGTCCACTGTGCTCCCCGTGGCTAGGAAGGTGTGGGGGAACATCTTCTCATAAGACGACCTGTCGCCCTGTAAAATAATATATTCTTCAAAATGATCCTCAGGCAACCTTAAATATAAGTAAACCTTATGTCAGAACTCTGAACTGTAAAAACGGAGGGATGACAGGAATTATCGTTGGTAACTTGTAGTAAATACTATTTATACTGCCAGATCCCGGTGGAACTAATTTGATCCACGATATCACGACAGGGCTTTAATTCAAATAGCCAGGAAGTAACAATTATCAATATGGACAGTGGACACGATATGTTCCCCGTCTCTAAAGCCTAATATCATGAATAAAAAGGTATAATTGTTTAAGTTCTTCAGAGCAGTTTCTCTTTGTTTAGAGACCGAATATAAATTCAAATCGATTAAATGGCACCATGGCCATGGGATATAAATTATAATAAGCATGAAGATGATAAACCAGGTCGCAAAGCTCCATTTTAAATTGCCCCGTTACTTAAAACAACTTGGAGATATCGGATACTTCGCAGTTATTTTATACCCAAACGTTTTGTTCGAAAATTAATGTCAGGATGATGATTGTGGGTGTGAATTAAATTTTGGGCGGACGTGATATTATAGAACGGTTGCCAAGTCATGTTAGACACAAATGAAAGACATACTGCAAAAACATATGTTAATATGTGTTTTATCAGTGCTACGTAGATGTGATTCTTTAACTTAGTACGCGTCATGTTCAGAAATAGGATCCAAGTAGCAAGTGTGTATGAACTACATATTGCATTGCAATGAAATACACCAGAAACAGGTTACTGAATATTGGATAATATGAGATAGTGACAACCCAATGCTACCATGGCCATGTCAAGGGTTGAAAGATTCTCTAAAATCTATAAATCATAATATAATATACTTATGCAATATGCAGTGATGTCCTGAAATGTGAGATAAGGATATCTTGGAACTCTAATTACCAATCAGTTTGATAACAGAATAATATCTAGTAGCTTACCCTAGCTCACCGCTCACTGCTTACCTGACTTTTAGGCTGTAAATAATCCATTGAAAGGATCCAATTGATAATTCGAGTAGATCCCACAGCAATCATGCCCGGTAACGTCAACTTTTTATCATTTTTCTCGCTGTTAGAGAACCATACTGAGTGATAAATGACATATAAAACATAGAGAAAAACTGACAAAGTCAGGATCTTGTGGGCTGCGTGGTGACGGAATATTTTAGTTTTGCGGGGTCTGTCAGTCCAATCAGGCAGTTTCCCATTAATGGGAATTGAGGGGGCAGGGTAAGGTCCTGATTTGAGATCAGCTAGTTCCAATCTACGAATATCTAACGATAGAACTGGTACGAAGAAGAACAGCTGAAGGAAGAAGTCACATATGACACACACGAGACCCACAACACAGAACTCGTGAAAGGCTGCGGGCACCGGCGAGCAAATCCCAACCAAGAACATCAGAGCGAGTCCGCACACATTCTTAGTGATCTTCGTTCCCTCCGTCTGCAATCCCTGCGCTATCCTGATGTGTACCTCTTGGTCACCCGCTGTTATTGTTACGGACCGTGTAATAGTCAGCACGTTCTCTAGGCCCACTATCGTGAAAATGTAGGGGAAAATATCACTTCCCGTCAGGGTAGGTAGCAGGTCAAAGAAGACACAGAAACCCAAGGACATGACAAAAGAGAAGACGATGGTCATTACAGCTACACAGGCTAGTCCCACCTTCGACTTTACGAGCGTTATCTTCCTGACACTTATCACAATGTAGATAAAAACCAGAACGTAGAGCATGGCCAGGGGAAGGAGCTGCAATAGGTTCACTTTATCACTGTAAAACAAATGTATCCGCTCATCTTCAACTCCGAACAAGTTTTCTCTCTCGCTTTTCTTCATGAAAATGTAATCTGATTTAAACTCCTTCTCAGTGAAGATGGATACGGAGTAAGACTGGGAGAGCTCGTTGATGATAGCTTCCCGGAACTTAGACACGACAGATGAGGAAAGAGAGGGGTTGAGGAACAGAGTTAGGGTTATAGGGTGAGGGGGTGTAGTCCAACTCGTACCAAACATCAACGCTGCAAGAAATTATTGTTACTTACTGAAGAAGAATATAAATTAAAAAGTTTTCTTGTACTAAACCTTGCTATGGAGACAGATTATCGTGATAGAAACACTACGAAAATGGTTGCATATATGAGAAAACCTCGGATAGTAGGATTGCTGCTGTCTCCTAGGATAGTCTCAGGAATATCTGGGTCACTGAGGAAGACCACCATGTTGTTGCCCCACAGTTGTGTTGGACTCAGTAACATGCACGTTGAGTTTGTGGGCAGTCCACTCATCAGATCCTTCTGGCCCTGAAACATGAATAATTATTATATACAGAGTGGCCCAGAAGTTACTACCCACACGCAACCCTTTAATAACTCACGTAATTCGTATCATAATTGCTCAGAAATTTCAGATAATATAGATCAAACTTAGATTTCCTGAAATTTCGTAAAATTTCATCAATTACAGAGGGTGTGGCACGCCACTCCTTCTTTTTCAGTATTGTCACTATAAAGTGAGAAATTTTTGAGCTAGGAGCTCCAAAGTTTCCAGACACATTTGGTTTCATAATTGAAGTGCTTTCCCAAAATTTCAAGTTGTTTGTTTACAATTTAATCGAGTTATGACTTATGAGTTATGACCCCTTTCAAGATCTTGCGGATACGTGATCTCGGCACTTAATCAGTGATTTCGTGATCTCATCGGTGATCTCATCGGGAGTTATTCGCTATCGTGCAACAATGAGCCTCATTAGGCGGTACCGAGCATGTTGGGGGATGCCGATCTGATCACTTTAAGTGAATACTCATAATGACTTTCTTTAGAGATTACTGATTAAGTGCCGGAATCATGCATCCGTCAGAACTTAAAATGGTCATAACTCGGCTTAGTTGTAAACAACGAACTTGAAATTTTGGGAAAGCACTTCAATTATCAAACAAAATATGTCTAGAAACTTTGAAGTTCCTAGCTTAAAGCGTTCTTAAGTTATTGTATGATCCAATAGATTCAGAATATCATAGGCATCATTTAATTGAGGTACGTAAAATATCAAAGTAAAATTGCTTGGTTTCATGATTTGTGAAGAATGTGATAAGAAAATCTGTTATTTCACAAATTAAACATACATGTGTTCTAATGAAGTTGTACTGTAAATAAATATGTAGAACTTCCATTAATTAACACGTGTCAGCCCAGTTAAGCAAGGGTCTTTAAACCGAGGCGTGATAAATAGAGGTTCTGATTTCATTTCCTAAATGTAACACTGAATTAATTTAATGCAGCTTTGTAGTGTGGAATATGTTAAAAGTTTGCGATTCAGACGATTTTTATTAGAAAACATATAAAACAAAAGTCTAATATTATTCAAAGTACAATGAGTATCAACCTCTGCCTGAAAGCAAACATCAGATAATATTAACGACCCTTCTTCTGTTATTATCTTTGTGCTTACTATCCTCTCTTGAATACTGAACATTGTTTGAATTGCCTGAAGGAATCTGATTTAGCTGATTAGGATAATTAGGATAATTAGGATTATAAGTTGTATTTATGAATTATCGGACAATTGCTTGCTTCTGTCATATTATAAGTAAAGTATAAAGTGTCCATAATAATAACTTATGAAAGGAACATACCTCAAATGGAGAATTGTGCTTCAGTTGGATCATGAAATGCTGGACTGAGGCAAGAGGTGGCGAATGTAACCACTGAGGACTATGATTTTCAGAAGTTTTTCTATCGCTGGAGCTGGAGCGCCACTCAATTATGCCATTTCCATGTACGAGAGGTGAGTAGAATATACCAATACTGTGGGGATTTTATGAAATGAAATTTTATACAGAAATGCAACTTTTTATATAGAGAAATGAATTGTGGGATGAACGTCTGTATTTTGATGCATAGTTTAAAAGTTTAAAGCAAGTTAAAACCTAAATTAATCTAACTTACCTCATGATCCCAATAATGAAACAGGTAAACGATATGATGCGATAAGCATTAGACGAGCAGTATAACCCATGTTGATAGTAGCATCGTTCGATGGATTGCACCAGATTTTGGTAGGCAACTATGAGCATCATGGACACTATTTCGGCGGAATGGTGAATTGCGTAATATCATACAATCGCTGTAATCTAAGGAATATAATGTTACTGATAACTGAATCCATTGTCAGGATTATCAGTTGGTAAGCAAGATTTTTAAATAATGGAAATCATTACTAAATCAAATCCCATTATTTTTTGCCATATGATACATTTAAATATGCAAGCAGCAAGACTGGAGTTACCAGCATCTCTTTAAAAGACTGGCTCAAGATAATTTTTTATAAATGGGCCATTATTAGCCCCAAGCATTTTTAGGATTATAGAGAAACTGTCCCTCCCGATCACTAAAATCAAGTACAAATCGTTGTGTTTTTTTCTTAAGGGCGAATGTTATAAAAACATTTGAGATACGGCCATTAAAGTTTATCAAATTACTTTTATGTGTGACATTCGCCCTTCCAAAATGGCGAATAGATTTAATGGATCCTTAGCTACTCCATAAACTAGGTGACACTGTGATTCGAACCCTGAACCTTCTGCGCAGAGGGTGGGTGCGCTAACCACTAGGCCACCTATAATTCTGAAAAAGGATGCCTAAATCTCGCGGAAAATCTCACGATATCGTGAGCTTAGCGATGAGATTTAAACGAAACTCGCAAAAATCTGGCACTTATCTCGCGCGCGTTACGTCGAAGTTTTCACGCTATAAACAAGTGATAAAATACACGTTAAGTGTATAGAATACACGTTAAATTCCTAATTATTGTGTCCCTCAACTTTTAAGATACACTTTTTCTGTTTTCTCATTTATTTACAAATTTTGTGCGATGAGCCTAGCTCGCAATTTCGCATGAATCTTGACCTGGGGTCTAGAGTTTTATCAGATAGCAAACCGGCTAGGTCAGTGATATTTTTGGGATGGAAGTTAAATTTTTCTCTAACTGAGGAGTAGAGTAAACAGTCAGTTAAAACATGAATTTCGTCCTCAATAGGCTTAAGCCCCTTGCTGAAAAAGTAGTAAGTGCACCATCGATGTTCTCTTGGTACTAGGGGGGTTTCGTAACGGCCCCTCTCAATGTAAAGGTTGTGGCAGCGAATACGAAACCTTGTTAAGCTTTTCCGAGCATCAGGGATCTTAACCACTCCTAAGTATGTTTCTGGTTCAAAGTCATGTTTAATTTGATTATAGAATTCTAATTTAGGCAAGGATGCCTTGGCAGATTTCCAGGTATCCACAAATTCTTCCCTCATGTTGTGACTGATTTGTGTAGAGAGCTTAGATTTTGAGGAGGATGAGTGGGGGAAGTTATATTTGGTGAGAAGATTGGAGATGTTGGTACACCAAGGAAGGCCGAGCATAATCTGCTCGTGAAATGCAGCAGAGAGAAGTTCATTTTCAGTGCCTCCAAGGCGATTATAGAAATCTATTGCAAGTTTGCAGGCTTTAATGAAAAGGGGGTGTCGCCCACTTTCGCCCCAGCAGCCTATATTTGATAATTTTGAATGGACAGCCGACAGACAAAGACCACTTGATATTTACTTAAGCCTTAAGGTGGAATCTTTCATAGTGGTCTTGTGAGATGTACTTGAGAGTATGCTATGGGTTGGCTTTACTATTTGTTTTGGAGAGGTATCTCATGGTTTTTGAGTGGGGACATAAGATTTGGCAGCCATAGAGCAGGATCGGTTTTATTAGAGAGTCAAATAGAATGTTTAGGGAACGTTGAGAGAGGGCATCTTTAACGATATTGCCTTTAAGGCCATAGAGAGCACGGAGAGCCTTGGCCCTCAGCTCAGTATTAGCTGCTGTAAAAGATCCATTTCTGTGGAATATTATACCAAGATAGCAGTATGTTTCGGTGTGTTGGATGGGCTGGCATGCGTCTCCCAAAGTGAATGTTTCATAGGATTGTTTTCTTTTAGGAGAGCAGAATATGAGAATCTTGGTTTTTTTAATATTTACTTCAAGGCCCATAGAGTTACAGAAGCCGAATAGGATATTAATATTGTCTTGCAAGGCCTTGGGCAAGTAGGACAAGATCGTCAGCCCAGAGCAGATGTGATTTTAGGAGGTCAGCTAGAATAGGATAATCACCAACAGATTTCAGGAGAGCTAGAGATAAAAAGTCATTAATATAGATTTTGAAAAGGTCCGGTGATAGGGGGTGTCCCTGTTCCTTTGCCAATGTCAATATTAGAGGACAAGAGTTTGGAGATTTTTATATGAGCAATTGAGTTTCTATACATATCACTTAGGCAATTGAAGAAGTTTCCAGTTATTCCCAGACATGTAATTTTGTCCCTATAACATACGTTGTCAAAGGCCTTTCTTAGATCAACAAAGCATGCATAGAGGCGAGCTGTTTTCACCTTGGCTCGGTATATTTGTCAATGACTGTCTTAAGGGTGAAGACGTGGTCGTTTGTTTGAGCACCCTTCGAGAACCCTAGTTGTTCTTTTGGGTCAGGGCAGTAGAGCTTTTTGAAGTGCAGGAGACGCTCAAGTAAGATGCTAGAGAACAGTTTACCCATACAGCTACCAACAGCTATTGCTCTGTGGTTGTCCGGACTGAAAGGGTTGCCAGACTTGTAAATGGGAGTAATGTTACTTGTGTGCCATGGATATTGGATAGTAGCCGGAGACCAGTGAGTGGTTCAAGTTTTTGAGGGTGGCTTTGAGACAAAGCGGAGTTAGGCTCTGAAGCATCTCGTTGAATATCAAGTCGTTTGAGCAACTTTTACCTTTTTTGAGATTTTTGATGGCAGAGGTCACTTCAGATTCTGAGATGAGCTTGTTTAGGAATTAGGATATCCTGATCTGGTGGTTCAGGGTAATGTTTGTGATTGTGGTGAGTGAGATCTGGCTCCTGGTCTGGTTTTTTTATAAAGGGATGCAAAGAAGTCGTGCAAGCTAGCTAAATCAAATTTGTCAAGGAAGGGGCTAGTGTCATGTTCTTGCTTAAGCCGTTTAAATTTTTTCCAGTCGAGTATCATGTAGTATGTTTTTCGCTAAAATCAAATGTAGAATATTCTAGAAATCCAATACACTGATCAACCAACTTGCTGACATGGCTTAATCAAGAAAATGGTTAGAGTTATGGGACTTGATTTTTGTACCACAAATGTGACATAAAATGGATACCTTAGTGCAAGAAATATAGGCGGCAAGAATATAAGGCGCTAGAAATTAAGGCGGCAAGAAATTAAGGCGATATTTTTTTCGGAAAAAATACGATTTTTGATCGCAAATTTGGTTATAGTTTTGGTCGAAATAGTGTCAATTTTATTCTTTTATCAGTCTATAAAGCATAGAAATCTGTTTAAAAATACGATATATTGGACATTGGTCACATAAAAACTAAATGGTGCATGCACATTATATTTATAGTGATTGCTGTTCTGTCGTCTAAGTTTATAATTTTAAATTAGGTAGACATCCACTACATCAGCAAACTGCAAGTCAATTGGTATATTCATTGCATTTGACAAAATGATAGTGCACATTCTGTACGCGGCAAGGAATTTTTATGTATGCTCTCTTCTACACACACACTCCCACCTCGCTGTTGTATAAAGGTATAACAATGTGTACTACTACAGTGACAATTGACATACCAGAGACATCATTTGTCATGGGGGTGAGAGGGTATCACTTTTATCAAAAGGATTGGACAAAACCATCTAAAGACGATACTTTATCATTCGAGAAGGAAGATAATAATCCCTACGATTCTTTTGCAGTCGCAGTGAAAGCGAAATTTCCGCACAAGCTAGTACCGATAACTGTAGGACATGTGCCAATTGAAATATCACGAATTGTCTACTTTTCGATTGGTCATGGCTGCTCCTACAAAGTAAAAGTCCTGGAGGAGAAACCTGCACGTTCTCCTCTTACACAGGGCGGCTTAGAAGTGAAGTGCTCTGTAACTGCTTCATGGACCAATGAGAAGGGAATAACGCTCCTCAAGAAGTTAGTCGACGAAAAGTACAGCTTCGACAAACGTTTGGAGGATGAATCAGCTGATATTATCAAGAAGCTATTTCCAGACACGACGGAGCAAGATGACGACGACTATCTTGGTTATGGATTGCAGCTGCTGGAGATATATGACTCTGATGAAGAAGGAGAAGACGAGAATATTAATTGATATATTAATGTATTTAGACTCAAGTTAATTTATTTTAAATATGTATTTCATTGAATTCTAGCAAATAACGAAATCGACATGTAAATTTAAAATAATAAAATCACACGAAAATTTCTTATGAAAAAATCGCAAGAAAAAAAATTAAGGCGGTTAGAAATTACGGTGGTCAGATATTAAGGCGGCAAGAAATTAAGGCGATTTTGTCAGAATCGCCTTAATTTCTTGCCGCCTATATTTCTTGCACTAAGGTAACTTTTTCTCCCTCTTCGCTTTCTCTTCCATTACTACATATTATGTAGTGTTCGTACATGAATCATAATTAGGTTAGCTTGAAGTAATAATATAAGCTTATTAGAGGGGGATCCACTCATTGCGGTCTGTTTTTTTCATACGATAATGTAATGCATGTTTTCAAATATAATAGGCGAGTGTGGTGCGGAGTTAATAAGGGTTAATTTCTAAAACGATTTAAATAAAAATGGAAAGCTGTTCAAGACGGGAGTAATGAGGTGTAATAGTCGTGGTACAGGGTGCACGGACCATATGATCATGGAATGTGGTGCCTAATTAGACAATAGAGAAACTGACCTTGTCTCACTAAATTCAACCACTTTCCATAATAAAAATACTAACAACCAAATAAAGTTTTGAAAATAATTATGTACTATCATGATCACTACAGAAAATTTCCTCAGGTTTACTCCTAGTATTGATTGAATAAATTTTCGTGCACATACAGAATGAATGGTTAATAATTTAATATATATGTAGACCAAGGTCTGTGCACGGGATGCTTCCTGGAAGAATCCAGTTCTTTTAGCGGGGCACCCTACCTAAAGCCAAATTGAGATATAATAATCATATTCCTAAGAAATAATCAGAAATCGAATACCAATCAAATAATATGATATATAGGAGTAGTAACCATATTTACTATGCAAAATGCCCCAACCACATAGTGTAAATTTATATAGAATTCAAATTCCATATCATCATTAAACCTCAATAGTCAATATAATAGCCCAAGCAAAATTAAATAACTTCTTATATACCTTACTGTCATACTACAAATTGATTAAACATTTGAAATCTGTTAACCAGAGAATAAATTTCTAAACCTAATGCAAGTGAAATAATTTAGATGCAATAATGAATGCCTAATGTGAGTATCATCTGTCAATGTCCTTGTAAAGCAGTCTGTACAAGAGATATGAGTAACTAATATAGAAGAAAAAACAGGAAGTTGTCGTCTGTTGAAAAATAAATAAAATATCTAGAATATAAATTAGAATATAAAATAACTTTCAGTTAATGTGTCGTCAATAAACTGTACAATTATCAAATGTTAAAACTGGGTGATACAGTCACCAAAAATAAATACTAAGTATGATAAGTTAATAAATTAAATGTGGTCTATAAAACTACCAATAGTAATATAATACCACTAGGTATAATAGGTCAATAAATTAAAAGTGGTTTATAAAACTACCACTGTGCGAATCCCTTCTCCAGTTTAAACATTTCAGTCATGTGCAAAATCAATCAAAATGGTAAGGTGGTCAAAAAGGGAATATCCTTTCGACATAAATTATATATGCCTCAGATTTAAAAGAATTAGAAGATACTTAGTTATCGTCGACTATGATTGCAGTGTAAAATTTGTCATATGAATTGTGGACGGTGTAATTAGGGTCTGTTGTTATAGATGAGAGTACATTGATAAAGCTTTCGCTGACGTTAAGGAAAGTAGAGATTGTCCAGCAAGGGTGTTAATTAGCCGCAATCCTCCCAAGATAAAATACGTTAGGATCTTAAGATTTTTTAGATATCATTGAGCATAAGCAGTGATACAACGTATCTCGGGATGATCCGCAGAGTCTCGACTAGTTTCGGCTTACCGCCATCAACAGGATCGATGAATCATCTAGCGGGAAATTTGAAATCAATTATCAATAAACAACATTCCGAAAGTATAAAAGTAAAATTCAAAAGAAAAAGTCAGTAGGGAAATGTACGAAGTAGGTAATGTAAATAAGGTAACTACTGTGAAAGCATGGAGTGGGCCAAAACAACTACAAAACGTGCAGATTAAGACTGAACTGAGATAGGAAGTTAAAAGGAGGAAACACGTTCGCAAGCAAAAAGTACACTTTACTGCTAATAATCTAAGAGAGAGTGTGTGTAAGTGTAAAGGGTAAAAATAGCCAAACATCGGACCTAATTCCCGGTAACTTTGCTCCTATTTAACCCAATAATCCTCGCTTTAAATTTCTCGATATAAATATCTTCAAACATGTTAAGTTCCTCTCTACTACATTGTTTAATAATACCCAAATTAAAATTGCTTAATTTCTCAGAAAGTTTGTCTTGGTGCATTTCAGATATGTGCATGGAAAGGGCCGATTTAGTGTAACAACCTGGTTTAAAAGCTGCCCTGTGGCTGTTCATTCGTGTGCTTAAAGTCAACCAGGTTTGGCCGAAATAAAAGCCACTATCGCACAGTTTACATTGGGCTACATAAATCACGTTTTCATTACTACAGTTAAGCCGCATGTCAATTCTGATAATCTGTTTGTTAACTGTCAAAGTACCATTTGCTGTTCCACAAGTTAGCTTGCATGTAAGACAGCGAGGTCTATTGCAAGCTTGTGATGTTATGTCCGCCGTATTGATGGAGTTGGGTGCTGAGTCAGCAGGTGTTGTCGCAAATCTCCGCCTCTTGAACATTTCATCTGCGATGTTGTTGTCCCTTCTGTGAGCTATTGTTATGGATACCTGCTTACCAATGATATGCTCAATAGTTTGTTTCTTATCTTCAAGGAAGCTCCTGATTTCGTTGAGTTCCTTGCAGTACTGTGTTGAGAGGATCAAGTTGCAGTGTTCACTATTTGGCATAGACTCATTGGTATTCTCCCTCGGTGTAAGGCGTTGATCCCGGTTAACCAGACTAGCTTTGGTTAATGCTGCCTTAAGTTCTGCATCCCTGTATCCGCTTTTCTTGAAGTCTCCCATAATCTCTTGTGCTGCTTCCATAAAAGTGTCCTCATCTGAGCATATGGTTTTTGTTCTTAGAAGTTGTGAGTAAGGAACGCTTTTGAAGACATGAGGAGGATGGTGACTGTTCCTCTGTAGAAAAGATCTGTAGCAGACCCACCCCCAACCTGACAAAAGCGGAAACTAGAGGCCAAAACTGGTGTAAGAGCATGATGCGACTTGGTAAATTGGTTTTCACAAGAGCTGATAAAGGAGGAAGTGTCCTTGTGATGAACCCCCAGGATGTGGATAAAGCTATAAGAGCTGAACTTAGCAAATCAGATGGTTACAGCAGTCTACCAGAAGACCCTAATGATGGAATTCTTAAAAACCAGAAGTTGCTTATTGAAAATCTAATCAATAACGGCTCTTTCAACAACAAGATTTTAGAAACCATTACGGGGTACACAGAAAGAGGAGGGAAAATGAGAAAAACCTGTTTTAAGACAAGGACAGGAATACCATACCCACTATTCAAGATCCACAAACTAGACCCCCAACAAATCCTAGACAGGACCATTCCCCCATCGAGATTAGTACACGCTCTTACCCAATCTCCAACAACCAGGCTTGAACAATTCCTTGCTCACCACTTCGGCCAAGTTTCACGTAACTATGCTAGTGATGAATACATCAAGGATACAAACGATTTCCTACACCAAATAAAAGAAGTCGGAATAGAAGAAGGCGAATTACTCTATACTCTAGACGTGAAAGCCCTTTACCCGAGCATGGACCAGACCATCGTTCTACAGTCAGTCAAAGCAGCACTGGAAGAGGATAGAACCCTAACCCCTGAAATCAGAAGCGGCATACTCCCATGCATCGAATTCTGTCTTCAAAACTCTACTCTAGAGTACAGAGGCATGTATTTCAAAGCCATCAAAGGAGTACCAACAGGCGGCTCCATATCTAGACCTTTGGCTGACACATTCCTCAAATTTCTCAAACTACATCTCAAATCTAAAATACCAGAGTGGGATGTACTCATCAGATTATGGAAAAGGTATATCGACGACATTTTCGGTATATGGAGAGGTACGAAAGAGGAATTTGAGGATTTCGTCTCTAAACTCAACAGTGAGTCATCAACTTACGGGATAGAGTTCACAGGGGATGGAGGTAGAGAGCTAAGCTTCTTGGATGTTAAGGTCAGGATAACAGATCCAGAACACGACACACCAGTAACTCTGGCTACCTCTCTGTTCAAGAAACCTACTGATAACAGATCTTTTCTACAGAGGAACAGTCACCATCCTCCTCATGTCTTCAAAAGCGTTCCTTACTCACAACTTCTAAGAACAAAAACCATATGCTCAGATGAGGACACTTTTATGGAAGCAGCACAAGAGATTATGGGAGACTTCAAGAAAAGCGGATACAGGGATGCAGAACTTAAGGCAGCATTAACCAAAGCTAGTCTGGTTAACCGGGATCAACGCCTTACACCGAGGGAGAATACCAATGAGTCTATGCCAAATAGTGAACACTGCAACTTGATCCTCTCAACACAGTACTGCAAGGAACTCAACGAAATCAGGAGCTTCCTTGAAGATAAGAAACAAACTATTGAGCATATCATTGGTAAGCAGGTATCCATAACAATAGCTCACAGAAGGGACAACAACATCGCAGATGAAATGTTCAAGAGGCGGAGATTTGCGACAACACCTGCTGACTCAGCACCCAACTCCATCAATACGGCGGACATAACATCACAAGCTTGCAATAGACCTCGCTGTCTTACATGCAAGCTAACTTGTGGAACAGCAAATGGTACTTTGACAGTTAACAAACAGATTATCAGAATTGACATGCGGCTTAACTGTAGTAATGAAAACGTGATTTATGTAGCCCAATGTAAACTGTGCGATAGTGGCTTTTATTTCGGCCAAACCTGGTTGACTTTAAGCACACGAATGAACAGCCACAGGGCAGCTTTTAAACCAGGTTGTTACACTAAATCGGCCCTTTCCATGCACATATCTGAAATGCACCAAGACAAACTTTCTGAGAAATTAAGCAATTTTAATTTGGGTATTATTAAACAATGTAGTAGAGAGGAACTTAACATGTTTGAAGATATTTATATCGAGAAATTTAAAGCGAGGATTATTGGGTTAAATAGGAGCAAAGTTACCGGGAATTAGGTCCGATGTTTGGCTATTTTTACCCTTTACACTTACACACACTCTCTCTTAGATTATTAGCAGTAAAGTGTACTTTTTGCTTGCGAACGTGTTTCCTCCTTTTAACTTCCTATCTCAGTTCAGTCTTAATCTGCACGTTTTGTAGTTGTTTTGGCCCACTCCATGCTTTCACAGTAGTTACCTTATTTACATTACCTACTTCGTACATTTCCCTACTGACTTTTTCTTTTGAATTTTACTTTTATACTTTCGGAATGTTGTTTATTGATAATTGATTTCAAATTTCCCGCTAGATGATTCATCGATCCTGTTGATGGCGGTAAGCCGAAACTAGTCGAGACTCTGCGGATCATCCCGAGATACGTTGTATCACTGCTTATGCTCAATGATATCTAAAAAATCTATAGATGAGAGTAGCTGTTTCTTATACGAATCACTTAAGCTTTTAACATCGGGCAGATTTCGTAGATCTGTTGGAACATTATTCCAACATTTTGCCCCCAAGTATTGAAAGTTTTTATGTGATGTTGATCTATTAACATATAGGTTGCAGCTTTCGCCGCTCCTACTACCTCCTGATATGTAACTAAATTTGTTCATAAAGTTTGTAGGACAATTGTCATGGATGATTCTAAACATATAATTTGAAAGATGGAGTTGTCGTCTAAGATGGAGTGGTAACCATTTCATGTCTCTATAAACATTAAGGCTGCTCTCTGTTTGTGGAACGTTGAGAGCTATTTTGGCTACCATTTTGTACAGAGTGTCAAGTTCAGCAAGTTTTGTCTTGCCAGCTCTACAATAGATCGTGTCTAAATAATCGAATTGTGGCAACATGAGTGCATTGGCAAACATTTTCCTATATTTAATGGGTAGCAGTGCTTTGATTCTATACATGGCACCAATTCTCTTCATGACCTTCCTAATAATATAATTTACATGGCTTTTGAAGTTTAATTTATTATCTAGAATGAGGCCAAGATATTTTGTTTCTTTGCACTCCTTGATTGTGAAAGTTACCTCACTACATTCAATGGTTAATTAATTCAATGGTTAATAGATGTGGATACTAGTGGGGAGGTGAAACACATTTGTTTACTTTAATAGTGAGCACATGTTCGGCGGGTTGAGGAGGTGAAACACATTTGTTTACATTTTTAGGGTAAGCACATGTTCTGCGGGTTGAAGAGGTGATACACATTTTGTATTATAGAAGGCTTGTAACACTTGTAACGCTTTCTTGTTACCCCCCTTTGAAGGCCCCGAATTATTTTCTGAACGAAACCTCAAAATTAACCGAGAAATCGACCTTCTTATTAACTCATTTTGATGACTGTTTCTGACCTAAAATTGCACGAAAAATCGATTTAGCTAGGTTTCAGAACCTATAAACACTTCCTTATCCCTCAAAATTGATGTTTTATAGTTGATACGAGCAACAAGCAACATATGTTTTGATCCTTCGGTTCTACAGCTCTTGACCTAGGCAGTTAAGCTGAACCCGACAGATCGAGGCAATCCTAACCTTAACTGATCGAACTGGTACTAACACAATTTTCAGATATAAATGTTCTTTGCGATACGTTTATTGCAGCTTTGCAACTTGAGTGAAGACCAGAGTACGAAAACACACAGCAGGTAAGTAACTCACTTTTGGTGACTGTTCCTCACGAACATTCTGATCCTGCAACATATGAACAGCTAGGGAGATCGTCTCCTTAACAAATCGGACAGGTACTATCACAATTTCCAGAGCACAGCATGATAACAAAGTCAAAAGAAACACAACGAAGGTAGGTTACCAACACCACAATATAACAATTATACTAACAACTGAATTAAATTTATTCTGACGACGGGCAGCCCTGATGTGCTCCGTCATCCTCAACGAGCGACCACTTGTAATAGAGGTGTTATGTCATGTGACACCGATCCGTCCAATCACAAACAGGACGAGTCAGCAGATCGATATCGTGTGTTTACTTTCCTTATCTTTATTTGACCCTCTGTTCGCATTGTTATCTCTACCACATCTCGGCTCGGCAAGGTCCGCGTGCAATATCTGCACCGCGGTAAACCGCGGGGGGGGGGGGGGGGGTTTAAGATAAACAACCGATCTTGATAGTGTGTTGGTCGCTCCTCCAACTGACTGTGATGCTAACTGTTCAATCAGGAACGGAACATTAACATTGTTTAGTTATAGCATGTTTCGGTTTAGTTGTCCAATTGCGTATTATTAAAAACATTTACTCTAATATGAGGTCGCGATTGTGAACTGAGTGAGATCCAAATGATGAACTGTGCTTTAAGTTTACACCAACTGGAAGCAAAGGAATAATGCATATGGTCAAGTTCGGAGACAACCTGTACATTTTTTACTTTTTTAGAAGTGTGTGGTGGAGCCAGCTCAACACAGAATGAAACTCCCTGATTATATGGCTGACAAGACATTTTTCAGGACTTTCTCTGAGTAAAAAAAAATAAATAAAAGGTTGAACGGTTGAGCAGATACAGGTGGTATTAAACAAACCCTTAAAAGGTGGAGATTTAAGGTGGAGACTGGCTCTGGTTGAAGAAACTTTTGATTAAGGTGGAAAAGGTTATTGGTAACACAAACTACATCAAATTTGCAATCTGATGGTTTTATCAATATTTTATTTAAGTGCTCAACCGAGGTGGAGAAATTAAATGCACTTTTCAAAGCTGCTCAACCGGGGGTGGAGATAGGTTTAGAGAGTTCTAGGTTAGCTAGAGAGTTGTGTCTCGGCCTTTTCTACTTCCCGTTAAATTTTGTTTTTTCCATTGACGCTCAACAGGGTGGAGATCTTTCATTAAGAAACAGTAAAAAGCCTGTCAAACATGCCTAAATTCATTGGTTTTATCACTAATTCTTATCTGCTCTGTTAACTGCTACTGTAGGGGATCATAAAACTGTTACCTCTTCTGTCTTAAAGCAAAGTGTTCTAGCAAATGAAAAAACTATCAAAGTTGTGAAAAGGTGCTCAACAAGGTGGAGAAATTGTTGATTAAACATTAAAACATTAAAAAATGTATTAAAACTGGCCCCACCGGGTTGAGTTAAGCTATGGCAGTTGATATCTGGAAGAAATAACATTGGGTGACCCTTTAGCATGTATACAAGCCATCAACCACTCAACCGCGGTGGAGAACCTTGAATTCTGAGGTCAAATTTACGCCCAAATTTGCCAAATTTGAGTCTCCACCTATGTTGAGTGTACTTTTCAGCAAGGATGCCTTGTAATATGAGTTGGTAGATGATTTAGAATCATTGGTATTGCAAATGGACTGCCACAGTCACTCTACAGCTCCTAAACTACAGAGTAACAGATTTTGAACTGCATGTTATGCTGTCTCCACCTCGGTTGAGCCGATTCTGAGGATCCTATTCTATGAAATATGATCAAGGTATAACCCATAATATTAAATATTAGGACTTTGGAGCAATTAAAAAGCATGAGAGGGTTAGTTCTAGTCACATATATTAGCTCATGTAGTCAGTGAGCTGCTCCACCTGTGTTGAGCAGACAAACCTGCTCAACCGGCACTTTTTGAGTACCCACCTGTCTTACGTAACTTTAAATTGTGAAATTTGGAGTAAATATTTTTTTCATAAGTGATTTACAGCTCCTTTATTTTTGTAATTTTCAGGTGGCCACTGTCTCCACCAAGGTTGAGTTATTTAAATTTTGAACCCAGATATCATTATAGAAAGGTTAGGAGTATAATATCTGAAGAGCCTGTACCCCTTGGACTGTCAGAGGAATTATAATTAATTTTACCGTTTATGGCAGTGAAATGAGTGTAATTAGTGACTGATTTTATGTACAGGTTGTCTCCGAACTTGACCATATATCCATGAGTGCTGCTTTGCTTAACTTTGACAGTAAGTGTTTAAAAACAGAATCTAGGACACGACTTCACTGACAAGAACTGTATGTTCCAGGAGGAGGCAGTATACAGGAGGACAAGCATGGTTATACCTGACAGAGTTGAAGTACTAGTTCACCATGGTGCAGTTCATTTTTACCAGGTTAGACACTCAAAATTTCAATTTGTGCTGTGTAATTAGTCATTGCCGTTTTGAATATGTAAACTTGGAATCCTTTTCACAATTGTAATAAGAGTTTGTGTAATTTTAAATGCAGCACTTGCCCTCAAAGTCAATGGAATTCATTTTGTGTGCGGGGTGTTTATTTTAGATGAGATAACACGGAAGTTCAAGTATTGATAAAATAGATAACGGGTAATAGGTGCGCTGTTGAAATGGTTCAGTGGTTTCGGATCATGGGTTAGAGCTTTGCTGTACGCTATTAAAATTTCTATTCGAAATATACTTGTACTGAATGTAACTGGCAGATATTTTAGCTGGTACCGTACATATTCGTATCGTATTTTTGGCAACATTGACGGTCCTTTACATTTAGACCCGCAAACTGAAAACGTACTCCATCGTTAACTTGTGCTACTGCAAATAACACTGTTTGTCTGTTTGAATCCATGCTACCATATATGATTTACTGTGTCCGTGCTTAAAAATTAACTGTGCACGTAACGTGCGTGATCCGCGTCCGGTTCGTTCAGTGGACCCCTCTTTAGTTCGTTTACCAGCTGCATTTTATTTCGGATCATGGGTTAGAGCTTTGCTGTACGCTATTAAAATTTCTATTTAAAATCCTGCATGCAGATACTTTGTTACTATATATTGCAAACATTATCACCTGTAGAGCTTGGTACAACTACAAATCTAACTATTGGTGTTATGATGCTAGTGTTACTAACATTCTGCATATGCTTTCGTCTTTACTGCTTGTGTAGCCAAAGCCATGTCTTAGACGCTAGTTTAAATTTACCTTCGTTCCCTTTTTTGCAGATGTAGTGCTGCTTCGTGTTCAATATATATTTTCAACCGTTAATAGTGGTAAATTTTATTTACTTGTTTAACTTCCCCTTCCCTAAAATTAAATGGAATGAAAATTCTACTTGTACTGAATGTAACTGGCAAATATTTTAGACAACGATTTTTTTTAAATGACCAGGGCTACTTGAATAAATAAAAAATTATGTTATTATTCTGTTCCTGACTGGATGATAAGCACCACAGTCAGTTGGAGGTATATTTTATTTAAACCTGCTAATTGCAGGTATATTTTATTTAAACCTGCTAATTGCAGGTATATTTTATTTAAACCTGCTAATTGCAGGTATATTTTATTTAAACCTGCTAACATTTCTTGTCAGAGAATTCGTGTCCTAGTTTTTATTGTCAAACACTTACCGTCCAAGTTAAGTCAGGGAGCACTCATGGGTATATTCCTTTGGTTCCAGTTGGTGTAAACTTAAAGCACAGTTCATCATTTGGAATTCCACTGAGTTGATAATCGCGACCACATATTACAGCAAACTGTACATATTACAGCAACATACTATAACTAAAAAATTATGTTATTATTCTGTTCCTGACTGGACGATAAGCACCACAGTCAGTTGGAGGAGAGACCTTGACACACTATCAAGATTGTTTGACTATATCGTAAACTGTCGGGTTCAGCTTAACTGCCTAGGTCAAGAGCTGTAGAACCGAAGGATCAAAACATATGTTGCTTGTTGCTCGTATCAACTATAAAACATCAATTTTTAGCCTGGGGATTCGCGTCAAAATGTCACATTGAGACATTATTCTGTAAACAAAAGCAAGGAATGCGGATGGTTATGCCAGGATATGTAAATTACTTTTACAAAGACGGCAAATTGCCAGCTCACACCAGAGAAGCATTCTGCAAATTTGAGATTTTGACAATACACGGCATCATCGTAAAGAATGCGCTTACATTAATGCACCGCATGAAGCACTTTCCTAACACAGTACCTGTATCAATTAGAAATTTGTTTCCAGATAACATACCCACGCATGGTTCAAATCATGAGAACAGTAGCGAATGGCTAGATACGTACAATAACCGATGTTTCAAAGCATCCATCTTTTTTAAAGGACCTTTACTAGCTCTAACAGACACCAACAAGAACATCACGTCCCTACCTAGCTTATTTTCAATAAATATTTACAAATCGAACGCAAAACGCGTGCTTCTTGAGCAACAGTCAACACTAGCTAACTCAGAGGACAGCTGGCCAGCATTTCTGCTACACAACGTACCTGGTTTGAGGAAGTCCAATCGGATGATTGAGTAATACAGCGACCAATAATCGCTAAATCATGACATCATATCATAACATAACATAACATAGGACGACAGCAAACACACAATAAACGAGCAGTAATAAACAACGTTCGCTTAATGGACTGACATATTTCAGCATATTTTTCACTGCCAAAGCGCTGATAACAGCAAGCCTTACCCCACTCCGCGCGGCTTTTTAATGCACAAAATCTTAAAGATAATTCTCGCGATAAAATTTTCATCGTCACGCTTGAAAATTTCTAGAAATTAGAATAGCCGTATATTATAACAAACTATAGCAAGCAGAATTAAAAGATAAAAGGTTCTGGGACTTAAGTGGTACAAATAAAATGAAAGGCATGCTGATGCTAATCATGCTTACGTACTGTAATGTGTCGAGAGTTTTTTTTTTTAATTTTTACTATTTTACAAAATAATTGATCTTTTTAGTGTGAGTGTGATTTCAACTTTGAGTTTGAAAATATTTTGAAGCAGCTATGTAAGTTTTCAGTACGTCCTGTTTATGACAAAGGCATGTAGCCGAAACGTCGACAAAGAATTATGTTTTAACACACTGAGTGCCCATCTCCAGAAAGTTGAGAACTTGCTAGGAACCTACAATATTTTGCTGAAAAACTATGTTTATGCTGAAAACCGAAGTTCGTTTTAAATGTTGCCATAATTTGGCATAGATTGTTTTAAAGAACTTAACATAACATAACATAACATTATAAATAATGGTATCTCAAAAAGAAATTCGTAGAAAATGAACACTTTACGTTTGAAACCATATAATTACAAACTTTTTAAAAATTCAACTAAATACCTTTGATATTAACCTTCTTCCTCTTAGCTAAAAATTGTGTGCAAATTTCTTCGAAGTAATAATTGCTTCAGGGTAATACTTAAGCTTCGCAGTCATATTAATATTATCTTCAATCGGTGTGTTTATAAACGCAAAGCATTGGATCCCCAAGTAAAATTCAGAAAAGTTAGAGGTAAATATGAAAATTCACGAAAAGATAATACAAGGGATTCAACATAACTAGTTGTTTATGTAGCGCTCGATTTTACAGTGCGGTATAAATCAGTTAAAATACTATATAAGCGCGCGGCGCATCAATTAAAATATGCGCGGCGCACCAATTTTTTATTTCGATTTTTGATTTTACATTTTATGCATATTATTGATCGTTTTCATAACTTCGCTTTACAATTCGTACCATAATAAAACTAGCACTGCCATGGGGTTCAAAAAGGGTCATTGTAAGCCTCCAGTGTAATGGTCCTAAGTCTTTGCCCCATGCGGTGCCTGTCAGCATCAGCTAACAAAATAGCCCTAGCATAACGATTAGGTCACAAATTAAGTCCCTATAATGCAATGATGTAATAATAATATTGTTTGTAGGTTTATAACCTACCAGGACGCGCGCCGAGTTGGACAACTATTTTATGGAACAAATATTTTATAACGAACATCACCCGTTAAAATATTGTTGAATAAAGAAATTTGAATATGAATATAATATTTGTTTTATTCTGAATATTCGTTTTATTCTGAATATTCGTTTTATTCTGATTTAAACCGAAAACAGTCATTACGCATTACATGACAGAGTTTGTTACTGTTTTTTGCCCATAGAAGCATCTTTCATCACTTTATGTTGTACATTAAAACTTCAAAAATTTTTAAAAGCGGGGTTAACTGCACACTGCATGGGCGGCGTTCAGCATGCCAATCCTTTCAATAATTTTAAATCGTGTTTATATTAAGCTAAGTATGAACAGTGAACACAAAAGCCTAGCTGAGATCCCCGGCTCATCTGCAGTAGGACCCGGAACTCAGCACTGCCGCAAGCTGATGTCGAGTTGAAACTAAATAAAATCGTTTTTTAAATATTTAACTTATAATCTGACACCGATTTAATTTTCAAATCACCTTATTATATATATTATGACCATGTGCAGCTCTAATAAGGTCATACTACTCTAGGTACAAGTTATTATAATCAGCCACGTGACATATCATGATATCACTACCGTGCCAGTTAATCGCAAATTTAACTGCATTTAGCATTTAGGCTGACTTTTTATGTTTAGAGAATTTAAACGTAAATTAGGCCGTTACGTTTAGGTACAACTTGCATTAACTGTTTGTATTTTATTTGTAGTTTAAAATTTAGAATAAATTACATTTATATGTTAATTTAATCATCTTTAGATAACTTATAATCGAATTTACAGCTTTCATTAAACAACACTGTTTACGTCAGACTTAACTAAGATTATTGGAGATTGTATTAATTGCATTATTCTGTTATATTCACTGGTAGTTTTTATCTAATCAGTCAGTGGTGTTATTAACAGTACTACTGTATCATTTATAGTTATTAATGCTGTACATTATTAAACATCCTTTTATCAACTGACATAATTAGAGATCTACCTTGACTTTTGACTGACTTTTGTAAATACTTTTAATGTTACAGAATAAACGATATTATTTGTAAACTATTATAATATGGTCTATAAGGGGTGTAAGGCCAAGGGGTCGTTCACGTATTACGTAATCACGTTTTGGACAATTTTCGACCCCTCGCCCCCCCCTCCCCTCCGTAATTTACACATTGTGTAAATTACGCAATGTGTCAAAATACACTAGCGTAATCATTTGGAAACCATCCCCCCTTGGCTGATTACGTAATATGTAATCGACCCTATAACTGGTAGTAAAAAACAACATCTATTTTCGAAAAACTATGATCAGCGGAAATTGAAACATTCGTGACAGTTGTTGATTCTTGACAATAACACAATAACAATAACACATTTTATTAGCTATTAATTAGTTAGCTACAACTTACAACATATTATATAGTCTGGAAAGTTCCGTTATGGACCGACGTCCGACATGGTGCACCTACTGCTTTTTCAGCAAAGGGCTCAAGCCTATTGAGGACGAAAGTCACGTATTGATTGACTGTTTGCTGTACTCCTCAGTTAGGGAAAAATTCAATTTCCATCCCCAAAACATTACTGACCTAGTCGGTTTGCTCTCCAACAAAACTCTAGATCCTACCACACTCACTGCCACAGCAAGAGCAATCCATTCAATTCTCTCTGTGAACGAAAATTATACAGCCTATTATAAGAGCCCAGATTTCCACTCAAATACTGGCAAGTGCATAATGCTATAGGACCTTAAAATAAGATTGAACCATACAAACTCGATTTATCTATTTCTCTAAAACTAGCATTATATAACATTTCTAAATTATCCCTACACACTTGTAAATAATTAGAATTGTGTAACTTAAATTATTTCAGAATTACAACTATTGTGTACTCAATAAAGTAATTATCACTTTTGTATCCTTGTATCCTTGTATCCTTGTATCCTTGTATCCTTGTATATATTCACATTATTACAGATAAAATCAATTGAATCATAAAAGCTATGACCCATTTCACTAGAAACTTTAACATAAGTATCACTACCTAAATAAAACATCGATTCAATTATTGTTAATAGTTACATAATTCATAAATACTTAAATTGAATGGAAACCACGTTAGAAATTGTGCAGGTGATTAATAACTATTTGTTGAGGTATTGATCAATCCACTTTTTCGGGTGGGGGAAGTGTAGATCGTCGGGTCCTGTTATCAAGGAGGTGATAGAGGTAACATCGGCAGTCGAACCAGGTAGGTGTTAATTTACTTCAATAGTAACGGCCTGAATGTGAAAATGGTTAAAGATTTTAAAATATTCTCCCGCATTAGATATTTCGTTACATTCTATAAAAAATAATACTTTACGTAAAAATAATACTTTACGTAACGCGCGATTTACGTCTTGGTAGCTAAATCATTCAAGTGCTATTTGTCAGAGCGACACAAATGCGCGCGCTTGCGCTTGCGCGGCTCACCTATCCAACACTCTTGTTTACATCGTATCAGGCAATGGTTCAGTTTAATTATGGTAAGGGCACAGCCTGTCAAAAACCCTTTTCGCATGATCCGTCGACACCGCCTGAAGGTGAATGCATAATAACGGATCATGAACGTACGGAATCAAACGTTAATAAGCTTGCAGCTTCCGATGAAAATGTATTCAACTTTGTGTCATGCTTGAATTGGTTTTGGACCTCTTCAATGCTTTTGATTTATTTATTATTGTTATTTGGTATTATGAGCTGATACGTGTGCGTTTCACACTTTTGATTTAGTGTGGAATTTATGTGTGGATCTTAGGCATGGACACAAAGGACTGGTTGTTCGCGTCATGAACATTCCTTTTTAGAATAGCTCGGTTTTTAAACTCTTTAGACTATAACCGTCAACCGTGCATTTTTCAGGACAGGTTTCGGTTTTTTCGTTTTTGACTTTCATTTTATCTTTATTTTTTTAAATTTAGATCCGACACAATGTTTATTGTAATGATCATTTTATTTTGAAATCCTTGAAATCCTTGAAATCCTTTGAAATCCTATATACATACGGTATCTAAAATTAAGCGTATAGCGAGCATATTTAACAATTTTTAAGCAATAATGTATTGCGAGCAGCTGTAACTTAAATATCGCATAAAAATCATATAATTATAACACAAAACTAAAATTTTATTGGAATCTAGGTTAAACTAAGATAAAATTAATATCAGCCCCTTCGCCACTCTCAGCAGTCAACCAGGGCTCATAAAAGCTTAACAGCGCCTGGGTCCGTTCACCAACTGTGCTAATGCATAATGTGAGTGGCGGTGTGGTAAAACCCATTTTAACAGCGTGAATATTTCTCAAATATAAGCGCGCTAGCTGCTAGCATACTTGTATCATTTAATTTTTAATCAAATTTATTCGGATATATATTTATTGATTATGTATTGAATTGGTGATAAATAATAAAATTGTCTTTTCTCAACAAAAAAAATTGTCTTTTCTCTATACACTTATACAGAAAATAAACCGTTTTGCTCGTATATAAGCTAATTGTTACTAATGTTCCTACTGACCTATTCGTCCAACATTCGTTTTCATAAACCGGCTTTTTCCCATTGAAGTCGGTAAACTGACCAATAAGAGATTAAAGCTAAGTAATACTGTTTATTCCAGCGGAACGTTCTGATAATCGCAGCCTGAAATTAGGTTGAGATTTATCGACAATTAATATTAATAATCTAGAAGCCAATCAAGTTTCTAGCATGAATATGTCAAAGCGGCAGTACTCCTTATTCGTAATAATAAAGTAATCTTTTCATTATTATATCTTTTTTTTGACCTGGTGGTGAGAAATACGAGCTGTTAGAGAGTTAACGATCGATATAGTATAACATTAATAGTGAAAACGTAAAATGAACGGCTATAATAGGGGAGTTTCACGGACGTGATCACAGTATCTGATTGAGAAGGTTGTTAAATTGATAACAGATAACGTAGTAAGTGTAGACATTAAAATGACCATAACATAAGTTAAAAATATATGAACGGCCCCTCAATTAAGTTACAGCCGCCCTAGTTGATTACTGATAAATGTTAAAAGTGAATACTTACCAAGATTTGCTACCACAAAATATCACCAACTTGTGACAAACATTATAGATATGATTCATCAAACAAGCCAAGAATTAGAAGTGATTATCAAACGATTGTTTAAAGAAACTAACCTGGCAAGGCTGAGTTCAGATTAACCATAGTATCTCCGCAAATGATCAATCCAGCAAAAAAATGTATTTTCTGGTCATGCTGTTTCCGATTAATATAACAGGGTAGACTCTTAAACGATCCACAACGGATAACCATTGCCACTTCCTGATGAAAGACAGTTAAAACACTAAAAGATACTTCAAAATAAAATATTTTGTCATTATTTACCAGACAGTGCATAGTTAGGCCTTAAACACACGTGGATGCTATTTTTAGAGGTTCTTCAGCCTGGGAACCTGTTTGCTGAAGAACGTGGCCTATTAAAATACATGTAATCTGTGCGCGGCTTGACGCGCATCAGGAACCTGATGCGCGTTTTGCGCCAAAGTTGATACTTAATATCGATATGTCTGTCGCGTTTTCCACAAAAAAGTTTCCAAATTAAATTTTTTTCCAAATTATTTTTTACCAAGTGTGAAGTAACGTGATTTCTGACATTTATCTTAGTAGTGCAGGTGAAAGGTGACAGAGTTAGCAAAAACGTTGAAATGAAGATTCAAACATTATTTTAGGCAAGATTTTGCTAAGAACCTGGTTCCTGGGTTCTCGACTTTCTAGCGGTGGGACTGAGTGGAGACTCTCATTTCGTCAACTACAATTAAAAATAAATATTTACAAATGTGTAGGGATAATTTAGAAATGTTACATAATCACCCTACGCGCGTGGGATGGACTCCTGGGGTGGACTTTTATTCAGCGCGTATTTTGTAGCCTGTTCAACTTGACGTTTTGATTAGTTACTATCTCAATGTCACAGATACACAGAATGTGAGGTGATCATCTTAAAGAGAAACGTCTCAGCTTTCACCTGGTGTAAAGTTTATCTTTGTACTCAAAATATAGCTCGCTCAGTGTGTAATAGAAGTTGACAATACAATAACCACGTCCGCGACCGGTCGTCAGATACCGGAGTGTTGCACAAAATTGGGTCCCTAAATTAAAATTCTATGACACAGTTACCATGCAGAAATGTCTGGAGTAACATTTGGTGAAAATTTCAACTCTCTACTATAAAAATAGCGATAGTTATTGAAGATAAACCGTGAGAAACTCCCTCTTGTCGAGATCGACGCTCTAGGAACCTCCATTCTGTACCACGTGACAACGATTAGAGCGTCACGTGGCCGTCACGTGACACAAGTGCGCGCGTCGGCTCGATCAGTCTCGTGGGAAATCCTGATTGCCTGATTGATCTCGTGGGAAATCCTGATAGCTACGGAAAGGGCTGAGGACCACAGTTATTTCCGTTCCTCAATTTTCCAGTTCACTTGCTCAGTGCTTTTTGTTTGCTTTTTGTTTGCACTGCTAAATAAATTTCACTCCGTCATAATCCCCTACTCCCCTATCGAATGAACTATTTCTGTTACAGCTGCCATTCTGTTGACTTGACCCTAACTTAGTCTTATCATTGTCACTTGATAACTTTATCCGTGTGCACTTTCTCGAAACTCAACTTATCTTTGTCAAGACTCAGCTTATCTTAGATCTAAATGTTGCCTTAACAGACTTACTGGTCACTGCACTGGGCCCTCCTTTAAATGCAAATATCATATGAGCAGCCGATCGATTTATTGCTTGAACTGTGCATCCTTTTTTAAAATACATAAGGTCAATTTTTCTATCGTGAAACTTAGTCACTGAAGACAACGCAATCTGGCTGTGCCGGTTCCCCTCTGCCTAGATCACTTAGAACATCCATAGTTAGCAATACTTTAATCGTTTAATGCAGCGATATAGCCAGTTATCAATGCCACATAGTAGATTTTAGCCTGTTCCAATCGTCCTTATATCCAGTTAATGAAATTTGTGAAATTGCCTACCGTTCAAATCGCTCTCTGTTGTTAGCACCATACTGCAGTAAACGACCGGGGGTAGGATTTGGCCGGGGCCGGGAATGTCCAAATTTTGCCGGGGCCGGGAATTGGCCGTTCTGGAATTTGGCCGGGGCCGGGGCCGGGGCTGTGAATTTAATAAATCCACGGCCAAGTTAGAACTTTTCAGGACTTAGGATCTGAACTTATTTTTACATGACAATATAATGTCCGTATCAATTCAACAGTTTAGAAGGTAATTAGATTTCATATATATTTTGGTAAAATAATTTTGTTCAGCTGAAACAGTAATTAAAAGTTGGCACTCTGGACATCATCCTTTCAAAATTGAAAATCCATTTTAAGATTTATATGAAAGTTTTAGGCCGATTTCGGCCAAATTCCCGGCAAAAATTGAAAATCGGCCGGGGCCGGGGCCGGGAGGAAATAGCACCATAACTATCTGCTGTAACAGCAAAAATTAGAATTATGTCGGACATAATTCAAAAAAATTGGAACATTGTAGTTAATCAGTGTGGCAGTAATCGACCGGGATTCCCGGCGCCGTGGAATCCCGGCGCCGGGAATCCCGGTCGATTACTGCCACACTGATTAACTACAATGTTCCAATTTTTTTGAATTATGTCCGACATAATTCTAATTTTTGCTGTTACAGCAGATAGTTATGGTGTAATGGCACGCAGGAATAAGTCATCCCTCTCCTCCAAAAAGCACATGAAAAGGTACTTGGTAAGCTATGTCTTTTCCAATATCAAATCCAATGTATCACAATCTGTGGACTTTTTACTCAAAAACTAGATTGATTAATTGATAATTCATTGCTGATTGTTCACACGCCCTGTATGGAAGTATAAAAATGGTAATCCACATACTCCAGGAAGAATTGAAGCAATCTCAAAAGAAAAGAAGGGAATCTGGATCCTTCGTCGGAGCGTCACAGAGCTTAGAGGGGAGCTCTACGCTTCACTGGCCATGCAAAGCAGGGAGAGTGACGGAGGCGGAGGCACTGCTGGCTGCAGGAGCGGAAATTAACAAGCTGGACAGAACGCAGTTTAACCCTTTCATGGACGCGATCAACTCAGGTAAATAATTCGACCGCCTTAACAATATGGGTTTATCTAACATTGGTAATAGTAGCAAGAGGTTTTAGTCATACGTTTGATTACAGCACAGTGTGAAACCCTGAAGCATACGTCGAGCTCTAAACTCTGTTTTGTCTAGTAATCAATTATTTGAATATTGAAGGATTAAATTTGGTAAATTGATGATCACATAATTAACAGGACAGGTCGACTGTGCTAGATGGCTGCTGAGGCAAGACGGTTGAAAGCTCCAGCCCGAGATATGGTCGTTTTGTAGGGAGTCAGTGCTAACAGCTTAACAAAAGGTAAAATCCTGAACTTTTGTTCATTGATTAAAAATCGCCATTCAGACATACAATCGTTCAGATGTAAAAATTATTAATTCAGTATTTTGCATTACATTTAGTTATAGGTCTGACATGCGACATCCGTCGTTGACCTTTGTCTTTATTTCAGCAAGGTACGGAGAGCGATCCATGGCTGTCCCGATGGACCCACTCAGACTCCTGCCGGAAGATACTCCTCCGGTTGATCCAGATGAGACAGTTCTAGCAGATGATCAGTTACAGACTGAAGAACATATCCCACAGATCAATGCGTCAACATCTGCAAATGAAGGTACTTCAATCTGCTCTTCTTGTATGTGTCTTTGTGCCTGCGTCTGTGATTGTACTGAAGTGTACTCTGTGTGTTTGTGTCTGTGTCTGTCTTTGTATCGTGTGTGTGTTTCTGATTGACTGCGTGTGTCTGTAATTGTAATGTAGTGTACTGAAGTGAACTGTGTGTTTATGTGTTTATGTGTGTGTGTCTGTGTGTGTCTGTGTCTGTGTGTCTCTGTGTGTGTGTCTATGTCTGTGTGTCTTTGTGGGTGCGTGTGTGTGTGTGTGTCCGTGTGTGTGTGTGTAACTGTGTCCGTCTGTGTCTGTGTGTGTCTGTGTTTACGCCTGTGTCTGTGTGTCTATGTCTGTATGTGTTTGTGTGTGTGTGTGTGTGTGTGTGTGTGTGTGTGTGTGTGTGTGTGTGTGTGTGTGTGTGTGTGTGTGTGTGTGTGTGTGTGTGTGTGTGTGTGTGTGTGTGTGTGTGTGTGTGTGTGTCCTTGTCTGTGTGTATCTGTGTCTGTCTGTATGTCCGTCTGTGTGTCCGTGTCTGTGTGTATCTGTGTGTATATGTGTCTGTCTGTGTGTCCGTCTGTGTCTGTGTTTATGCCTGTGTGTCTGTCTCTGTGTCTCTGTGTCTCTGTGTCTGTGTGTGTGTGGCTATGTCTGTATGTGTGTGTGTGTGTGTGTGTATATTATATGTGTGTGTGTCTGTGTGTCTGTGTGTCTGTGTGTCTGTGTGTCTGTGTGTGTGTCTGTGTGTGTCTGTGTGTGTGTATGTGTCTGTATGTCTGTGTGTGTGTGTGTGTGTGTGTCCTTTCATAGAAGTTGTTATTTCAAAAATACAAAGTTCGAAAAGCTAGCATTTAGTAATAGACGAATTTTGCAGAGCTGATATCAGAATCGACATGATGATGGTAATACACGAGATGCTCATGGAAAAGGTCTTAGTTTGCTTTCCTCTTCCCACGAGCAGTACAAAGTGTGGGTTCAACTTTAATCTGATAGAAGATATCGTATGCGGAACCCAAGCCCGGCTATGTCTGTACATAATAACGAAAGAAAGGTCGGTAAGTTTTTAATCATGAAAATGTTCGGCCGAACGTTTGCATTCATTTTAGACTAGTGACGAAAATCAACAATTGTTTGCCAGTTTGGTTAGCAAAATCGACATAAAATAGTCCATTCCCCATGGCCATGATATTAGAATTCTGCCCGTTGAAATCGGCCACTTCGATTTTTATCATTGAACTTCACATTGATGACATGTTCATTCTCTACAGGTTATGCTGCGAGGGCGTTTAGCTCGATAGATGTTGAAAATGCCCACAGCATTATAAATCATTTGGACCGCCGAGGGGTCCAAAACTCCTCAATCGAAGAGCTTAGTAGACATGTCAGCAACCTACAGAGACTTCAAATTCTCAGGAAAACCTCTCTAGGAAGGTAATACATTAACTTGTTTAGTTAATAAATTTAATAAGTAGATTTTGAGTGGTGATTACTGAATACTGATATCGAGGTACCATAAAAAGGGTATATAAACTTATCACTTATATGCTTATACTATCAATGAATAGCAAATCGCCTTCTCTAGTTATCAAACCCAACATAAATTAAATCTCGGCCTACAAGGACTATTTGATATTTACAACAGACCGAGTGAATGTCTCAATCTTTTCAGGAAGCTTTATACTCCGACATCCACAATTTACCACGCCCCTGAGATCGACAAAGGTCTTTCTGATAGATTGACTTCCAGCCAATTAGATCTATCGAAGCCGAGCGGGAAGAACAAAGAACTGAAACCCCATGGTTGCAACGATGCTCCTCGCGGACAAGGGAGAGTTAGGGCCATCGGTGGTCACAAGACTGGAGAATATTTATTTTTTAAGCGTTGAGGTTGTCGCGAAAGGGTACTGTAACGGGACTGTATCATATTTGAGTGATTTGATTTTGTGATTTGCAGTTAACATGATTTTATTGCGATATAAGACTGTAAAAACTAAAAATGTTTAAGTTGAACTATCGTCGCCATGATTATGTATTTTGGAACTGTTCACGTTGAAATTGCATCGTTAATCAGCCATTTTCCTTGTTTACTTTCTACTGCTTAATGCAGCTACGATCAACGATTCGATACTAAGCTAGTACATTCATAGTAACTGCACTGAGAAGAGTAAAAAATTAGAGCTTTGACGGAATAACATTTCCTTGTTTTTAGATTCGGTTACTATTTTAGTGAGGGGTTCATAGCTGACCATTAAGGTCTTACTCACAATAATTTGTGCTCTGATATTGGCCGTACTGACGGTTATTGTATTGTCAACTTCTATTACACACTGAGTGAGCTATATTTTGAGTACAAAGATAAACTTTACACCAGGTGAAAGCTGAGACGTTTCTCTTTAAGATGATCACCTCACATTCTGTGTATCTGTGACATTGAGATAGTAACTAATCAAAACGTCAAGTTGAACAGGCTACAAAATACGCGCTGAATAAAAGTCCACCCCAGGAGTCCATCCCACGCGCGTAGGGTGATAATGCTAGTTTTAGAAAAATAAATAAATCGAGTTTGTATGGTACAATTTTATTTTAAGGTCCTGTATAGCATTATGCACTTGCAAGTATTGAGTGGAAATCTGCAAAGCCAAAAAATCACATTTTCTCCCATAACTTCAAAGGGAAGCATTTTAGGGTGTTTTGTTGTTCATAACTCATATATAAATGTGCTAGTTGCGGTTATTTTGCGCCCTTCGAAAAGTCACTAGCACATTCCTATCAAAATTTTAGAAAAATCAGTAAATATTAAAAACGAACAAGAATTGCGCCCGTTGTTTCGTTTTGGCGGACGCTAGATTTCCATTTCAAATTTACTATACATTTAAGTATAAGCTCCAATCAGCTCACTTCAATCTTCATGATAATAATATTGATAAATTATGCATCAAATACGGGAAACACTTGAAATTCAGTTCAATTGCCGTAGAACTTAACTTGTATCTGTAATTCAAGAAATTGTGAGCAAAGGTAAACTATACTCGTGTACACATCAATACACTACGCCATACGCGTGCCACGTACAAATTGGGCGTATTACCTAATAGTAATATTATACATTACATCATATACATTAAAACACAGTCGCGCCGCGCATTCATAGATCACAGGCTATCTATACATCACATCCCCGCAAGCAATCCTCGCGCGCGCCCAACTTTTTCGTTGCTTGGTAACATACGGAACGACACCATATTCAGACCCGCCTAACGCGATCTCCAAAATCCACGTTTTTCTGCCAAAACCTCCATTCGTAACCTTTCACTATTGCCTTTTTTCAAAAGGGTGAAAAGGAAAAAAATGTGCCTAAATTTGTTGTTTGGCTTTGAGGTCCAATAGATCTGAAGGTGAATGAGTAAAAACATTTTCGAGGGCATCAAAAACTGCGCCAGAATTCAGAGAACAATTTGATGTCAGGCATCAAATCAATCCGATCTTCCCTGACTGACTTTTTGTTAAAATAAGCCTGAACAGGACAATTTTAGCTTTTTGACTTTAAAAATTCATAACACACCAGCCTTTTTAGATACGATATCAAGATTTTACACCGCAGCTACTCACTACTTCAACATTTGCGCGGGTTTCTTAAGCGCACACATACGTTTATTCTTGGCCGTTAATCAGACCCATGACATAACGCTACAAGTGGCAGTGACTGTAATTTTCTTCAACAATTACTGAATTATCCATCCATAAAGTGATTTACAAAATGACATCTAAACCTCGTGTTTCGGTGTTCACTTAAACGGTACTTGGCGGCTGAACTGTGGTGTATGGCGTTTGCAGCTAGATCGGACTCTGATATTGTATTAGTGATTAGCAAATTTGTATAGTGTATAATTGACATTGTGTTTATGATACTCTGCAACCTGGTAGCGCGGCTGACACAAAAACAAAATGTTGGCCTGGCTTGTGCATAACCAAGTAATTAACACGCACTCCGATAAAAGCCGTCTGGAGAAACTCCGCAACATGTTCATTGTAGTCAACGGGCACAAAGAAGCAATGAAACAATAAGTTTTCAATGAAACAATAAGTTTTATTTTACATTCCTTTCATAAATAAAATAAGAGTTTAAACCACGAATTAGTTAACTAGAAGTAAACTTGAGGAAATATTCTTTAGTGGTTGTATATAATTATTTTCAAAACTTTATTTGTTAGTATTTTTATTATGGAAAGTGGTTGAATTTAGTGAGACAAGGTCAGTTTCTCTATTGTCTCAGAAAAATTTCTACTTTACAGTAGGCAATGCTGAGTGGCAGGAATGACGGACCAAAACGCTTGGGGCTAACAATGGCCCATTTACAAACCACTTCAGACATGGCAATGATGTCATTTATGCTTAATTCGTCTGAAACTGACCCTACTGCACTTCTAACATTCTATAAAAATCTCGTCTAAAATAGGTATAAAAATGCATAACACAAAACACACAAAAAAAATGTTTATAATCCTCCTATAATAAAATTCTATAGAACTTTTAAATTTCTATAAAACTAATAAACCTATAAATTTATATATTCATTTTGCACCCAGAGAAAGATGTGGTTACAGAGGTAGTTTCGATATTATGTTCATGACAAGGTATGGGGCTGCTGCAAGTTATATTTTGCTAAGATATTACCGCTTTTTCAAGCTTAAGTAATCTAGGCAAGGTCAATTTTAAAGTTTTTGAATTTTGTCGAACGCTGTTTAAGGCTAAGTTCCAGTCATTTGGTTCTCCTTCCTTTTGAGTGTGAGTGATGGTGATTCTTATGGATGATTTGAGGTGATTGGGTTTATAACAGGTGAATGTAGTTAGCATGAGATTTTGTCCTACTGTATTCCATATTGTCCCTGCTCTGTATATGTAGCTGTCTGATGGTTTAGGTGTGAGAATGAGTGTCTCTTTGCCAAGTCTGCCAGATGTTTCAAAGAGGGAGTATAGTGATATAGGAGTTCTATATTTCAAGACCTTGAAGATGTCATTAATACAATGGTAGAAGTACAGATTATGCACATTCATGATTTCATGAGTGTTGAAGAGGGGTTTTGTATGCTCCTTTCTGTAGAATTCCTTGCCCAGGATTTGCTCCCCGTAGGATCTGCATCGTGCACTAGTTTTAAATTTATCCAAGTATGCTTCTTTATCTCCAAACATTATGCGGGCACACATTGTCTGTGCTTTGAACAGAGGTTCAAGTTTTTTGTTAGATGCCCCTCCCCAGACAGTTATACCATATGCAAGATAGCTTTCAAACACAGTGTGATACAGATCTTTATGGAGTGATGTGGGAATGTTATCTTTAATTCTATTTAGCATGCCACAGCAGCTGGCTAGTTTTTTTGCTAATTTCCTTCTATGTGCGTTCCAGTTTAGGTCTTCATCGATTGTTACACCTAAGAATTTAGTTTCATGTACTCTCTCCAAAGGTATGCCATTGATATTGATTTCTTGATCAGAGGGTGTATCTCAGTGGTCGACCGGGATCGAAATTTAGTCCCGGCCGGGACCGGGCCGGGATGACCTTCATCCCGGCCGGGACCGGGACCGGGACCGGGATCGAAATGAAAACCCGGCCGGGACCGGGATTAGCCTCATCCCGGCCGAACCGGGACCGGGACCGGGATTTTTCCAATATTTCTCAATCTCAGTTAAAATGAAACAGTGTTATATGTTAAATAAAATCTTCCAGAACAAACTGAGGTATGTCAAATTAAAATTGACAGTAAGTAGTAGTAACTACTCTATCTCTCTCTAATCTCTATCTCTCTCTATCTTTCTCTATCTCTCTCTATCGAAGATTCAACATACCGTCAGAAAAAGTTATAAGAACTTCGCTCATCCCTAAACTGTACGTCAAAGTTCAGTGCAAGCTTAAAGAGGTGTTATCTGAACTGTTCGAGGACAAGCGATGCTACTACAGTGTATCATTAGATGCATGGTTCGGACTTCAGCTTTCTTCTAACATTTTGTAATTTGTTACTCATGAAGTGAACAGTTGAACATATAATTAATTTTGAACATTAGTAAATTTTGTTTGACTTGAAATTTGTCAACTACCATTGATCAAAATTCATAGAATTTTGATCATGTAACATAAACATTGCACATAAGACTTGAAAGTTGAATTTTCAATAAACTTTTGGCGACGAGAAAGTGAAATGATCTAACTATTAAGAAGCACTGTAGTCTGTAGAGCACTGTTGTAGTAAAACTTTTCGGAAAATGTTCACAGGTTCGTGAAATTTGGGCTCAAATATACGCTCAAAAACCGACTTTATTTTGGAAAAATCCCGGCTAAAAACAAAATCCCGGCCGGGACCGGGACCGGGACAAAATCGCCAAATCCCGGCCGGGAACCCGGCTGCGCCGGGATCCCGGTCGAGCTCTGGTGTATCTTCATCTTTGTTGGATCGGGAGTTTGAGAATTCAAGGTAACAGCTCTTGCCAGTGTTTATGTGAAGTTTATTGGCAAGGATGTAGCGGTGTACGGAACTTAGGACTTCATTGGCTTTTTTGTATGCTAGGTTTTTACTTTTTGCAGCGACGAAGATATTTGTGTCATCAGCAAATAGAACAAATTTAGAGTTCTTTTCAGAGTTTGTAAGATCGTTTATGTAAATTAAGAACAGAAGGGGCCCTAAACAGCTCCCTTGTGGCACTCCAAAAAGCACAGGTAGAGTATCAGATATTTCATTGAGCACACCACTAAGCACTACTAAGCACTACTAGCAATTGTGTCCTTTACCCTCCTACATAATTTGAACATTTATGTGGCTAACTCATTGAAAATATAATGACACAAACATCATCACACATCAAAAATATATATATATATATCAAAAATATATCTACTAAAGTTAAAAAATTATCTTAAATCTATTGGCCTAAACAACCAAGTTAAAAATGAATCTAATTTACATACTTTCCACTACTATATAAGTTGATAAAGCGTTTTTTAGCAACATGAGGATTACACATAAGATATTCATTGTGCTTCTCTTTATTAGTAGCATAATTTAATCCCTCAATCTTTCCTAATACTTCGTCCGAAACATACCAAAAATGACTGTCATTTACAGGTCCGTTTAAAATAGTCTCTTTTTTGAAAGCCTCTAATCTCATTTTAAAACTTAACACAGTCCCACAATTCTTGACATCCGAGGGGAGTTTGTTCCAATATGGTCTCACCCTGTAAATTAATTTATTAATTTATCACAAATTATTTTATTATAATATAACCACTTATGTGAAATGGTTATTTCGACATTAAATATTTGAACTAAATATGAATTGATTGTGGGTATAAAATAAAATTTGTTTTACTTTGTTTTACACACGCCTTGAAATAGATGTGAATAAACGGCGAGCAAAATTTCAACCCGATACCGCAAGAAATGATTAACTTTTAGCTTCTCCACGAAACAAATTGTGTTTTTCCGAAAATTCCACTCTAACCAGGAAATGCTCGATTACTAAAATGGGTATGAAAATGAAATGAAATGAAATAAAGCATTTTTATCCCGCTTATATCAACAATCCAAATAAAAAATAAAGATTGCCGATGTCAAAGTGGCTGGCCTCGCGATATAATCCAAAACTAGATACTCAATATTTGAATATACTAGTAACAAATATAAAAACCAAAAGTACTTATTTGGCATTTTGAAAAAAAAAATTTATCACACACGGTAAAAACTTATGGACATATATCACTCATTATTATGTATCACTCTCTAACATCTTGTCCTCACTACAAATATTACCACTTCTGATATAATAATGTTTTTTTGTGTCTTCTTTGGCTATCTGTTTCATTTCCAAGACCAATCGCTGATGGATAGCTCGATCTTCAGGTGATCGATCTGGAGATATGAAAACAGTTTTGTGATCTTCACACAGTCTTAATTTTTTGGCATTTACTAATATCTGATGAACGGTACTAGAATTACCTAGCGAAACTTTGACTGGTCTCGTCTTGTCGGCTGATTTCCTCCCAACCCGGATAGCTGCAAAACGTGGTTTTTCATCAATCTGCTGAAAAATCACGTCGACTTTATCGCACAGTTTCTCTTCATCACTCTCCTTCAAACCAAAGATTAGCACATTCCTACTTCGATCCTCTTCCGATACAGCATTCTGTACAACCTTTTTCAAACTCTCTTCTGTAAGCACAGGTGCAGTTTTAGACACAGCTTTACTGTATGACTTTATCTCAGCTTGGACAGTGTCTTGAATGGTGGTCTTGACGGTGGAGTGCACGGATTCCAACTGGTTCGATTTGATTTCCAGAAGTTCAGCCTGCAGCTTGATAACAGTACTTTGCGATCGGATAAGATCGCTCTTCAACTCCTCCACATCTTTCTTGATATCCAGAAACATATTTACATGATTATCGGTAGTCTGATACGCATAATACAAACATTTGACTAAAACTGCCTTCACTGGCTTTTTGAACGTTTCAACTGAAAACTCTGATTTATTGTCACAGTTCATAGCTTCCGCGAGTTCAGTAACCCAAGCGTTATAGGCCTCATGGCTCATGCTCTTCGGTAATGCAGGTAGAGTAACCTGACAATCTTCGAAGAGTATCCCATTCATCATCATCCATCGTGTACTTGTACTTGTATAAAGTAAAAACACAGTACCCGCACAATGGCGGTTATAATGTAGCGATAAAATAGAGATAAGAGAGCTAGATTATCAACACGTAACAAACAATTATAAAATGTTTTTTTTTTTTTTTAATATAGAAACGGTGTGCTAGATGGTCACTGAACTGCCTATGAGGTCATTTGGGTTGGACAGATTTGGTGTATGCCCCCTTAAAGTTGGTTGTGATTACATAGCAGATTTGGACTTCGCCGATGACTTAGCTACAATCACACCCAGCTTCAGCGATAACAGCCGCCTCTGTCAAAGTATCTTTGATATTGCAGCCCGGTATGGTTTACTCATCAACATCGAGAAGACAAAATACATGTCCTACAACCTACCACGGCCTGTAAACTCGGATGATAGGGTCTTCATTAACAGCGACCCTCTCGAAGAAGTCCACGACTTTAAATATTTAAGATCCTACATCGCTTCAACCAGCAAAAACATCAATGTCAGGAAAGGCCTTGCATGGAAAGGACTTCAAAGTCTAAATATGTTTTCTGGAAATCTGACATGTCTAGAAAGATCAAGGCTAAAATTTTCAGAACTGCAGTCGAGCCTGTTCTTTTATATATGACGCAGAAACATGGACTTTGACAAAAACTGACACTAAAGCACTAGAAGATGTTTACACACGAATGCTACGAAGGGTCTTTGGTATCTCATGGATACCCCATACACCTACCTCCGTCCTCTACGGAAATATATAGTCAATAGTGGAACCCTATAGAGTTTCTACGATTGTCACGTATGACAATGCTTTGGTCACATGACACATGACAGGCTTAAAAACACAAAATTGGTTGTTTAGGGCTCGGGTTGGGGTTGTGTTAAGGATGGCTCTTTGGGGCCGGGTTAGGCATTAGGATTAATTGAGTACGATGTCAACTCTTTGTTGTAGGTTTATAACCTACCAGGACGCGCGCCGAGTATAGCCCGTTAAATTCTTCGCAGCTCAGCAAGGCCCAGTGGCAGTAGCACATATCGCCGATCTCATCTAAGCATTATATTGTATGCGCAGCGCGGCCCAGTGACGCATCACGCTACAATGCGCATCCAATAATGCTTCTTGCAACTACGAGAAGCATTATTATATTGGACGCGCGGAGCAGTAACGTATCGCACTACAACCATGATTGTCGTTTCATTTTAGTCACTAGGTTCGTGGCGAAAGCCACGATACAGCCGGCCGTGACTTACTAGACTGGGCCGCGCTCAGCCTGTCATTCCGCCAAATCTTTATTCTTTATGTTAATGAACATAATAGCCTGGGGTCCTCAGGTAAGCCGTGACAACCGATGCAGTGTGACAACCGACTGTAACACATAAATTATGTCGTAAATAGTTGACGGATGTTACTCGTCTAAATTTCTTCGAAGTAGCGCGTGCTGCTTTCTTCTCGATGGCAAGTGCTATGAAGTAGCGCGCGCCGGGCCTGATCATTAACAATGGTCAAGTAAATAGCAGATTGAGACGAGAATGATTTTAACGGGTAAAACTAAACGCGTCTTATATAAATATTAGCTGGTCTAGGTTATACTGTATTAACAAGGATGGGATAATATGACTTTCGAAGACGATGGGGATCGGAGGGCGTTTGATTCAAAGTGACGCCGGTAAAATTAATTATCGTTACTCATGAAAAATATAAATATAATTCAAACACTGAATTTTGAAAGTACTAAATTTTGGTGATGAAAATTAAAATGAATATTAATCAGCAAAATTATATCAAAACTTTAAAACTTATCAGACTCGTGTCTTATGCGACCACAAAAGTTACTAACATGCACAAACTAATGAAAGTGGCTAGGAGTAGGACACAATTTGGCGACACTCAACTCTGATGGTCAATATTATGAATGCAACAACACTTTAATTATAATAACCTTATTGCTAAAGTTTCTCTAAGACCATTAGGTTGACTTCAGATGTAAGTAAGGCTCAATCCAAATTGTTTAGGTGGCTAGGTACAGCCGCGGATTATTCGATTAAACTCATTCTTATTAATCGTCCATTCCACAGTTATGATTCGCCTGTATTGCCGCAGGGTTCAGCCAGATGTCTCCAAGGTAAACGTTGCAGGCGAAGCAATCGTAATCATCCATGTTTCCGGTGAAAGTAGCCCTGAAACCCTTCTTTCTGCTGAATCGACGAGATTCGTAATGGGTTCCTTCCTCAAACGGCGTCCATACGTATTCGCCGCCTTCATTTTGTTTCAGTCCTCCCCATCCAACAGTCAGGCCCATCTTCTTCGTCTTCATCTTGATTCCCTCCTTCTCGATCTGAAATACGATGTTGCAAAAATGTTCATCCAGACTGAATAATGACAAGCACAAAGAGTTTGTAATTGTTTCAAAAATTTTCCTATTTGGTGTCGTCAATAAACAATACTCAAAATTCAATACATACCATGACAGGACAGAACATTTTGTCTTTTCTCTTGGACTTCATATGGAAGTGAACTTCAACATCCCACCAGACATCAAAACAGGATACCGCTAACTGTTCGTCAGGCACACAAATAGGATATCCCAGCTCGCCATAGTCGTCAGTGTGACAACTAGGACTGAAAACCGAAAAAATTAATGATCAATTATGACATGAAAGCAGTGCGTAATAGAAAAAGAATGGTGTCTTAGGCCGGTAGGGCTTCATTGACTCCGACAATTTTACTTGTGGCACTGATAGCATCGATTCAGTTTAACGTTGGACGACCAATTGTAGTTGGCACCTAATGTAAATCTAAACTGAAAAAGCTAACTGACCTTGATGGAAGGACGTCGTCATAATAGCACCAAAAGTTAGTGATTCCAAAGGTAAGATCTGGGATAGGTCGCATTCTCCTGGGTGGATCAATCATCTTGCCATAGTTAAATCCAAGTGTTCTGCACACAGCTCCAGCACCAGGACTGTTGAAGTGGTCATCACACCCAGTATGCCAATCTCCCTCAGTTCCATCAGCGCTAACATAGCGAAACTTTACACGGCCAGAATTTGGCATCTTTCTGAAGCCTCCAACAAGCTCAAACTGTAAGTCTGACCATTCCGCGGGCTCCACACAAAATGGCAGCTCATAAGAGAAGTCCATTTCTCTGCAGAATCCGTGGTCCTTCATATTAGTCTCGACCATCATGAACCCTTCGTCGCATTCGTACTTTCCGTGGGTCACTTTTCCATCGTCGTCACTAAATTCTTCGATGAGTTTTCCATTGTAAATGATTTCGGGCATTTTACAAGGTCCTTGTCCATCGTTATCATCCGTATTATCCGTATTCTCGTCACTACGTTGCTCGACACATCTTGGCACATTAGGTTCCTCACCTTCCACACAGTGAGACCAGCCATGACCAGCCTCTTCGATAGATTGCAGTGCTGGGTTGTCTTCGATCTCAAATCCTGGGTTGCACCTGTACTCTGCATTCCATGCTCTGAGCTCGCTCATATCTGCAGACATATCCTCCCATTCTCTGACTTTGTAACCGTGATCTATCATTGGAGGACAATGGTCATTTTCATGCTTACCACATACAATGGTTTCTCCGCACGTTTTTGCAGTAAAGTAGTCCTTATCACCATTGTAGCTTGGATTGTGAACATCACACCTGTAAAAGGACATGTTCTCACCCACCAGATGGTTGACAAGTTTGCCGTGCTCGATAGTGGACTCGTCTCCCTCACACTCTACCGGCTCACATGTCGGCATCTGAGACCAGTTTCCCTCAAGGTCACAGTACGCTACATGATCACCTACCAATTTGAAACCTGGGTTACAGGCCAACTCGATAAATCGACAAGACCCGTCCTTGGGGGCATGAGCTGCGTTTATAAAGAGTTCCGCTTCCGTTATCGATGAAGGCATGGTGCATTTATCTTCCTCACAATCATAATTTTGAAGACTATACTTATCCATATCACATGTGAAACCATTCTTATCTTCCTCCATACAGTTCGCCAAATCGACATTCGCATCTTCTATTATCAATCTTAAACCCGTATCGCATTCGGCATGGTAGATCTTGCTTCCGTGTACTTTAGGATCAGCGGAGATCAAAGTAATAAAGTAACCCTCCCTCATATTCCAGAACTGTGTATTACAGTGTTCTTCCTCACTGTACATGCATTCGTACACCTGGTCCTCTCCTTCGTCCGTGTAATGGTACGATACTTCACAGTTGTTGCACTCGTCAGCATGACATGTCAACTCATAATTATCCCCCTCTTCCATCAAGCATTGGTTGTATGGTATAGCACAAGCACTGCTACAATCCATCTTGACTTTATTATTGTCACAGAACACATCTGACATCTTGTTTAACAGCTCCGATCTAGCATTGCTCACTTTTAGATTCTCCGGTACCTCGATGATCAGGTCTCTGAGATAGTCTGCCATTTCTAATCCTGTTACATGAGAAGTTTCGTAGACACCGAACTGTTTCATCATACCTCTCACGGCCGTTGTGACAGTCGAGAAGTCTACATGAGTCATGCTTTCTATATGTTCAAAAAGAGGAATCAATACACTTCCCCAATCAATGTCATTGGTAAGACCTTTCTGGAGAGAGAAGGGCATTGTCAAAATGCGAGCTTCTTCGTTTACATCATGGCATTGTTGTATGTCACCTTGTTGAAGAATTTCCTCCGTTTTCATGATGTGTTTCACAGCTGTGCAGGCAGCGTCCAACCAATAAAAGTTTTCTGCTGGTGGCCACGAATAATCACGATCTTTGCAGTTTGCTTCATAAAGGTCCCCGAGGCGGTCCATGGCCAGGCAGGATAACTTAGTCAAGTCAAAGTCCGTGAAATCGTCGAAGGAAAGTTCTCTCAGGTCGTATTTCCCCGCGCAAAATAGACTAAATTCTTTTTTCTGTTGGACAGCGTGGCACACATCTAACTTTGCTTCAATTTCGACCTGGTGATGGTGTCGGTTGTCCCGAGGGATATGGTAAGGCCTTCTATCGATGCGGTAATTTCTCTGGTAATTTCTCATGTAATCGAATAAGACATCATGATCTAGATTATAGATAAAGCAGTTTTCTTTATACTCAGATCCATAAGTGTATGTCCCTGACAAAAAATTGTTAAATTTCCTGTCATCTTTTTGGAACATACCGTCACAAGAATGACAATTTTTTTCATCTTCTTCTACATCAAGATAGGAGCCAAATGGGCATGGTTCGCATCTTCCAGTTCTCCAAGAGAGATGTTTTTTGTCAGTATCACATCCATCACAATCACGACCATCTGTGATCTCTTTTGATTGTGGCCCCCCCATACAATCATCAGCATTGAAACTAGCAATCCTTTCAAATTCATTGTCCTTATCGTCTGTTAACTTAGCATCATCGAAAGCTTTGTAGTCGAGATCTTCGTATGTCTTTGCAACATAAATTACTACCCACGCTCCTGAAACAGTATTGATTGTTTACATGACCAACAAATTATTTTACAATAGACTTTTTTGACATAATATGATCATTGTCGTGTCGAAACAGCTTTTCGCAAAAATCTATGTCTTAGGAGACTGGCATTAAATTTGTATCAGAGTATTTGAATAGCTGAAATTTGTATAATAATATACAAAATATATATGAATTTATTTATTGTATAAATACCTCCGTCGACGACATCGCACCTCATAAGAGACATGTGGCAAGAATCACCCCTAAGAAAATGGGCATTAATATCTAGAATGTACATCTTAATGTTATCAGTATTAATGCAAAATAATTAGAATGGCGTGATTTGGCAAAATTCAACCGCAATAATCGGTTTGCATCTAAGATGACTTATGAGGGATCGACAATAACAATTGAATACAAAATTATGCGCAATATCAAGGGCTGAAGACATCGCATAAATTGTCTCCTGGAATTTAGATTTGTAAATGAAGACTTACTGTGGCTCTCCACAGCCTGTAACTTCCCAGTTATGGCTGATATGACGAGCAAGGCGAGCTTTCCCTCCCAGGGTCATACATGCTTCACTTGCAGGTGCGTAGTATGAAAGATAAGACTGCGAATATTTACCTGCATCTGTTGGAAGTGAACTTCAGATCTTGGTAATAAGTTAACGTGGCCATTCCATTTTAAACTTGTTGTTTGTGTTGTTTGTTTTGTTGTATGTTTAAAACATTCGGATAGTGTTGAACACTAAATCATCAATTAAATGGGCAATTTTAAGTTGTTCGCTGTAACACGCTAATATTTATAAAAGGAAGAAAATGTTGCCTCCCTAATAAACCGGCAAAATCTCGGGAATTAGGAACAGACAATTTATATTTAGTGAAGTGATAACAAGTAGAAAAAACAGTACCAACCTGGATCATCAATACAAAGGAAGATGGACAATGTCCTAAGATAAGCATCATCTACACCAATTCTTTCATCCGCAGCCGTACAGTGAATCTGATTATGATTGCAACTTCTGTGAAACATGGAATCGATTGATTCAACTCGAAGATCTTTCAGCTGACTGTGGATCTTAGACGGGTCCATATTTAATCCGATGAGATACAGTGAGTCAGCAAGGTTCAGCATACTGAAATTAATAAGTTTTGATAATTCAAATTTATCCACGAAAAAAAAGTTAATCATAAACTGTTCTTGAATCTTGACTCTCTTTTAGTATTAATAACTTTTCGTTCAGTACATATAACATTAGTTGTTTTACGCTCAGACTTGCGAAAGTAGCTTCAATACTTTTAACACTACCATAATATAACAAATGATTACCGCTACACATAACAAATAATTCTCGAATCTTATCAGAAAATATAATGAAGTTTAGTAGTTACTATCCATCCATATCCTATAATAGTCCTCACAAATGAATTATTCATACCTGAAGATTCTGTTGACGTAGGAGTGTCCGGTACCAATCCAGTCGTTAACGAGTTGGATCATTGTTTTCAAGTCTTGGACGTACATGTGAGCTTCGAACGCGGCACGCTCAGCCATGACCAGAGTTACAGTGCCCATACTACACTTCCGCTCAGCATCATACCTGAAGGTGAAGGTTTAAATAGTGGACTAACAAATAATCAGAGTTCATGTATCAGCTACTCAGTGGGGATAGGTATTCAAGCAAGCAATTTCAAATTTGATAATATTTGACGCGACTGATCATAAGAAGTGTCGCGACTTTTTCTAAATTGAACGCGCAATTGTTTCAGACTTGGGTGTGAGTAGCCTCTTACCGTTTGGCAGGACGATACAAAATTGCAAATTTGTACATGTGATATAAAATTATAAGATGATGATTGATGAATACATACATAACGTGAGCAGACATATCGTGGGCGTCGTATCCAGAGAGCTGTTCAAGCATATCGTTCAGGAAGGTCCAGTCTCCCATTACTTCTATTTTCGCTTCAACTATGGCTGTCTGAGTACCCTCCAAGCTCCTTGGCCATTTGTTACAGTCCTGAATACTCTTAGACCCCGCCGCGGAAAGGGGGCTCCACTCAGGACAACTGATGCACTGGTGACTTTGAGAGCTTGGTTGGTAGCTTCCAAGAGGACAACTAACACATCTGACGGTGGGACCCCATGAAGCGGAGTAATGTCCCGGATGGCAGGGCTCACAATGTCCATCCATATAGTTTCCCTCCCATCCGTAACCATCGGGACACTCCATTCTCATCATGTGGGGATAACTCCAAAAGTGATCGTCCCAAAACCAATCGTCTCTTCCTTCAGCAGGGAACTCTGAAATAAATTTGGTCGTTTGAGTATTTGAAAAGTTCGACTATAAATAGCAAACATTTGTTTATCTTCCCGGTCTGTCTACAATAAACTCATATTATACATGCTCCATCATTACCGCACTCTTTGTTTCGTTTTAATGAATGTTTTTTACATTGTGCTCATACGCGAATTGTGATTAATGTGGCTCACAGAATGCTCACCAATTGTGTCATGATGGTCCTGTACACGATCCACCAGGTCGTCCCATTCAATTGCTGTTGTACATTGAACCAACAGGTACAGACACAACGCCGCGTGTCGTAACATTGGAGGTACTTTTTCTAACTTCCTTCAACCTAAATTATACGTCGTTAATCCGAAATATTTCAACAAAACCAAACACAAGTTAAGAAAGTTTGTCGACGCGACGGTCATAAAACATTTCTTTGTTGCAAATTAGGTATGTGATTATTATATATTCTATTTATTATATATTCTATTTATTTGGGTTTGTCAACATTCGTATATATACGAATGTTGACAAACCCAAATAAATAGAAAAAATGTGTGAAACAAACAAGCGAAATCTGCTTACAACGCTCACTATAAACACGTCACAAATCAGAAGAGGTTAATTTACAACAAAGAGGAGCAACGAAGGGAGCTGGGAGATGAAAGGAAGTGAAATACAGCAGACTATCTAATTGGTATGGAGGGTATCTAAATCCATTATCACCCCACAGTAAGGAATGCAAGTAAAAAGGTCACACAAACAATTCCTGGAGGATCTTTTATGGAAAGGAGATCTTAATCATGTTACGATATTTTGTAATAGATTGAGCCTATCAGGAATTCCAGCGGGGATCCTTTCCTGGGGTAGATCATATCCCATGCTTGGATCTATACGTTACTTTTTGTAATGTCATATTTATCGTAATCATATTATCATGTCAACTGATAAATTCCATAATACATGACTCTTGAACAACATTTAAGGAATTAAATTTTTTTTCTTAGCAGCTTGTCTGTTCAAGTTCAACAAATCAATGCATAACAAATAATTTGAATTTTGAGCTCTGATGAAGCTGTGGTAGCAGAAAATTAGTTAACTATCATTCCTTCCAACTAAGTCTTCGCATAAATTTGTTCAACAGACAAACTTCGTTACATCAATCCAGTCTTTTTACCAGGCAGAAATAGTCAAATGGTCAATCCACAAGTGCTGTCACCAAATTGCTCTGAGGATCTTGAAAACATTCAACAGAGAACTGTGGAGTGTGGGACTGTGGGGCATAGATACTTTACAATCGAATCGTTAGCGGGTGACACGTCCGCTAATGTTCTACTGACTCATTCCTTAAATTCCATCAAAGCGAGTTTGATTCGTTTATCAGCGAGCAAACAAGATCTCGAATAGAAATTTCCTATCCGTATGTGATTTCCTATCCGTATGTGATGACCTATCCGTATCGAATCAAAATTCCAGGATAAGGTAAAACCTCGAAGAGACGATCATTCATGAAAAAAATCCCCAATCCTGACGTGCAATCTTATTTTAAAAATACCTGCAGAATGTTAATAAGTTTATATGGGTAGAAAATGGAGCTTGTTTCATCCCAAAAAAAGCGTGTAGTGGCTCCCGATTATACAAAGTACACTTTCCACGTACCTACGGTAGGCACATTTGAGTACCCGTATAATTTTATTTCGCAAATAAAATTTGGGCAAATTTTCACTGTATTATTTGCCCATGGAACTTAAGGGTAAGATAAACAAACACGAACGAACTACCTTAGTACACAATATTTATACTTCACAATATTTATACGAATTTCGATTTTTCGTATAAAATTTATGTCGTATAAAATTTATGGGTTATAAATTTTGTGTCGTATAAATTTTCCATTCTCAAGCCGTATGTTGATCAAGTTATCAAGAAACTAGGACTCCCAGAAAATCAAAAGGCACTCTTAATATGGGATGATTTCCGTGGTCATACTGCATCTAAATTACAGAACCTATTGCCATCATTGAATATAGTTGCTAGTGATGTACCTAAGAACCTCACCCATTTGCTTTCTCCTCTTGATCTGACGGTAAACCGTACATTGAAACGAATCGAGCAAGATAAGAGTGCAGAATATATCAGTGCTGAGATTACTAGATGTCTTCAGATTTCTCCGCGAATAGATGACATTAAAGTTAACACAGGAAAGCCTATTCTACGAAGTTTGCACGCAAAGACTATCACGAAAGCGTTTGCTTACTTTCAGGGACCAGAAGGCAAACAAAACATTCTGCAAGGGTGGAAAGCTGCAGGAATTTGGAAAGCAGTAAAATCATTAAGAGACGCGCAGAACATAATGGACACTAATGGCTTAGTGGATCCGTTTTCTCGTCTTACACTGATTGATTAATTTCTATATTTCTATTTTCTAGTCACTAAACGGATTTTTTTCTGTTCTTTGGGAGATTGATGCAATCGTATAAAATTAATGCCGTATAAAAAATATCCGTACAAAACTCGAGACGTACAAATATTCTGTACTAAGGTAGTCCTGGGACAGTAAATTAGATTTAGAGATCTGTACGCAAATAAATTAAATCATCCCCAATTAGATGCGCTGTTTTCTCTCTCTCTCTCTCTCTCTCTCTCTCTCTTCTCTGTGGATGTACCAGCATTTTTATCGGAATGTAGGAAGAAGAAAATAGTTAGAATTTCTGTAATATTCGCCCCCCCCCCCCCCCCCCCATATTAGTATTTCCTACTGACACTTATTCCTACAATATCAAAGCGAGTTTGATTCGTTTATCACCGAGCAAACAAGATCTCGAATACAAATTTCCTATCCGTATGTGATTACCTATCTGTATCGGATATAGATAGGAAATAAAAATTTCTGTATCTGTATCGAATTAAACTTCCAGGATAAGGTAAAACTTGAAAGAGACGATCATTCATGAAAAAAAAATCCCCATTCCTGACGTGCAATCTTATTTTAAAAATACCTGCAGAATGTTAATAGGTTTATATGGATAGAAAATGGAGCTTGTTTCATCCAAAAAAAGCGTGGCTCCCGATAATGCAAAGTACACTTTCCACGTACCTATTCCTAAGGTAGGCACATTTAGAAGAATGTGATATGACTGTTCATACCACGTATACAATAGATGTTGGAAACTGATTGAAAAATCGTTTTGTCATTCAAGCGCTATAAAATTACTGCACGGACAAAATGGAACTACGAAACCTCTGAGACTTGTTGTGCCTTATATAGAGACAGACAAATTTTTGTCAGTTGCTATAACAGCATTCTTGAGTCTTAAATTCTTCATTGACGAGCTTTGCTTGAAGATGTGATCAAGCATTTCGGCGACCAAGCGCCGTGAAGCCTTTTTAGCAATAATTGTTGCATGATGTTATATTTTATTCACATGCACTTTTTATCAACTTTTGGTACCAAATTCATCAAAATTGGAGAAAATAAATTCTGTGCTAACTCTGAACTCATGGTGCTTATTACTTAGACTATACGTGGTTTCAAACATCTGTAGATTAATTCATGAAGGAGCTATATTTTGCACTAATTTTCTTTGATGACAATTATTTTACGACCTAAAACCAGATATCAAAAATTGGACACAATTCTCAAAATTTCAAACATCGTGCTGAAACATCCTGAGCGAAGTTTGTGGACAATGTTTCTAACAGAACTGGTTTGGAAATTTTCCTCACTTGTCTTCGAAGACAAAGTTGATCCCGGCGAGAGGTCCAGGTTTCAAGACTTTTGCGAACCTCAGAATCAGCTAATTGTACTCATAGATATTAGATACGAAATCTACAACGAAGTATAACGAAGTTTGACTGTGTTAATTAGAAGGGAATGATGGGAAATCAACATATTTAATTTCCCAGTTGGTAGATCACCGACCGGCTATAAGCCGGTTTATAGCCGGCTATAAGCCGGTTTATAGCCGGCTATAAGCCGGCTTATAGCCGGCTACAATTTTTATAGCCGGCTATAAGCCGGCTTATAGCCGGTTAGTAGCCGCTTACATTTGTTGTTGAGCGACGGCTATTAGCCGGTTATAAGCCTGCTATTAGCCGTGGGAGTATTAAAAGTGGTTATAAGCCGGTTATAAGATATTAACTCAACTACATCGTACTGAACGATAGTCAGGAGCCGGCTATAAGAAATTCAGTGAAAACGGCTATTAGCCAGTTATAACCGGCTAATAGCCGGTTTCCCTGAATTTCTCATAGCCGGCTCCTGACTATCGCTCAGTACGATGTAGTTGAGTTAATATCTTATAACCACTTTTGATACCTAAACGGCTAATAGCCGGCTTATAACCGGCTAATAGCCGTCGCTCAACAACAAATGTAAGCGGCTACTAACCGCCTATAAGCCGGCTTATAGCCGGCTATAAAAATTGTAGCCGGCTATAAGCCGGCTTATAGCCGGCTTATAACCGGCTTATAGCCGGTCGGTGATCTACCAATTTCCCATTTAATTAATAGTGACTCTTTCAACAGTCACGATCCCAGCATGCAATACTGACCATAACTAAAAACCGTTTATATTTTGAAAAATAATGTTCTAAATACAAATAAAAGGCACTTTCTAAAACAAAAGATAAACTCAAATAGTTGATGATAGTTTGAACAGCGTTTGCAAATATGCAAATATTATATCTTAAGGGGGGAGGGGGGGGGGGGTACCAATGGCATAAAATGGCATAAATGGCATACGTTTTATGGCATAAATGGAAATTTTTATTGGCCAATTCTCCATTTATGCCATGAATTTAGGTCTTCATATTTGACTTTAAATTGGCAAATTATTATTAGTACTTGAATAAGAGACATGTTTCATGCTTTATAACGCTTGGAATGATCGTTAAAGATTCATATGACAAATAAAGAAAATAGAAATGTATTATATCAAAAATGGCATAAATGGCATACGTTTTATGGCATAAATGGAAATTTTTGTTGGCCAATTCTCCATTATGCCATTTATGCCATTGGTACCCCCCCATCTTAAGCTAAACTAGTTAGAATGAATAATACTTTATTGGTTATAGGTGGGTTCACAATAGAAATCACCAGGTGCAACGTAATAAGAAAGGCTGACGTCAGAACAGACCCGATATTCTAGCAATCAAACATATTTCCACTGATCAGGGGATATCGGACGTAGGTAACGGAATACTCAGAGAATAGACAAACAAACACGAACGAACTGGTCTTGAGGCAGTAAATTAGGTTTAGAGATCTGTACGCAAATAAATAAAATCATCCCCTCTTTGATGCGTTGTTTTTTCTCTCTCTCTCGAGCTCCCTCTCCAGCAATTTTATCGGAATGCAGGAAGAAGATAATGTAGAAGAGGTATGCGATATTCCAGTCATTAGTGTCTCCTGTAGTAGTTAGTGTCTCCCATAAAACTTACTAAGTTTCCTCTGTGCCTCTCGGTACGATTCCAGATTTCTCCTGTAACCATGGCGGCCGCTTGGCCAGACTGTTTTCCAGTCGCCACCCCACGACTACAACAGTGGTTATGGTGAGAAATTTCGTGGTTTACTTATTTTAATTATAGAAATAAGGAAATATAACTAGACGTGGTAAAGGACTTGTTATGAAATAGTTAAAATTTCTGTAATATTCGGAGAAATACTAATAGTGCTACTAACGACTCGAAAGAGGGGTCACATAAACCTAACCTTGTTAATCTGATGAACATCTTAAACGAACTGGAAAATGAACAACGACCGTACGTGGTTCTGCAATAAAATCAGGTTTTAATAATTTCCCTCGGGGGTAAAGTCCTCTCACCTTGTCACAGACACAGTATATCCCGATATGGTAGTGACAGGACCAGTTCACTCCGTCCCAAGAACTTGACCCGTCATATTCCCTCTTAATGTCCCGTCCTTCCTATTGTGGGTTACATCAATGTAATGATAGATCTATACTGGTTAGATACAATCACAATTTAATGCAATTTCTACGCAACTTTAATTTTGGCATAGATAAATCTGAATATCACACCCGATACCATATAAGCATATATATATAATGACAATGGGGTGCAAATCATGTGTGTCTTGCCTGAACTCTGTGGCGAGGATCAGAAAGGGACTTGCTGTCAACGCAACTGTTACCATAGCAATAGCAAGTGGAACCTGCTCCACCAATGTGACAGTCGTTATCTCCACGACAACCCTGGAGATGATCATAACTCAAAGAATCAAATGGGAGGTATAACCCCAAACACAAGCCCAATAATCAAGCATATTAGCAATACAGTATATATTTAAGAGGACAGGCATGTAGGTTAGATGAAACATCTGTACACTACACCCAGTATCTTGATTGTGCATTTGTACACTGTCACTATACACTGTATCTCAATGGTACAACCTGTAACTTAATGGTACACCCTGTAACTTAATGGTACACCCTGGTACGTACCATTGGAGCTAGCTGGCACTCATACCCCGGTACATTAGGATCGTCCTCCACCAACACAAACTTTCTAAGATCAACTCCACCATCCCTCTGAAACAAATCATCTGTCAAAAAGCATATAAACGGGCATATTATATTAGTCTGCATAATTCGAGTCAATTTACTTTACCAAATAGCAATTCGCCGAAGTCCAGCAACTATCTGTTGAAACTAGGTACGTCGAAGTTTCATTATACGCTTACTTTGTTAATTAATATTTTTAAATATTAATATTTTTAAAACAACTATAACAATTAAATACAATGGTGTAATCGCCAAATCTCACCTTGAAACCACAGCCAGTGTTAAGCATACCGAGATAATAGGCCTCCAGATTAATGGACTTTACGAAATGGCTGGAACCTAGATATCTGGATCGGAGGAGATCCCACAGACTCTCGTACTGTATTGACACAGGTTGATCAGTAAGATTGGCCTCCATTAGAAACGTCTGAGAGGAAACGACTGTTACAGGAACTAGTTTAATTTAGACGTTGTTAGCATAGTCAGCATTACATAGTCAGCTTTACATTGTTCGTATTTATAAGCTATATAATACAGTCTGACACACGTTTAAACCCGGTCAGCTTATAAATTTCAATAAACAGAGTTAAACTCGAAATTGAAAGTTAAATTACTACCTCCAGTAGCTCCTGAGTGACATTTGTCATGAGTTTAGCTCTGGTCTCGGCAGATCCTCCTTTAACCGTCAGTTCTTCGCTCGTAGCCAGATGTGCTACCTGGGTTAGTATGTGTTAGAATGGTTTGTTAACTGTTTTGTTAACAGATGTGCTACCTGGGTGAGTATGTGTTAGAATGGTTTGTTAACTGTTTTGATGACAGATGTGCTACCTGGGTTAGTAAGTGTTAGAATGGTTTGTTAACTGTTTTGTTAACAGATGTGCTACCTGGGTGAGTATGTGTTAGAATGGTTTGTTAACTGTTTTGATGACAGATGTGCTACCTGGGTTAGTAAGTGTTAGAATGGTTTGTTAACTGTTCTGTTAACAGCTGTGCTACCTGGGTTAGTATGTGTTAGAATAGTTTGTTAACTGTTCTGTTAACAGATGTGCTACCTGGGTTAGTATGTGTTAGAATGGTTTGTTAACTGGTTTGTTAACAGCTGTGCTACCTGGGTTAGTATGTGTTAGAATAGTTTGTTAACTGTTCTGTTAACAGATGTGCTACCTTGGTTAGTAAGTGTTAGAATGGTTTGTTAACTGTTCTGTTAACAGATGTGCTACCTGGGTGAGTATGTGTTAGAATGGTTTGTTAACTGTTTTGTTAACAGCTGTGCTACCTGGGTTAGTATGTGTTAGAATGGTTTGTTAACTGTTCTGTTAACAGATGTGCTACCTGGGTTAGTATGTGTTAGAATGGTTTGTTAACTGTTTTGATGACAGATGTGCTACCTGGGTTAGTAAGTGTTAGAATGGTTTGTTAACTGTTCTGTTAACAGCTGTGCTACCTGGGTTAGTATGTGTTAGAATGGTTTGTTAACTGTTTTGTTAACAGCTGTGCTACCTGGGTTAGTATGTGTTAGAATGGTTTGTTAACTGTTTTGTTAACAGATGTGCTACCTGGGTGAGTATGTTCTTAGAATGGTTTGTTAACTGTTCTGTTAACAGATGTGCTACCTGGGTTAGTATGTGTTAGAATGGTTTGTTAACTGTTCTGTTAACAGCTGTGCTACCTTGGTTAGTATGTGTTAGAATGGTTTGTTAACTGTTCTGTTAACAGATGTGCTACCTTGGTGAGTATGTGTTAGAATGGTTTGTTAACTGTTTTGTTAACAGATGTGCTACCTGGGTTAGTATGTGTTAGAATGGTTTGTTAACTGTTCTGTTAACAGCTGTGCTACCTGGGTTAGTACGTGTTAGAATGGTTTGTTAACTGTTTTGTTAACAGCTGTGCTACCTGGGTTAGTATGTGTTAGAATGGTTTGTTAACTGTTTTGTTAACAGATGTGCTACCTGGGTGAGTATGTTCTTAGAATGGTTTGTTAACTGTTCTGTTAACAGATGTGCTACCTGGGTTAGTATGTGTTAGAATGGTTTGTTAACTGTTCTGTTAACAGCTGTGCTACCTTGGTTAGTATGTGTTAGAATGGTTTGTTAACTGTTCTGTTAACAGATGTGCTACCTTGGTGAGTATGTGTTAGAATGGTTTGTTAACTGTTTTGTTAACAGATGTGCTACCTGGGTTAGTATGTGTTAGAATGGTTTGTTAACTGGTCTGTTAACAGCTGTGCTACCTGGGTTAGTATGTGTTAGAATGGTTTGTTAACCGTTTTGTTAACAGATGTGCTACCTGGGTTAGTATGTGTTAGAATGGTTTGTTAACTGGTTTGTTAACAGCTGTGCTACCTGGGTGAGTATGTGTTAGAATGGTTTGTTAACTGTTTTGTTAACAGCTTTGCTACCTAGGTGAGTATGTGTTAGAATGGTTTGTTAACTGTTCTGTTAACAGATGTGCTACCTGGGTGAGTATGTGTTAGAATGGTTTGTTAACTGTTCTGTTAACAGATGTGCTACCTGGTTAGTACGTGTTAGAATGGTTTGTTAACTGTTCTGTTAACAGATGTGCTACCTGGTTAGTACGTGTTAGAATGGTTTGTTAACTGTTCTGTTAACAGATGTGCTACCTGGTTAGTACGTGTTAGAATGGTTTGTTAACTGTTCTGTTAACAGATGTGCTACCTGGTTAGTACGTGTTAGAATGGTTTGTTAACTGTTCTGTTAACAGATGTGCTACCTGGTTAGTACGTGTTAGAATGGTTTGTTAACTGTTTTGTTAACAGCTTTGCTACCTTGGTTAGTATGTGTTAGAATAGTTTGTTAACTGTTTTGTTAACAGATGTGCTACCTGGTTAGTACGTGTTAGAATGGTTTGTTAACTGTTCTGTTAACAGATGTGCTACCTGGTTAGTACGTGTTAGAATGGTTTGTTAACTGTTTTGTTAACAGCTTTGCTACCTTGGTTAGTATGTGTTAGAGTGGTTTGTTAACTGTTTTGTTAACAGATGTGCTACCTGGATGAGTATGTAGTAGAATGGTTTGTTAACTGTTTTGTTAACAGATGTGCTACCTGGATTAGTATGTGTTAGAATGGTTTGTTAACTGTTCTGTTAACAGATGTGCTACCTGGTTAGTACGTGTTAGAATGGTTTGTTAACTGTTTTGTTAACAGATGTGCTACCTGGGTTAGTATGTGTTAGATTGGTTTGTTAACTGTTTTGTTAACAGCTTTGCTACCTTGGTTAGTATGTGTTAGAGTGGTTTGTTAACTGTTTTGTTAACAGATGTGATACCTGGGTTAGTATGTGTTAGAGTGGTTTGTTAACTGTTCTGTTAACAGATGTGCTACCTTGGTTAGTATGTGTTAGAGTGGTTTGTTAACTGTTTTGTTAACAGATGTGCTACCTGGGTTAGTATGTGTTAGAATGGTTTGTTAACTGTTTTGTTAACAGATGTGCTACCTTGGTTAGTATGTGTTAGAGTGGTTTGTTAACTGTTTTGTTAACAGATGTGCTACCTTGGTTAGTATGTGTTAGAATAGTTTGTTAACTGGTTTGTTAACAGCTGTGCTACCTGGGTGAGTATGTGTTAGAATGGTTTGTTAACTGTTCTGTTAACAGATGTGCTACCTGGTTAGTACGTGTTAGAATGGTTTGTTAACTGTTTTGTTAACAGCTTTGCTACCTTGGTTAGTATGTGTTAGAGTGGTTTGTTAACTGTTTTGTTAACAGATGTGCTACCTGGATGAGTATGTAGTAGAATGGTTTGTTAACTGTTTTGTTAACAGATGTGCTACCTGGATTAGTATGTGTTAGAATGGTTTGTTAACTGTTCTGTTAACAGATGTGCTACCTGGTTAGTACGTGTTAGAATGGTTTGTTAACTGTTTTGTTAACAGATGTGCTACCTGGGTTAGTATGTGTTAGAATGGTTTGTTAACTGTTTTGTTAACAGATGTGCTACCTTGGTTAGTATGTGTTAGAATAGTTTGTTAACTGTTTTGTTAACAGCTGTGCTACCTGGGTTAGTATGTGTTAGAATGGTTTGTTAACTGGTTTGTTAACAGCTGTGCTACCTGGGTTAGTATGTGTTAGAATGGTTTGTTAACTGTTTTGTTAACAGCTGTGCTACCTGGGTTAGTATGTGTTAGAATGGTTTGTTAACTGGTTTGTTAACAGCTGTGCTACCTGGGTTAGTATGTGTTAGAATGGTTTGTTAACTGTTTTGTTAACAGCTGTGCTACCTGGGTTAGTATGTGTTAGAATGGTTTGTTAACTGTTCTGTTAACAGATGTGCTACCTTGGTTAGTAAGTGTTAGAATGGTTTGTTAACTGTTTTGTTAACAGCTGTGCTACCTGAGTTAGTATGTGTTAGAATGGTTTGTTAACTGTTCTGTTAACAGATGTGCTACCTGGTTAGTACGTGTTAGAATGGTTTGTTAACTGTTTTGTTAACAGATGTGCTACCTGGGTTAGTATGTGTTAGAATGGTTTGTTAACTGTTTTGTTAACAGATGTGCTACCTTGGTTAGTATGTGTTAGAATAGTTTGTTAACTGTTTTGTTAACAGCTGTGCTACCTGGGTTAGTATGTGTTAGAATGGTTTGTTAACTGGTTTGTTAACAGCTGTGCTACCTGGGTTAGTATGTGTTAGAATGGTTTGTTAACTGTTTTGTTAACAGATGTGCTACCTGGGTTAGTATGTGTTAGAATGGTTTGTTAACTGTTTTGTTAACAGATGTGCTACCTGGGTTAGTATGTGTTAGAATGGTTTGTTAACTGTTCTGTTAACAGATGTGCTACCTGGTTAGTACGTGTTAGAATGGTTTGTTAACTGTTTTGTTAACAGATGTGCTACCTGGGTTAGTATGTGTTAGAATGGTTTGTTAACTGTTTTGTTAACAGATGTGCTACCTGGGTTAGTATGTGTTAGAATGGTTTGTTAACTGTTCTGTTAACAGATGTGCTACCTGGGTTAGTATGTGTTAGAATGGTTTGTTAACTGTTTTGTTAACAGCTGTGCTACCTGGGTTAGTACGTGTTAGAATGGTTTGTTAACTGTTTTGTTAACAGATGTGCTACCTGGGTTAGTATGTGTTAGAATGGTTTGTTAACTGTTCTGTTAACAGCTGTGCTACCTGGGTTAGTACGTGTTAGAATAGTTTGTTAACTGTTTTGTTAACAGATGTGCTACCTGGGTTAGTATGTTCTTAGAATGGTTTGTTAACTGTTCTGTTAACAGATGTGCTACCTGGGTTAGTATGTGTTAGAATGGTTTGTTAACTGTTTTGTTAACAGATGTGCTACCTGGGTTAGTATGTGTTAGAATGGTTTGTTAACTGTTTTGTTAACAGATGTGCTACCTGGGTTAGTATGTGTTAGAATGGTTTGTTAACTGTTTTGTTAACAGCTGTGCTACCTGGGTTAGTACGTGTTAGAATGGTTTGTTAACTGTTCTGTTAACAGCTGTGCTACCTGGGTTAGTAAGTGTTAGAATGGTTTGTTAACTGTTCTGTTAACAGATGTGCTACCTGGGTTAGTATGTGTTAGAATGGTTTGTTAACTGTTTTGTTAACAGATGTGCTACCTGGGTTAGTATGTGTTAGAATGGTTTGTTAACTGTTTTGTTAACAGATGTGCTACCTGGGTTAGTATGTGTTAGAATGGTTTGTTAACTGTTTTGTTAACAGCTGTGCTACCTGGGTTAGTACGTGTTAGAATGGTTTGTTAACTGTTCTGTTAACAGATGTGCTACCTGGGTTAGTATGTGTTAGAATGGTTTGTTAACTGTTTTGTTAACAGATGTGCTACCTTGGTTAGTATGTGTTAGAATAGTTTGTTAACTGTTTTGTTAACAGCTGTGCTACCTTGGTTAGTATGTGTTATAATGGTTTGTTAACTGTTTTGTTAACAGATGTGTTACCTGGGTTAGTATGTGTTAGAATGGTTTGTTAACTGTTTTGTTAACAGCTGTGCTACCTGGGTTAGTATGTGTTAGAATGGTTTGTTAACTCTTTGATAACAGCTGTGCTACCTGGGTTAGTACGTGTTAGAATGGTTTGTTAACTGGTTTGTTAACTGTTTTGTTAACAATATCATAAGGTTTGCCTCTGTTAGATTGGGTGCTGCCTGGGTTATTTTCATTTTTACCTAAATTACAGAACACGGTATGAGAGTTTGACACGAATTTTCATACCTACGGCTAATTTTTTAAACATCATTCAGGAAATGAACATTATTTACCTTTTTTTTTCTTCTTATTTTTTAAAAAGTGAGTCGAGGAAAATGATTTTTACTGCTTTACTATGAGATGAGACATAAATATTGGAAGAACGATCTCCAAACAGCGATATTGGAGATAATTAACGACTTCCACGCTCAGCTTAAGTGTAGTTTTGCAGCGGCATGTTTATATTAGATCAAGGAAATTGTAATTTTATTTACTCTAATTAACCCGGACATTCAGTGGAATTGCAGACAAATATTTGGTATTAACTCTAACTTGATCAGTAAAACAAACAGGTCAGTCTGATTGCAATATGAGCTCCTCTAATACCTACGTAGGTGCTGGCGACTACATAGTTACTTTCTCTCCATGGTCACTTTTGGTCAAGTGTCAAGTGCCGGCGATCCGGTCTCAAAGTTCACTTTAACTTCATATTAGAGGACTCTAACCTACAAATTCACATATTTTAAGGTTTAGACAATGACATTTCCAAGTTCAGCGACTATAATTACTGTACGAGTGCACAGTCACACTGATTGCTGCAGTAAAGAAATGCGTCGGAAATTGCATTATTGCATTATTGTCTGCTGGGCAGAAGTTCTGAGAACTGAGAATACTTCTTTAACTGAGAATGCTGGAGTTGGAGAATGGACACGCGTTGTGAAAGCCACCGTAAGGGAGGCTTACTGTCGACGCCGACCAATCAAAAGAAGAACTGAGAATGCTGAGAATACTTCTTTCAACTTTTCGAATTAAAGTCATGCACTAGCATTCCTTACACTAACATTCTTTACACTAGCATTGTTGACACTATTTTCTGTGTCTTAGTACGTACAGTACCGCTCTGGTGAACAAAATTTATGAGCTAAAATACACATAAAAGTACACAAGGTTAATATTGGTCCATAATGAGAGCAATACAATTTGTGTTAACGCAGCAATAGATAAACTGGGTGAGTGCGATATTTACCTTTGCGTAATCCTCAGCTGTAAAGTTGGAGCAGTACTTAAGTTTGAGGTCTTTCACAGTTGAGCAAACCTGAATAGACTCTTGTGAAATAGAAATTTAAAAAACGTCCCTTGCAAAACGATGATTATATTAATATCTTACAGTTAAGGATGACTATGAAGTCGTAGTATATCATAATGTCTTACAATTATTCATTTAAGTTCGATTAAATAACCTTGCAGAGGAACTGCGCGGATGAGATCTTCTCACTTGACTTTGAGAAAATGTACCGAGTCAGTTTAGATCCGTGTGAAACTCTCTTAGTCACGTGAGAGCCGTAAGTTTTTAAAAACGCATCGTACATGTACCAGCTGCTTGACTTATCTGGATCATCTATCTGTAAAAAGTCAAACCAATGAGCGGCGACAATTTCAAAATAATTAAGTAAGTTTGGAATAAAAATTGATTTTAAGCAGGTGTAATGTTTTTGAATAACATATATTATAATAATAATATAGTAATATACATTATAACGAATGTTACCTTTGCAGGGAGACTCTCGAATGCTGCCACGAACTCGTCGTCCAGTGGAACAGAAGTTAAACAATCCTGAGGATTGGGGAACAGAGTTCAAGTTCAATGTGTTTGATAAACCATAAGTATAGACTTCAGAGAAACACGATACGACTTAGTAAGATTTATGATGTTCAGCATCTTTTTAATCTAATTTATTGATAATAATAGTTGAATAATATTAATAGTTGAATTTAAATAATATTTCAATTAGAATTTAAATAATATTTCAATTAGAATTTCAGTTAAATTCATCTCACAGGAATGAAGTCCCAGAAACCGGTGATAGCATAAACGTCCAGACTCATTCCTTTAACATCCAGAGTTTCACTGTCTATAGAATTACTGGCTGATTGAATTGATGCACCAAGAGTGAACCCGTCTGTTACTTCGCCGGAAAGCGAGCTTTCTACACCCATCTTACTGAAAAAATTAGATTTATAATTCTGAAATTCGAACACAGCGTCATCAATATTTGGGGACTGGGGACCCCAGGCTATCGTGTTCATAAACATGGAGAATAGAGATTAGGCGGGATAGTCAATAGCGGTTCGGCGGAATGACAGGCTGAGCGTTGCCCAGTAACGTCATCAATACTTTGCGTTGCGGGATATATATAGATAATCCATTTATCACAAACAAGTACCAGAGAAGGTAATATCACATACGAATAAATTTGTTCGTTGGAAGTGAAAGTAATTACTAATCACCAGGAAACCAAATCCGTTTATTATTTAAATGATGATTTAAAAGTTTACCTGTAAAACGATTTTGTGTTTTCGAAGAATGTTTTTTCTTCCCTGTTGACAAGAGATGGAACAGGTTTAATGCACTCAGGTGGCACAGCCTCGAACACACTCTTCCCTGCGAGAAGTTTAGAAGTAAATCTTAAGAAAAACATGACGATGTCTAAAATCAGAAAATCTGTCCACAAAGGCTGAGAGAAATCAGAACTATTTAATAAATTATCTAATAAATTATCTATCATGTCATAAAACGAACCGTAACCGTTGTCCTCGACCAGAGAAAGAGCGGGAAGGTAAAATCCTTGTCCCAGACCAGTGGAGTCCGCAGACACTGCGCTCATCAGGAACGCAAGACTAATTGTTATCACGAGCATCCTTGATTTTCTTAATTTAAAATAAGAATGAAATTAACAAATTTTATCGAGGCATGGCTGACTTAGAAACTCAAAACCTTCAAATTTTATGAATGTTGGGGTACGTATATATCAAAATAATCGATGAACATCGATCTTTAAAGTCGCAGAAGAGTCAAGGTTATATAACATAAAACAAATACAGAGGGATGTGCTTTTGATTTTTGAAAAGCAAGCAAAAATATATCACGAGCTCACCTTGTGACCTGATAAGATACGGTAACATGACTCTAGTTTCCTATGTTCTCAACTCACGATTTAACATCACGTTACTGCGTTCAGATTGCATGTTCGCTTTTTACAGAGTCACGCTGAAAGCATTATCTCTCGTGAATATAATAACGTTACACTCCCAAAAATTGACGTACACGGTACGTGAATTTCGGAGACAAGTTTTTTTTATCTGAGAAAAACAGAAATTATCTCGTTTAAAAAAGAAGGTACGTGCAACGACCATTACAGTACCCTATGCAGCCTTCTTATTTAAGATCATTTATGGAATTGAATTATATATCATTCTATGTAGAAAATGGAAAAACCCTTGAGTAATTCTCTATTTTATGCCATTGCCCCCCCCCCCCCCACCCACCCCCGTCACGTTGGAAGCATCATCTCTCGTGAATTTAATAACGTTACAATTCCAAAAATTGACGTACACGGTACGTGAATTTCGGAGAAAAATATTTTTTTTAGAAATTATCTTGTATTAAAAAAGAAGACACGTTCAACTGCAACCTTACTGCCACCCTGACGACCATTACTGTTTACAGTATCATGTGCAGTGTGCACTGTGCAGCCTTCTTATTTACAATCATTTATGGAACTGAATTAGATATGATTCATCAAGTCAAATCCCATTCCCTGTTTAAATGAAAAACAATATGTTATTGATAAACGATGAAGAATGAGGATATATGTATGATTGGTTGACTGAATGGATTATGACATAATAATGATTTATCACTTGAGTAATTATGTAAATTAATGTTTTTTTGAAATTCAAGATAAACTGGATAACTCATATAGTATATGAATTGTTTTAATTAGTAATTAAGATCACCAATTATTTTTATAGTTAATTGATTATGGACACGTTTTTTTAAAAAAGGTGGTGTTTTGCTGATTTTACCTTTTTAAAAGTAGAGTGCACAAAATGAGGAAAAAGTCACAATGCTTTTTAAAGTGCAACCATAGATTTGTACATAGGATGAAGTGAAAATATTCAGCAGTTGTGATTTGAAAGAACGAAGTTCCAGGCTCAAGCAGAATATGACTTATAAACAATTAAACTGAGTGCCAAAAATCAGCAAACCATTTTAATCTCCAAATGACTAATTTCATTGATTTCGTCACATTTTGCCCAAAAATTGTTCACATTACACTGGTAGATAGAAGTGAGTAACAGTTTTCAGTATTTTAGTCATCATTAGCAATTCCAGTAGGATACAGAATCTAGCAAAAAGTCATTTTCATACATGAATACGACTGCTCTATTGATGGTTCTTGTCAAAATATTAAAAAGATAACTAGGCATGACTGTGTTTTTTTTATGGACAAGATAATGTTTGGTTGTGTCTTTAAAAAGTCTTTAAAAAGTCACACATATATCAGCTTGAAATTATACTTTTTTTACTTGATCAAATAAGTATCGAAATTTCAGTTCTCTTTTTCAGTCACCTCATTGACTTTTAAATTAAAGATGACATTAATTAGTCAAAAGAAGGCTTAAACTCTGTACTGCTTTCACTTAATCATGTCCCGAGTGCCTAAATTCAGCATATCAGTCATATAGATGAATGATGTAAAAAGACAAAAATTGTCTATTTCTTAATCTATGGGTATGTTAGACGTTAGTCTGAGTTTAAGTATCTATTTCGAAAAGTACTGTGTTCATAAAGGGGTCAAAAACAGATAATATCATTAGAGTGCCACTAATAAGCTGTAGTGACTGCTGCAGCCAACGTGGGAATTACCAACTATTGTAAGTCAATATCAGCATTATCAATAATCTCAAACCACCGAATTGTTTATGTTGCAGATATGAATCTTAGTTTAGTTGTATCCTGAGAATTTAAACAGCATATGTGTCCCGGAAATCAGTAAAAAGTGACATATTTAACAGAAATAGTCATTCTTACTGCTAAATGGCACTCTTTTTAGTCCAGAATATTGTTTGAGGGAGCGGTGTGCCTTTTTTTGTTTGTATGGCACAATTTTGTTGCAATGTGTGCCATTATCCAGCTTATATTATGGTTGGTGGGCTAGACAGTGAAACACGCAAATGTAGTGTATACTTCGTTAAATTACATCATTAGCTACAAAGGAATTAAGTTGGTTAGTTTAATTTGTACTAAATATACGAAGATCTAAAATGCCTCAAACAATCGAGAATCAAATAACCTAAATAAAATACACAAGGTAAATGGAAATGAACTACACAAAAATATAGCTTCAAAAATGAAGCTTCAAAAAAGAATTAAAAACTAAGAAACTTATCTTTCAACTTTGCATCTATTTAAACCCAAGCAATTAGTTCTATACTTCTCAATATACCTAAATTCCTCCCTATTTAATCCCCTGGGGTTACATTCTTTCAAAATGGCAAATTTATAGACTGTTGTCAATAGTAAAAATGTCACTGTGATGTTCATAGGCATGAATCGAAAGGGCTGATTTATTACGATCCTCTACTTTAAAACAGGCTCTTATCCAGCTTAAAGTGACTTCTTGTTCTAGGCATAATATACCAATGGTAAATCACTTAAAGATTTTGCTTTGTAAGCAGTGTTGTGATTACCTGCTATAACTAACTTAAAACTGGCACAATGAACTTCAAACATCAATAGTATGTACCAAATTTCCTTGATTGACATGATATTGTTGTCAGAAAAAGTCATTTCTATGAAGATTTTAAACTAAAAATATTTAATAATAATTATTTATAAAATGAATTTTTGCTGAATTAGAACACACAATATCGTTAGATTTTGTAAAGAATCATATTGATGAACCTGCTTATGCTGTCGGACATTAATTGTATAGTGCCAATATTCAGCAAAGAGTCATTTCTTTTGAATTTTTAATCGTGATGAATTTGACCTAAAAATGACTTTTTACTGGAAACTGACACACTCTTAATTTGATTTTCGAACAGAATGCTGTTTAGCAGACTTAATCTCGACAGTGCAGTATGATTGAAAAACGTTATAATTTGTTGCTGTCTAGCTACTGCAATGTAAACACACTCAATCGTAATTTTGTGGGTGAATTTTTACTGAATAGTGAATACAGGCACACAATAGGTTTTTCCTAGGTTACATTATTACAGAGTACAGACCAACGTTTCTTGAAAGTTGTTGCAGTTCACTCACAAGCTGATAAAAAGTATGGGCCTTGTACAACCCCTTCATCTAAACTCAAAACTTTACCAAATCAATGACTTTTTACTCATTTTGGGCAAGGTTTAAGTATTCCTACCAAAATCCAAATAATCTTTGAATAATTCTGAGACATATTCTGTATTTTAAACAGAAAAGTCGCAAAATTCAGTGTTTTATGGGCTTTTTAAAAATAATAATCCAAAATGCTGAAAACTGGCAAAGTCTTGTTACTATATCATGACATATTAACTAACTAATGAATTTTCCTTACAGGGGCAGTTAAGATTGAAGGCATTTCTGTGCAACACTTTCTAGTTACTAGTCATTTCACGTTCACTGTCAAAAGTATCATGGCACTTAAAGTCATTTTTACCACACTTAAAAAAACGTTTCCTTATTACTTAAAACTTTCCCGAATAAATAATTTCCATTTCTAATCCTAGATTAAACGTTTTACTTTTAGTTTTATCTGAGCTTGTACTTTATTTGTAACAGGTATCATCTTAAAATCATCATGGACACTCTCTAAAACTCATTGTTCCTCATGTTGCATCCTATGATGGGTAAAGATCTTTTAGTGTTTTTGGATCATATACTAAGTTTTATAATGATCATTAGTTAAAATGTTCAAGACAATGGATATTATATTTTATATTGGTTTAAAAACATACTAAGTATACTTCACATACGTATTCAAATTGTTGCAAAATGATTCGAAGAAGCTCAGCTCATACTATAGAGCGAAATGTTTTTGTTGGGTGCTATAAGTAATATAGATTTACGGCGGTTACTGGTATAACTGTGAACTGGCAGTTTTGTTTTCTTGGTCATATATATTATATATTATTGCGCCCTTAGTGTTGCTCTTTTCGCAGTGCTGAGTATTCGTTTCACACAATAGTTGGGTATTAAACATCATTTATTATCATTATCATTGCTAATATACAATGATTGTGCCCCCGATATCTTTCATTGAATTTTGTGTTCAGTTACTTCAGTCGCAACAATCACGAGTCACATGATCAATACGCTATCCGTTTCTTTAGTCTGAAACCACCATGAACTATGAAGACAGTCTAAAATATGCAGATTGCAGATGCACATCAGAAAGTGCTCAAGTTATCCGAATTTAGCACATCTTCCAACTGGTTAGGTGTTGTATGTGACATCTCACATCTGTCCGCCCATCTCTCGCGTGATACATTTCACAAGAGAAGAAGTTGTGTTTCCTTGTTGCACACCACCCGTTTAATCTGAATAAAGCTGCTGCTGGTTTACTGCACGCATCACTATTTAATTTAACGGGAACTGTCCACAACTCGACTGGTGGCTGACTCTCCCAACGTGTTGTCATCATTGCCACGCTCAGTCACTGAGTCGTTAATATTTCGGCGATCTTAACTAAATATGTGAAGATTTCACACTTTCAGTTTCAGTTACACAATCAATTACCAATATTTCACCTTTCCATCAATGGCATTTATCTTACTAGAATCATCGCGAATATCAAGCATGACTATGAGATATAATTATTTTAAATCAGTTACCTCCTACTTCCTAGTCAATAATCCATGATAATGAGACCCACGCTTGGTTCAAAAAGAGGTTTTGTTCGAAACTTTAGCTGCCTATTGATAGTAACACCGGTAAAAGGATGTATCCCAGGCTATTCACAGCTGCATTATTCAACAGAAACAATAAACCCATATGTATATCACGAACAGCAGCGTGGATAGCAGGAAATGAGAATTCTATAACAGTCGTCAGGCTACCCTTCACCCAGTCTCTCATATTACTGAGCCAGTACATTATGTTTCACCTTGCATGATCTTACTGTTGACAACTCAAGCTGTCCCTGCATCATTTCAAACTGTTGATGTTTAAAGTATTATAACAGTTGTGATATCATAGGTTTACCATAGTGTTTAGTCACTGTCCAGCACAAGTTTTCAGTTTAGTCCGGTCTTTTGTCCTGTCTATTATCTGTCCTGGTTTTAGTTGGGAGCCATGACGGTGCGGTGAAGACTGTTTTAGTCTAACTTTTCTGCTAGACTCTAACTGACTCTTACTGTCACTATATCATTACCATATGCGTGCTCTAAAAAACATCTAGATGTACCCAAATTTCTGTGCCGACAAATAATTATCAGCTGGTACTGGTAGTGGTAAACAATTAGTAGAAACAACCCCGGAACAAAAGCGACAAAATTTCGAACCCGGCTATTTCAATTAGTATATCTCATGGTCTGAGCGTCGTTTCGATTTCAATTTACGGCAAAGTCATACTTGTCGTCGGTGGTATGGCCACTCAAAAACGCGATGCCAAGTGTTCAATTTTAATTAATCTGAGCACCAGTCGTAGGAGAGTCACGGTACTCGATAAACGACGCTGATTGGCCGGAAGAGAGTCACGTGACTCACAAAACTGGCTCTGATTGGACGAGAAATCCGGTCTAACGGTGGGTGCACTGTGCAGGCACCAGTCGTGCTGTCCAATAATTTCAACGTAGGGCAAGCAGTGCCAGAACTAGGATATTGACTAATTCAAATAATTTTGCAGCATGCCTTTTTCTAACTTTAAATTTCACAGAAGCTAGGTCATTGTTTTATCCCTGATTTGCCTAAATTTTGGTTTAGTTTCACTTACTCCTTAGACCTATAGACACTTATCCTGTTTCAGAGGTTACTGAAGGTTCTTTTTGGTAAAATTAAAGATGGTGTAATTGAAGTAATGTTAAAGTAGATTAACTATGATTAGTATGGACAGATATCAGAGAGGGCATGACTCCCCGCACAATTTTAGAGCTCATCTTCTCTTATTTCATCTTGTATATCGTGAATGATTATAACTGATAGGTTTCTAATTTGCTTTCTATAGTATGACTATTGTTTTTTAAGGAATGTATGATTTTTGTGCCTTTAGTTCACTTTAGTTTCGCACTACCTCAAAATTCAAACCTTCTCATTTTCTAGAATAATATCCCCAGTAAACTCCCCATCTTATAACTTTGGACGGTCTTGAAAATTCAAATGACCGTATTGTCATCAGCTTTAAACGTTGAGTATTCTGCGGAATTAAATAAAACGTGTTTGCAGTTTGTGGCCGCATTATTCACACGTGTTAAGTGTCGGTTATAAGGCTGAACTCTCCGATCAACTACAGGTCACTACTAAAATCCTGCCTGAATATAGTTTCATCTTCTCCGCAATTGCGGTTAGGTAAGGCGGATGTATTATCGAACATATTGGCTTGAGTATACGCTAAATGGTGTGTTTATTACCACAACCATGAACATAAGTGCCTCACTTCGACGACCGCATCGGCTACTAAGTTGAACAGACTACAGATTCACAGCTACATTTTTATCACTTATTGCCAGACCAGCTTTTTATTTTTTTAAATGGTACAGTTTGATTTGATATTAAGTTCAAATCTGCATTAAATTTGATCACAGCCTATTTTAGTAAAGTTTGTCGACAATTGCTCATAATTATCACCATCACCATCAGCTTGGTAACAATCTGAATACCGGTGGCGGTTATTTTTTGAAAAAAAGCAGCAAACCTTCTTCCGTAAAGATAAATATAACTGGAATCACTTCTTCTAATCAACTTTGATCGCATAATTGAAGAGCAGTGTCTTAATTCCTACCAATTTCATCTCTACCGTTAAGATGCGAGCATTGACTCTTCGCTGAAAATTAGCACAACTATTTTCATAACATTTTCTTTCCTATGACTGGTCGCATTTTTAATTTTAGAAATCTGATTGATCCATAGCATTGCATGGGAGGGATCATCTTCATCGATGCCGGAACTCTGCTATAACTAAATATAAATATTCTGTGGTATAACTCCAGCCATTAACGCCATACCGATTTTGATAACATAAGACATCGCGCATCGGTGCTTGCAAAGTGAACCTTTTCAGTATTCAATTCCAATGCGCAGTTTTAGGAATCACTCGATGAAGCAGCTTATGAGTTATGATCGACTGGTCAATTTTCAAGTAACGATTGTATGGTCGAACGAAATACAGTCGATCCAGATTCCTTTAATTTGTAAGTGTCAGACTTGAAGCTATGAGGTAGCCTATAAGTATAAACTATAAAGTCTGCTATGTAGTTTAAGTTGTAGGATAGCTACCCAAATTTAAGGGTTGTCCCTGCTTGTTCTTTCCGTGAAGGAGTTTGTACTGTAGATAATTTGGAATTTGGTTAAGTAACTACAGAAAATAGGACATGGTACGTTCACATTTAAACAGGACGATTTCTTTAGAAATTTGTTTACATAATTAATTTTTTCCTTATAAATCCACATTGATATTTCATGGTGTATCTATTTCACCCAGAAAACCATTTTGCTTTCTTACATTTTCCAGCTCAATCTGTTCACCGAAAAAAGAAACCCTTGCACTGCAGTTGCAGTATGACTCAGTTTAATGTTCTATCATTAACTGTAATTTCTACTTGTCAATCAATACCGACTAATGTGCCAATCTGACGATCACTAAGTCATGGAGTCGATTCGTAGTAATCAGTTCCGAGTCTGAAAGTTTTAAATATATTTAACACGGCCACCATGATAGCTGGGTTGGGCCGTCTCTACCAAGTCAAGATCTTTAACCAACGTACCACTCCTTCGATGTTATGTAATTCTCATATCATCATTAACTTTCCGGCCATTCGTCCATTAATTCTAACTGTACAACCCCATCAGATTGAAAGTGGGTGCAATATATATCATTTCGAATTTTCTTTTTACTATACGCCCTGCAAACAGTCGGTTGTTGCACTTGCAGTTCGTACACATTTTTATATGTACATAATTAATAGTGTTAAATTCTCGCGCGCCTCTGCTCACAGTGCGTAGGAAAATAGCCTTTCATTGGGCCAGGAGGACACCACTTTAAGGAAACGCTAATTATCACACGAAATTCTGTACGGCAAATTTTAGTCACATTAGAGTTACGCATGATTTCTGTCGTTGAAATTACCCGTTTTAAGGTGTGGAAGCAATCGGGTCATTGCTAGTCATTGCCCTGCCAGAACTATGTTTTCGTTTATAGACCTATCTATTCAAGAAGTATTAAGTTAGATGTTGGTTATTTATTTATTTCTGCTTTCTTGACACAAATTATATCGCAAATAGACTCGTGTACCTTTTCCTACTTTTATACTTTGAAGTTTTAGTACGTGCACACTGGTCCATATGTTTTCCGCATTATTAAATTTTACTATTGCGAACCTTTCAATTTTTGTAACCTCTTTACGATTCACCCTTATCTGCTGATTTGATTCTAATTATGATAAAGATATACTTGTCTTTACTAATAATACAGTAGCATAACATAGTAACATGAGCACTGAGTATCATTTAAACTAATTTTGTACAATCGTCAGGAAATGTTACGTTCTGTCCTCGTTTCAACCATCTTGGTTACACTGGCTCTGTGCCAAGTGTCCAAGAAGTGCCAGAAAGCCTACAAAGCTTTCCCTCCTCCATCAGGTCGTGTAAACGTGCGTCCCGTGAAGACAACAGAGTTCCTGACCTGCAACATGCTGACTGACACGTGTTGTGGGGCTGTCACCGAGTACCACATGAAACAGAAAGCCAGCACTGACTTCACAGCTCTCGCACTCTCTACCATCAACGCTCGCCTCGCAAAAGTCAACATTGCTCTGGCAGACAACTCCGTCGCACCGATTGTTTTCCACCAGGGATTCAACGATCTGGTAAGAAAAGAGGGAGAGGTGACCTACAGGGAGCTGACAAGGAATGCATTTGGGTACTATATCAAGGACTCCTGCATGACACACGAAGAAACAGTGCTCCTCAGACAAAGGAATGGAATGTATGTCAAAGATATTTCAGATTTTTTGAAAGCTATCTACTCAGGATTGGATGCCATTAAGAGGGTCCTTGAAATCGTTTCAGAGTACAAAGTCTCAGAAAACTGCCAGATTGCGGTCATGAGGAACGGATTATACTCCGACAGCACATTCGGAATAAGTATGTGTCAAGTGTGCCACCGAGACACTGCGACCTTCCTACCCTGCCCCAGTACTTGCAAGAATGTAGCTCGAGGTTGTCTGAGTGATCTCACTGAGGTTGGGACCCTGATAAATGACCTAGCTAGTGTCCTGGACCAGGTTCACTATCAGCTTCTCATAAGAACAGAACGCCCTAGCTCCGAACTCCAGTACATCGAGGATGATATTAAGACCTCATTCGAGAGAAACCCCGACTTTGCAGAGCAGTGTGCCACTGGAGCTGAGTATACTTATGTTGAGAACGATTCTCAAGCTCAGCCAGCCAACTTCTCTGCAAGCCCTCTGAATCTTAACGGAGTCATTGAGTCAAGTGCAGATTACGCTTGTCTCAAGTCTGAGCCGGTAACAGGCAACTGCTGGACAGAGAGTGGTGTAACTGAATTAGATTCCAGTTCGGTGGCTCTCTTCACAACCCAGTCTCAGAGAGAAAATAGTATTCTCCCAAGACCAGAGGTTCAAGGTGATGAAGTTCTCAGAGCAGAAGATCTGGTCAGAAGAGCCACTGAGTTAGCCAAGAAGGCACATGCTGGACAAGACTTGTTTGCCCGAGATTACACCGAGGCCGCAATAATTCCAACAGAGAAGACCGAGGCTCCGATCATTCCAACAGAAAAGACCGAGGATGAGTCTGAAACAGAGGTGCCAGATAGTTCTACAGAGGAAGATGAGATTGACATGATCGATGAAATGGAGGATGAAATGGAAGAAGAGGATGAACCAGAAATTGAGGATGAAACGGAAGTTGAGGTGCCAGAAAGCGGAGAAGATGGAGAAGAAGATGACGGTTCTGAGGGAGACTTAACAAGTGAGGAGAGCGAAGGTGATGAAGTTATCGAAGAAGGAGAGGATATGAAGGATGAAGAAGAAATGACCGATGTTACTGATGGCACGGAGAACAAAGAAGACATGGCTGATGAAGAAGAAGACATGGAGGACAACACAAGCCCCGACAGTGGGAGCAACCAAACTGAAAATATGGATAACGACACTGATGGAGAGGATCCTGGATACAACACAGCTGAGGGTAATGGCGAAGGAAATATAGAAGTTGGAGGCCAAGAGGAGGCATCGACCGATAACAAGCCCGCAGATTCCTCGACGACCACACTTTTCGTGGCCAGCCAATTAATCTTATCAGTGATCTTAAGGCTAATATAATTACGAATATTTGAGTTATGTGATGATATTTGGTTTGCAGCTACAATTGCAAACAACATCTTTTAACAATAAGTATGTCATGTTTATCATGCGTGTTTTGAAATTGCCTGAACGATATTTCTAGTCGTAGAAACTGAGCTCAAAAACGAGGGATCAACACGGATCGACGATCAACAAGCTTTATAGCAACATGACAGCACTTTACTTTGTCACTCAGTTCAGGGTTTAGTTTCAGAATTGATAAATCGAAGACGCAACTTTAAACGAAATCAATATTAATTATTAACACGACTAACAGTGTGAATGTTTTATTTATCGAAAGAAGAACACAGTAAAATTTCTCTGACTATTTTAGTTTAGACAATTTTAGTCTAGACGATGTTTGATTTTTACATTTACCTTATCATGTATCATGTGAGAAGCGCTTTCTCATGGTTTTAGTTCGACAACTAAACATATTTTGATTGTTAATCATATGTTTAAATACGTTTACAATTATTGTTTTCCATGTTCTTTATGTTGTTTTCCACTGAGTCAAAATGTCGGCCACTGAAGGATTATATTTGCTGATGACATGTTGAAATTTTATTTTACTATATTGAATTAAATAAAACTTGAATTTTAGTTTTTTTAATAAATGTTTTTAATCATTTGTTCGATGAATGAATAAAAAGTGGAAGGCAATTAACGGGTGATACTCGTAAAATATTTGTTCCAAATTTTATATTAGATCGTCGACGAGTCCTCAGTCCAACTCGGCGCACGTCTTGGACTCTTGGTAGGTTATACACCTACAAGAGGGCAATAATGGTTTCTTCAAAAGGAAGAGAAAACTATGAAAACTTTAATGAATGAAATAGCTTACCAACCTTATTAATTTCCGACATATGAATAAGATATGTTGTAAGTGTAACTTATATCAAAAGTTATAAAAAATAAAACCATGTAAGAGTTACAAACCTGCTAGTAGTAGTAGTAGTATTTGTATATAATTGAAGGAGCTCATGTTCAACTCCAAGAGGTTGATTGCGTTGATCTCCTGGCTCCATCACAGCATGTACTAAACAATAGTAGATATTGTGATCATACATCTTTTCCGGCTTCATTTATTACTATGAAAATGAGTGGTGATACTATCAGCTAATAGTAATCAGTTGTAGTTGTACACATAGCTATTGCATATTGTGTCAAAATTAAACTGGCGTAATCATTTGAAAACCTCCCCTCCCCCCTCGGCTGATTACGTAATATGTGAACGACCCCTAATGTAGTTCGAAGAACGCTAATCCTCTTCACACCTAACATGTAACAGTAGCATTTATCTTGTCTCTAAAATTCAAATAAATTCAGTCGAAAATACACCGATCGCATTGTACGTGCCCATTTGACATTTCGACGGTAGATCTTAATTAAGTTCCCTATTATATGCTATCGAGGATGAAATCGTTTTCCCGATGTGATGTCAATTTGTTTGGAAGAGTATAATCATCTGACTATATTACATAAAAGGATTCAAGTAAGCAGGACAATTGGAGTATGTTTATCCATATAGTCAGTGTAATAAGCGCCAAGCGCGAGCACAGAACTTTTTTTCTCCGATTTCGATAAATTTGGTACCAAAAGTTGTCTAAAAATGTGAATAAAATAAATCCACCGTGTAGCAATTTTCGGAAAAAATTCTACACGGCGCTTGTTCGCCGCGCGTGCTTTTTTCGCGCAAATTTTTAGTTTTTGGCCTATAACTTTCACATTTTAAATTATTATCACATAGTTATTATGGTATCGTAATCAGCTCATCGAGACGAAACTTTTAGTACTAATATTTTAAGATTTAAAGGAATTTTTTTTTCAAAAGTTTTAAATCTGAACACAAGGGTTCCCCCTTGTGTAAAATTTTTAACAAATTTTCGAAAAATTTGGTGCTTTAAATATTATAATTTTGGTACCAAAAGTTGCGTCTGATTAAGCTCATTACGATTCTGTAAGAATTATTTCAAAATATTCAATATTTTAGGAGTTATAGGCATTTTAGGCAATAAATTTACCATTTTTCGTCCATAGTACACTTTTGCAATGCACAGGAGGCCCACATACATCTCAACGAATCGTGCTACACGGTGAATTTTCATTATTCACAGTTAAAGGCACCTTTTGGTACCAAATTTATCAAAATCAGAGACAAAAAATTCTGTGCCAACTCATGGCGCTTATTACATAGACTAATAGTTGGTTCGTGCGCACTTAACGTACTTTTAAAACATAACGCACTTCACGTACGAAAAAACGTAAAACGGTGAATTCAACGGTAAATGTACTTAAACGCACTTTTAACGCACGAAATAATTCAAACGCACTTTACGTACTTTTCCCGAAAAATTGACGCACGAACCAACTATGTGTTTATCAGCTTTAAGCGGTAGAAGACAATCCATTGGAGGTACACTGATCAGTTTGTTTTATAAAGACGGTTAATTTTGGCGAAGGCTTCAGCGTCTTTAATTTTGAATATTTTGAAGGCTTCACCGTCTTTAATTCATCGCAACCAGTCTTTAAATTTGCTGGTAGAAGTAAGGTCAATGTGTGAACTATGAAATGTACTTTATTACATCAGATCTATTTTGAAACCTGTTGTGGCGTCTTTAAATTTTTAATTTTAAAGCTTTGCCTCTTTGATTTTTTTTTCATTTGAAGGCTTCGTCTTTATAAAACACGAAACAAACTGAGTGTGTGTGTATAAATTGTTCCGTCTTTGTGGCATGCGTGACGGAATGGATTAACAGTTAAGGTACGGATTAAGGTTTGTAAAGGATTACAGTTTATTCCTTACAAGAAGCTATGTTTTGATCAGCTGTGCTTAGTGTCACTTATTCTCTAATTTTAAAAGATAAATACTGTCCAATGTTAATAGGATAAACATTAGGTAGGTGACAAATAACTTAAAATCTACCATGCAGCTCAAAAACACGGCACAGCTTTAACTGCAGTGGAGGGCCGAGGGGTTAATGGCGAAGTCCGAGCTCTCTCTCAGGAGAAACAATTGGAACGGAAATGAAGAAAAAGAACGGCAGTGAAACATCCTTATCAGTTGTAGAGTTAAATTAAATATAATATATATACGTACGTACGCACGCGACGTGCTAGTGCGCATGAAATACTATACTCTCTACGCATTTTGGTGATAAAATTAAAATAGAATTGTCAGCACTTTGAAAAGCCGCGCACGGTACCTCTTGTTCCGCGGGAACACTCTGTGTACGTGATTCCTCAACCAGAGCTTTAAGAGCTCGTAGGGTGGGGTAGGTAGGGATTCCATGAGTGATTGTGTGTGTATTAATTGTAGGTCGACCTCCACTCGATGTGATAAAGCGTTGTTTTAAGCGTTTAAGTTAAGGAACATTTGGTGATATCTGATTGTTTCTTCTTCTCCATTCAAAGAAAACATTATTTTCTAATCATTTGAATTAAAAGGACAACATATACACAACCTCTTAAAAATGTCGATGAATTAAAATACAAAATATGTACATCAAAATATTACAAAACATAATGGATTAATCAGTTATAAGCAAATTCAATAGTGCTGGGATCATATGACAGTCATTTATTTCCCAGACCCACGTCAATTGCAATCTGAAACTGTTCTAGACACTCGATAACAACTTCACTATCTCTTCGACGTCAGTTCATGTCAACTTTAAGATTCTCTCTTCGCCAGGCAGTAATAAGTTGGATAGAGTAGCAGTAAACAAGTCACGTGAGCTAAAAGAACAACTCTGATAATTAAGCTTCAGTTGGCCTGGGTTCTACTTAAATCCTCTCCAGAGACTCGGGCCTCCAGATACTCTATCTTCCGTTCCAGTGTCGTTAACTTCTCGTTCAACTGAGCTAAACGCGATCTGAAAAATATTAGATGTAAAAACAAGGTTATAGACAGCCAAGTACCGCGATCAATGTAGGAATGTTTGATATTTCGAGTTATTCGCTGACCGACTCCTTTAGACCATGGAGAACGTGCATGACTTGAGATTGATACATTTTGGGGTCGGGTAACACTACATGATGCTAAGTAGACATATGGCCATCATCGCCTAGTATTTTATACACAGCACTAAACAAAGCAGAGACTTGCACAATTTGCTGAACACGTGATCTCACCGCTTTGTAAATAATGAGGCATTACACTTACAATATTACCATCATATGCATGTGAGGTGGCCTGGTATTTATATACGTTTATAGTCTAATATCTCCTTAATGATGAGTAGCCCCTGTGAGCACTTCATTTAGCCATTTTACGGGATAACCCTACCATTATTATCACCTGTACGTGATTTATAATCATCTGAACAGGCATGACACACAGAACATAAACAGGTCTGTTACACACAAGATGGAATGTGCGAGCGCTAAGCAAGCCGCATCCTTCAGCTCAATAGTCACATACAGGCTAAACGTTCCTCGAATTCCAGTTTCTTATCCATTCCAGAACTAACATAATTGCGGTCGTGATAAACCAACTGGACACTCAGCCGGTTATCTGGTATGGCTATCTTATTACACATGCAACAATAGGGCATCCTGGTTATTTATAGATAGCCAGCTAACTGAATTACCTTTTACTCGGATAGTCCACTAGGTAGTTCCTCCTGAACACTGTGTTACACACACCTGGCCCCCCGCTTATCAGACGCTATTTTAACTTTATATCCACTTTATAAAGTCAGTGTGCGTAACAACTGAGGGTCATGTTCCACGATGTTGAAGCGAGCAGCTGTGGTAACCAATTAGGGGAGGGAGGGAGCATCTAATCTTAAAGTTTTAACTGTAGTGGTCTGGTTTCGGAGAACTTCCAGAGGACCATTATTTAAGAGCACACAAACTTGCCCGGCATGTCTACATTTAACTAACATTATACTCGATAATTAGGCCGTTCTTTATATTAGACCATTCTTTAACTCTCTCTCTCTCATTTGTTTTCTCTCCTCCTTACAACTTACACCTGGTTAGACACGTACACTCCTTACAACACGGTTAAATATTGGAAATACCACTTCCGACTCACTGATAGCAGCACTCTCACATAATCAATACATGAAACGTGTAAAGGTGTAAATTAAGGGCAGCGACAGTACAACTTCTTATCCTAGTACAATGTTCTAGAACTTTCTATCTTACGTGGTAGGTTGGTAGTGTCAGCACTCTTCTCTCAAGGAAATACCAAATAACACGTACCTACTCACATAGTATGCTAACTGTTCTAGCTGCAGAGGTAATAAGCAGAATGTCTGAGATATTTGGCATAATTTCTCCGCGAGTTTACGATAATTTTCACATTATAACATTCCATCACGCAGAGGAACGTAAATAACAGATCATCCATGTAAACACAGTCATGCAATGTAAACAGTCATGTAAACAGTCACCTGAACAATCATTTCAACTGTTTAGTTTATCTGTCATGTGATAATCTTGTAACAAGCTTTATTCCTGGTACGTGTATCGTTATGTATGTGATGAGGACAAGGTCAGTAAGTGTTGAGGGAGCCAGCTTGTGTAATTTATGTGAAACACTAAACGGTAACGAGATATTATTTTTGTGCATTTAACTGTCATTAGTATCATCGTTTATTAACTTTTCGAGGTTCTGAGAAACTAAAGATTGCTAAGAGAATGACCTGTATTTATTCAATTTTGTAAGAATACAAAATAAATGACCTGTATTTATTCGATTTCGTAAGAAATTAATCCGATAGCATAGTAAGTAAATACTGCAGAAAGAAGCACACAAACCTGGCGCTCATGTCGAAGTTGTTGAGAAAGTGGGCTATTCTCATGATACTGGTTGTTATGACTTGTATCAACTCTCGGTTATCCCAATCTGCCTGAATCTGATCCTGCACTGTCACTATACCCGACATACCTACTGGATTAACCATTTAAAAATTTAAAAGATAACATAACTTACTAATAATCAGTACACCCTTTGAGAACATTTAATAATTTGAATCACGAGGCTGATTTGCTCTCTCTCTCTCTCTCTCTCTCTCTCTCTCTCTCTCTCTCTCTCTCTCTCTCTCTCTCTCTCTCTCTCTCTCTCTCTCTCTCTCTCTCTCTCTCTCTCTCTCTCTCTCTCTCTCTCTCTCTCTCTCTCTCTCTCTCTCTCTCTCTCTCTCTCTCTCTCTCTCTCTCTCTCTCTCTCTCTCTCTCTCTCTCTCTCTCTCTCTCTCTCTCTCTCTCTCTCTCTCTCTCTCCTCTCTCTCTCTCTCTCTCTCTCTCTCTCTCTCTCTCTCTCTCTCTCTCTCTCTCTCTCTCTCTCTCTCTCTCTCTCTCTCTCTCTCTCTCTCTCTCTCTCTCTCTCTCTCTCTCTCTCTCTCTCTCTCTCTCTCTCTCTCTCTCTCTCTCTCTCTCTCTCTCTCTCTCTCTCTCTCTCTCTCTCTCTCTCTCTCTCTCTCTCTCTCTCTCTCTCTCTCTCTCTCTCTCTCTCTCTCTCTCTCTCTCTCTCTCTCTCTCTCTCTCTCTCTCTCTCTCTCTCTCTCTCTCTCTCTCTCTCTCTCTCTCTCTCTCTCTCTCTCTCTCTCTCTCTCTCTCTCTCTCCGAATGAGATGTAATTATGAGTTGTGATGTATGACCGGCGGATCTTTGTAATAACTTACCTAAACTTGCTAAAACTTAGTACTTGATCAAATAACGCAAAATTCGATGTGGTGTTAGCCAGCACTAATGACGGTTGATAGAAAAACGACAAATGTTGCACTGCACCATGTTTACCGGTACCGTTTACAGATGCTCCACTGCTCAGAGACAATACGTTATTTCATGATATTCCAAAATGCTCGCGTTTAATGTTCCCAACGTAACTTCCACACATTCCAAGCATTACTTTATGCGGACAAGCACGACAGAAATATTCCAAGAACTGGAAACATAATTCAATTGAGCGCCCCCATTCCTTATAATAATACAGCTCCTCGCCATACCCGAGCAATTAGCAGGCAACACCTGCTTTACTGTGTAAAATTGCAGGTGCACTGTTAACAGGAGGTGGAGGCGGCGGCACAGGGGGGCCACCATCTTACACACAAACTAACATTTGGTTCTCTCTCTTTCTCATCAAAACAACTCGAGGTCGTTGCTCCATGTGGTGGCTGTTAACAAACAATGTACGGTTATAGTGGGAGGCGGGAGTAGCTTTGTGAGGAGCGACCTGAGTGTGTAGACTACAGTAACTATTACACTTAGTCTCTCTCGATAATATAAATAGACTGCCTTGTTGATCAGACTACTAAACTAGCAGCGGCTCATTGATCAAGCAAACATTGTTGTGATGGACTGTGGGTGATGGAATTAGTTTATATAAGCAGTAATTAAAGAAGACCTTACGGAACATGAAGGATATAGCAAGCTACATTTTCAAGCTAAATGACAATGTAGCTGCAACAGCCTTTGTCACGAGTGGGTGTTTTTCTTGGAATTATATCGTCCTTTTCTGAGAAACCCTTACATTCCCATACTCTTATTAAATCTGTCTGAGGAGGGAGGTAGAATCAGGTAGATGTGCAAATACACCAGGGAACTAAGTACAGGTGCAATTATGAAACATCCTGCATAAAGCTGGGATATATTCAGCTAACTCCGAATAGTTAAGTGTGTACCGTAATATTTTATTATCCACTCACAGAGGTCGGACAATGATATTACACGTACATGGAGTACACACGCAGATAAAATACTGTGCTCAGTTTGTAAGTGTGTGTGGGTGTATTGTGTGTAAACCATTATAATGTGCAGCTATATGAAATGTTTAGTAGAGATTAGCCATCCTTCGACCATATAGTATGTCGGATTATTGTGGTAATACGAGCCGTTTTATTACTAGGTAACAGTGTAGTAAAACGACTTTTTTTTGTACAAATATTATGATGCCAGTGACACATATCAAATTCAGTTAATATATTATTTAAAGTAACAATCATCACATTATTATTATAAGGTAAATTTATAATTCATTCGTTAGAGCTTCTCTCAACTCTGCGTACAAAAACCAACATTAATCACATCAAAAGTTCCTATTATATACATAACCTTGTACATTTAGAGTACAATTAGAGTACAACTTTTATATGTTTAACCAGAATGTCAAAGAACATTCAAAAACTCTTTACAAGATAACTGCTCGACAGGCATCTTAAGCCTGCGAGATAAAATGAAAAACAAACCGTTCAAAATAAAACTCCGATTTGTTAAACTCTAAACATCTGATATAAAACCAAAAGAGCACCCAGGATGGGGTAGTACTCAAGGGAAATGTAGGACAATCGGTTGTGAATATTTTGGGAAATTCATCCGGATGACAGGTCATCAATCGACAGATCGTTCAAAAAATCCTCAATTTCTTTCACATCTTGCTCGACTTCAGCAGGGTTCACCACAGAACTCTGAGATTCAGACTCAGAGAAGAGTTTTAACTTGGGCACGCTAGCACAGTCCCTGAAAAAGGCCCCTACGTCCTCTGGGGAATTAGAAGCAAACGGAGCTATAAGAACAAAACTGTCGGAAGTCATGACGTCTACTTTCTGGAGTTCTTGTATTCGAGGAGAGCCAAATAGACAAGGGGTAGGAGTGGTTGTAGATATTGTGAGAGGACTGCTGGGAACGTCCTCTGACTGTCCCGGAGAGTTTCCGAACACTGCAGATGGTTCAGTAGACGTGGTCTGAGAAAACGGAAACGCAGATTCTAGCAGAGAGGCGAATGGTGTCTCCTTCTCCGAGATTAAGTTATTGGAGGTAGAATCTGACAACTGAGGCAGGGTGGTGTCGGCGAATGGACAGAAGGGGAGAGAGTCAGACTCTATTGACCTGGTGGTATCAGTTATCTGCTCCAAACTAGGCGAGGGCCGCTCCGGAGACCTGTTGGGTGGGGAGGAGGGTATCTCAAGTGTGGTTCTGTAGAACACGCTGGTGGTCAGAGTTCCGGAGGGAGTGGCCACAACTCCGATACGTTCTGATTTCACACTGTCTCCCAACTCGCCGACCCTGGCCTCGTCAGTGCTGATCTGGTATGTAACGTAGAAGAAGCCCCCGGTAGTTTGCTTGCGAGTAAGCTTGTAGGTGGGGGTGGCACGTGATGCTACCACCACACTACGCAACAGTAGACACAGTGCATTGTACACGGTAAATGTCACCTTCACTTGCTCGTACTTCCGCTCCAAAGAAAACGTCCAAATTTCCAGGGTCATGATTTCATTGTCTGGAGAATGAAGCTGAACGGTCAAGTTAATAGTTTTCCCGTGTAATAAATCACTGACATTAACCTTCTGTTTACAATCCTCGGCTACACTTGAACTATCAGCGATTGCAATGTTAAACCAGCTCGGGGACCTGGAACTGGAGTCAGTGGAGATGGTCGTGCCATTGCGAGAACATATTATTGTCTGGATGGACTTGAAACAAAACTGTTTTAAGTAAACCTCTAGATCTTTCTTGTCTTTGCTGTTCAGGGGGTAGGGGCTGGTCATGAAGAGTGAAGAAGACCCAGATATTTACTGCTCTCGACCATCCTCTACATACCAATAATGTTTCCTGTAAAAGTTGAACGTGAAAGGAATTCAATATCTTGGAAATTGTTCATGGGGGAATTTTAAAACTTTACTATCAAATAAATTGAATGAACATGCAGTAAAACTTTCAATGTCATTGCGTAAAAACAAACAATATAGTTTATCAGATCAATTGGAATACAGCACAAAGGTGTCTGAATGTAGACAGTAGAATTAATCCTGACGCGATATCATAGTACTAGTTTTTAACACATCAAAGATCTAGTGATCGGAAATAGAAAGTAAATGATGAATCAGTTTAAAATTAAATAGAAAAAAACACTAAAACAGCCGAGCCCAATAAAAATGTGGAGTAACCAGAAAATAGATACAATTTAACACAAATACATCAAAATACAAAACCGACAAGGCAAGGCAAATCAATTAATTATTACCTCGGTAAACGACGCGTTTATTAGCCAAACAGTGCTACTAAAATATCACTTAGTCATAATTTAATAAAAATTAACATTATCATAGTCATGACTATTTCCCTTTAAATCTAAATGCGGTATTAAAAATAAATTATTCAAGTTTTTCTGTCAAATTAATAAAATAGAACATCAAGAAGTGGAAATCATCACCACGACAGAGTTTGAGGTGGATGATGCTTACGAGGGAGATTTTAAGGTTAACTGAGAGATGCTGAGATTACATCGGACCCAGGATCAGCAGATTTTAGGGCAGCATGAAATAATTTTTTACAAGTACTTCGTATAATAAAGCTGTTGCTTTAACGTTCTCTTCAGTCTAAAATCGTACACTCCCCTACAAAAATATATACTGTCACAGGGAGCAACAGCTGAAGGAATGACCTGGTCCCGCCATTTTATAACATTCGGCACAACCTTGCACTGGGAAATATTCCGTTCTGTCTGTGCTTGGTGAGCATAAAACCTACAATATTCTGGAAAGCTGAGGACGTAGACTTTGTTCTGGATTGTTGCGGCGCTGTTATCGTCCGTATGTTTGGAGAGGTAAAGTTCATGGGACCCGTACGGAGACTTGATGTTCTCCAGGTCTGAAGGTCGGTAAAACCAGCACAATGTTACCATCATCTCGCCCAGGTTCTCCTGCCACATGGCTATTATCTTACCAATAAAAGGTTTCTTGTCCTGATCACTAGCTTGCAATGCCACACTGTCTCCCACTCTCAATTCCACCCCGTCCCGTTCCATAGCGCTAAAATAAAGTCTCGTAGTCTTGATATTAGTTTCTCTGAAAAAAGAACAGCACCACACCTGACTGCCCTTCCAGGTCCAGCCGTTCGTCTTTACACTGGCTTGGTCCACCCCAGCAAGAATTCGAGCTTCGTGAGCTTTAAGGGAATTTGGAGAATCGACAATTTTTGACGACAAACCGTTGTTGACATACTCAACCTTTTGACTGAAAGATGGGGTTACCTGAATTTTAAAGAAATTTTCAGGTTCACCCTCGAGTTTGACTTGTTTTGTTTTAGGACTGGAAACAAACTTGGGCGGAGACTTTCTTAAAGCTTTTCGCGAAGGCTCCGGCTTAATGAGAGCAGAAAGGACGGCCCTACAATTCAAACTGGCAGTCCTACCTCTCCTTTTGGCAGGCACTGCTATCTGATCTGAGCTTACAGAGCTGACTGGACTGACTGGGGACTCAGATCTCGAACAAGCGGGAGAGTCCTTGGAGGAATTCGGGGATTGGTTCATGTTCAAAGCATCCAACCAAGTTGCAGAGAAGTCATAATCTTCATTATTCTGGGTGGGTAGAAGGGAGAGCCGTTTCCGCTTCCTTTTTGCTGGAAGATTTAGTGATTTGGGTCTAGGAGCTGTGAAACCAATGCTGTTATTCGATCCAGGAAACATGAAGGCCGAATAATCTGGGTTTGGAGGACCAACTTTGATTTTCTTAAAACTCTTTGAGGGGGATATAATGTCAGCATCTTCTTGCTCTACCTTAATAGTGACATTTTCAAGTCCTGGGATTACAGGAACAGACGGAACGTCTTCTTTTGGAGTTGTGTATTCTTGCCTTGTTCTTCCAGATCTGGTAATCATCTGTTTGATTGCTTCAACTCGGTCTAATTTTTCTTGAATCGTTTTTGCTTTTCTGCCTGATCGTTTAGAAGATTTCCAGGAAAATTCATACGTAGCCCCACTCCTTGTACATAATTTTCCGGGACCAGCTTTGAATTTCGGCTGTTTCAAGAGCTCAACCTTTTCCAGCTGAATCTTCTCTTCTGGGGTAAGACTCTCAGCTTCTGAATCCTCGCTCTCAGAAGACGAAGATTTCCTCAGAACAGGAGCTGATTGCCTTTTCCTAACTTTTGGTGGAAGTTCTGCCATCTCAATAATTCCAACATCTGATCTTGATCTCGCACTCCTAGTTATTATGCGCCTACTAACTGCTGTACTGTCTGCTTCAGTTGGGGTCGATTTACTGTCCTGTGTATCATCGTCACTCTTCTCCATTTGATCTAACTTCTGAGCTTCATGGGTATCTTCATTCTTCTCTTTAAGATCTAACTTCGGAGATTTGTTGGAATCTGTACAATCGTCAACGGCTTCAGATTGAGATTTTTCGTCAACTGCCTTATCTTCTTCTTCAGAAGCAGCATCTCCACAGCTAGAATGTTCACCGTCAGAAGGGGAGGACTTATCAAGTACAATCGACTTACCAGACCTCAGAACACGGGGCATTTTCATGGCAACTTTGGCGGTGCTTTCGTCACTGAAAACGTCGTTTCCCGATGTCAACAGATCTCTTGTTTTCGAGGAGGTCGGACTTGTGTGGGAAGTTACAGCAGCATTCTCACAGAGGTCACTGTACTCAATACCCTGGGGAAAGTTATGCATTAACCAGTATATTTCATCTTCTTGTCGTTTTGCTACTCTTTTACTTTTTCTGCTTAGCAGTGGCTTCTTTGTCATTACCTATAATGAATTGAACGTGTAAATTGATTAACCATTGCATATAAGCGTTTTACACAGATAGATGTTTCACAATTCATTACAATTTTCTTGGCTAGAGCTAGAAGTATTTCTAGTTTCAAGATACTTACACTATATAAATCAATATTTGTTGTCTAACGGCCAAGGGAGCAGTAAAACATGATTTGAAAAAGTAATAAATTAAAACTATTTTACGCTATATAAAGTGTAAAAATGCACGATAATACTTTAAAACAATGTGTTTAATTCCTTCCCGATCTTTCACATAATTCGACATCACCCCGCTAATTACAGAAACTGTGCCTAGTCAAACCAAAGGCACATATAATGAGTACACACACTACACAAAGTGGATATGTACATGTTATATATTATGAGGAAAATGACGATAATGTGAAGGATCCTTATTATAATTCAACAAATAGAACTAAGTTGAAGCCTTATACACAGCATAAAAGTGGTTCATTTCAAAGCACGAGCTTTAAATGACAGTTAATCAGAAGGTATCTTATATAAAAGCTGTATTTTGTACATAAAAATTGTAAGTTTCAAAACTAAAAGGAACAATAAATTAAATTTGTGTCCACTTTTGTATGAAAATGTTGTCAGCACAATAGTAAGCAACAGCCAGATGTGGACATTGTTAATGTATCACTTGTTATCTTCAGAGTAAGAGTAAACCTGGCCTGCCATAGTGCCATGGTGGTCAATGCGGGTCAATGTTCTCTTTCCATAGGCATAATAATCAACAGAGCAGATGTTGCTTATCACACTTTATATCCGTGTTTGAGCATGCAGGCTCTGTGAGCCTCGATCAAGTCCTGGCAATTCTCCTCTCCGTTTTCTATGACACACTCGTCCCGCGGAACCCTCGTCTCCGGACAGGCGCAACATGGCTTGCATTTGGGTTCAGCTGCTTGCTCTGCTTCAGTCATACTTTGATATCTACATTAGAATTAGAATTAGAAACAAATTTACACAGCAAATTAAACGCCTATTATTGCTAATTAATTTTAAGATGCTGGTGAAGCTTTGTTAAGGACATTTAAATTAGTTCTCCGACCTGTTAAAAAGTACACCACTAAGGCTGTCAATAAGATTAGTAGAAAGTTAATTAATTAATGTAGTAAATTTGTTAAACTTATTACTTTACTTAACTATCAGATTGTTAACTAAATTAGAAGCCATGCCTGGTCTATATTAATATCCATTATCCATGTACTGATTCACTGACATAATATCAACATGGTACTTGAAAGTGTATTAGATAGGCGCCACCATGTGGACTGTGGAGATGGGTCTGCCGTCCGTGACCACAAGTTGATTGAATGATCTGGATTTTAACTTTCATTATATATATGGATTTTGAAATCAATGAAACAGTCATTTACATTCAATTTCAAAGTGTAAAACATTTCAAACTTAGACTTTCACCTCTGCTCAAAAAGGAATCTATTTTCAAAGCTTTTAAATGTTCTCACGGCAAGATTTAAAACCATATAAAATTACTACTACATATTATGACGATTTAATCAAAAATCATTGATACAATTTGAAATTTCTGACAATTAATATCATTTAATAGCACTACTAAGAGTTACAAAATTGTAATAATGACATAAAATATACTAGATTGTATTCAATAGGTCAAAAATATCACTGTTAACTGAACCACATTTACTACGACTCCAAATGTTACAATTATGAATGAAAATGAAAGTATAGCATATCAATGAAAATATCAAAATAGGGTCATCTTTAAACTTAGTCACTAAAATTGAAATCATAAGGTCAGTATTAAAATAAAGATCACCCCTAAACACCCCTACTCAAAACACATCGATCCAAGCTATATCATAACGATCTTTAAACGTTGACGAACTATCAAATTTTGATTAATCCACAATTCAATTGTGTCAATATCACATTTCAATTTAGAAACTGTAAATGAAGTCATCAACACTTATTAATCAGGGCATTAAGGAAACTTCTGATATCTTTATTCTTTAACCTAATTAAGGTCAATCAGTAAGATTTATTATTTGGAGTGTTGAAGATTATACTTGTACTATACTGTGGACTGAGTCTCTAAAATCTACTAATTCGAAGCTATGTATGTAAATAATTATATCCAAGAGAGTGCCGGATGCATTTAACTAAAAACAGATTCTCAAGTGCATCACCAGAAATACTACTTTTCTTCAGCAATAGCCAAACAGCGAGTCGTACTACAGTCAAAATTGTTTAATTTAAAGACAAAACCATAGTTATATAAGTTAATATTCCACTGCCAGTTGCGGGTTGCATTGTTAAAAATCAACATTTCAAAATTTCATTAAACAAATTTGTATAGTCTGGACCCGGTCAGCCAATTCTTGGTTTAAAACCACTAAGTGCTCACCAAAAATACTACATATATAATAAACATTCTGCAACAGTCCCTAAAAACGAGACCAAAGATTTAAAGGTATTTCAATTAACATGTCACGTCAGTTGAAAGAACCAAAACCGTTCACTAATCACTCACTACAGAAAACAGCATTCGAAATCTAGAATTTGCCGATTAAGGAACGTTGCTATTTAGTGTTTATATACTCCAATATCATGAATAATCCTTTAAAAATGAAAAGAAGCAATCCACTATCACTATTATGCCAATCATGTCTGATTGAAATAATCGACAACCAATAAAAGCCTAAATCAAGCATTTCAGTGCACATTGACAATTTAGAATGTTTCGAAATTCACGACTTAAAATCCAAGTCCCAACAATACCCAGCATCGGGAAGCAAGCAGATATACTCTTAGGGTAGCTAAATACTGCATTCAGAAATTGTAACACTCCTACGTGGTCAAACGGTGCAGAAATTGTCCATTGTAAACTATCCAAACTATCATAATAAAAGCCTCACAGTAACTCGATGTTCTGAAAGATGGAGCACAAAGCACAAATTGTAGTGCTTCGGAGTCCTTTATTTAATTAGATATCAATAAACGTAGGTACTGTGTTCACCTTGTGAACACTGTATTTTATTTTTATGTTTATCTTTTCAACCTCAAGTCCAGCTCTGGAAGTGGCCTCCGAACTAGTAGCAAAATATAGTTTATCGTCAATAAATTACACTCCCATTTTCTCCATATCCTCGGGAATAACTTCTCCCTCAACTTTTGAAGCAGGCACTTCTGCTGGTTCTTCTGCAGCTGGGGCTGATTCTTCTGCAGCTGGGGCTGGCTCTTCAGCAGCTGGGGCTGGCTCTTCAGCAGCTGGAGCTGGCTCTTCAGCAGCTGGGGCTGGCTCCTCTGCTGCTGGCTCTTCGGCAGCTGGGGCTGGCTCCTCTGCAGCTGGCTCTTCGGCAGCTGGGGCTGGCTCTTCTGCTGCTGGCTCTTCGGCAGCTGGCTCTTCAGCAGCTGGTGCTGGCTCTTCAGCAGCTGGCTCTTCGGCAGCTGGGGCTGGCTCTTCTACAGCTGACTCTTCAGCAGCTGGGGCTGGCTCTTCAGCAGCTGGCTCTTCAGCAGCTGGCTCTTCAGTAGCTGGCTCTTCAGCAGCTGGCTCTTCAGCAGCTGGCTCTTCAGCAGCTGGGGCTGGTTCTTCAGCAGCTGGGGCTGGTTCTTCAGCAGCTGGGGCTGGCTCTTCAGCAGCTGGGGCTGGCTCCTCTGAAGCTGGCTCTTCAGCAGCTGGGGCTGGCTCTTCGGCTGCAGGTTCTTCGGCAGCTGGTGCTGGTTCCTCAGCAGCTGGCTCTTCAGCAGCTGGGGCTGGCTCTTCAGCAGCTGGGGCTGGCTCTTCAGCAGCAGCGGCTGGCTCTTCAGCAGTAGCAGCTGGCTCCTCAGCAGCAGCGGCTGGCTCTTCAGCAGCAGCGGCTGGCTCTTCAGCAGCAGCGGCTGGCTCTTCAGCAGCAGCGGCTGGCTCTTCAGCAGCAGCAGCTGGCTCTTCAGCAGCTGGGGCTGGCTCTTCAGCTGCAGGTGCAGGCTCTTCAGCTGCAGGTGCTACTGGTTCAGGAGCCTTTTCAGGTTCAGGAGCAACCTCTTCTTTGTTTTTCTGAAATTGTAATATTACAATACATACTCAAGTAGCATAAATTACAGGCAATTGGCACACTGCGATAACAGGCATCCCATTGCTACGAAACTACAGACATCGAATCATCAATTATGAAATTAGAGGTGTAATTTAATAAATATTACAGATAATTACTAATTAGACTAAAACAAGGTTAACAAAGTTAAATTTGTGAAATATCTATCATTTATGACAAATGGAGCTTACCGGGGTGGAGCTTTTGTTTCCCATCTCAAAAAGTGGCTTTTAAATCCTAATAAGGTAACATTGGTAAGAGATTATTATTATTAAATCTAAAATTCTAAAATAGCTAATAAGAGAAGTTTCTGTACTAGTATATCTAAATTGGAAGAATTATTTCACAAAAATCAATCATGTCAAATTATGTCAATGGAGTAATATAAAAAGAAGAAAGTCTAATATAAAGTCCAATTGGTAATTCATGAATCTTAAGAGGGCATTATTTCAACCTTAGTTTCTTTATAAATAAATAAATAAATAAATAAATAAATAAATAAATAAATAAATAAATAAATAAATAAATAAATAAATAAATAAATAAATAAATAAATAAATAAATAAATAAATAAATAAATAAATAAATAAATAAATAAATAAATAAATAAATAAATAAATAAATAAATAAATAAATAAATAAATAAATAAATAAATAAAGTCAATTTTTACAGCACAGCAATATATATCTAAATATCAGATCCTCTGTAATCATAATGTATAAAAAAAGGAGCTTTTCTCTGTGCTGAAGGATGAATCAAGGCAGATCATGGTTCTGTTAGCAGGCCACCCTAGTTATGGACAATACATATATATAAAATAATTAAATTATAATTTTAAAATTGTGTCAAGATTGAACTAAAACATAACTCAGGGTAAAATAGACGTATTCCCTTCGTCAAATTAACTATTTACAATACTAAACTTAAACGAACTCCGGGTAAAATAAACGTAATCCCTTTGTCAAACTTGCTATTTACAATAAGTTAATAAATTAATACGGTTGAAAATTATTTCATATTCAATAACAATGCAGCATCAATATAATTGATACAAATGAGGAGCATACATAGCAGTGAGAATTGCACATAACAGGAGGACTGGAGGTATGGAGCAATAATGATTGACAGTGCACCTTTCCACTGATGTTCCTAATTTCCTGTAATAGCTTAATAGGCATGGAAATACTTTGATTGCAGGGGATGGATTGGATTCACTTATGTACTGAGATAACTTAACCGAAATAACATAACTGCCTAGATACATTGGCTAGTGTTGGGTGGGATCATGAATTTATATAATGGGTACTTGTTGTTTGTAGTGCAGTGGTGCAACAGACTTTAAGAGTTGACCATCAATTAGGAGACTGCATAAAAGTCCTTGGCGCACCATATGGGATTGTTGGCAAGAGCCAGTCTCCAACCCATAATCTTCGATTAAGTCCCTTTAAGTGACAACTGCAACTTGACCACCAAAGATCTTTAGGCAGGGTCCCTCCTCATTGAGGGGTGGCCAAGTGGTTAGGTTACATCATTTTCAATCACCTTGGCCTTGGTTGCTTACGGATGGTCGGGAAATCCGAAATTAAGGTTTACAGGAGGGTCCCAGCCAAAAGATCTAGTGTCTCGTATGGGTATCTCTTAGTAATTAATATGCTTGCACTGTAGTATAAGGCGTAAGCCATAGAAAGTAGTGCTACTGCTACTGATTTAACCAAGTGCAGGAAACTGCTAGGTCCTTACACCCCTAGGGTTGATGGTTGATGTGGGTATCAAACCAGCAGTCCCTTTCATCTGAAAGCCCATTCTACATTCAAGTGATGAGATCACTCATTGAGTGCAGAGATCACATATCCGCCGGAGTTTTAAATGGTTGACCAAAGGGAAATCCTGTTTGTCGAATTCTATACTACACTATACTGTGGTATCGCATGTCATCCAAAGTATTAATAAAAGTTGGTACAGCCCACCAACATCATTTATGTGCAATGCCAAAAGATCCACTTCATTATAGCTAGAAATTGTCGTTATCAGTACTATGAGAGCCACGAGGATGGCAGACAGCTCACATGTTAATATCTTGATACAAACAACAGAGTCAAATGTAATATTTGACAGGCAAATCCAGATTTGCAGTTTTGACTAAAAAAAAATGTTTCGAACAGTATACATGTAATTTCAGCAATGGTAATTGTCTAGCTATAGGGATAGACACCCTCGAAAAATGAATAAACCAATTCAATAGATATAAATAAAATCCACAAATTCACATCACAACAAAAAGCAGTCTAGACCCCCACCTAACAAGCACTCCATGGCCTGTTTAGGAGTGTTGATCAGGTTAAGGTCCAAATCACTTATCGCCATGGATGGAAGAGTTTTGGTACCTCTGTAACCCCTGATAGAGATTATACAAGTTCTGAGTAAATCAAAACGCAGTCTGCGTCTGACAAATGATATCACATCACAATACCGTTGGCCTTTCTTAATGCTGATCTTTTCAGCGAGATGTTTAAGGAACTGTGAAGCCTCAGTTGCCATTCTTCCTGTAGTACTGAACACCAGTGGTGTGAAGGTAGCCTTTTCCACATTGAGGACTCTGTCGTTGTACTCACGTTTTTTGTTTTTCTCGTGAGATTGGTACATCTGTGAGATGTTCTTGTCACTGTTGGACTGGGCTTGAGGGTGAAGTACCCTTACATCTGTGAATGCCCTGACCAGCAGCGACCAGAACGATCTCGCACTGATGTCCAGTCTTGCACCATCCTGCCTATTTGTTCCATTAGATAGTTCAAGTGTGTGAGGAACCGAGAGGAGCCGGGGTTCTGTTTTCTTTGCAAACAGTGGTTAGGAGTTCAGCTATTGTATCTCTAAGTGAATTGTGTCTAAGTGAAACGATGCCTCCGATTTTGCAGGTTAGAGTATGGTTGATATGATTTTGATTTCCACATACACATAGGGGACTTCTGTTAGCTGTAGACAGTGTAAGATTATATCTGAGTGAGAGGGCATCAAAGAATTCTTGTTTGTTGAGGACGACGTACCCACATGTTTTTAGAGGGAGTGTGGATAACCAAATGGATGCTCCTTTTTCAATGAAACAAGAAATTCAATGAAACAAGAAATTTAATTTTAGCACATTGTTACAGAATAAAAGGATGTGAAACAATTCATAAAATATAATGCCCTTTGGGTGTATGACTTTTTGTCCTTGACTGCTTGTTTGGTTTTGGAAGGACAGGTAACTAACGGGGCATTATTATTAAATCTAAAATAGCTAATAATTTAATAAATTATTAGCAGGCCCCTTAACGTGGGCAATAATATATGCTTTATAAATTATATAAACAAATTGAAGTCTATTTTTCAATGTTGTTAAGTGTCTCTTTCGATCTGTTTTGGTCTTTCGTGGGAGTTCCCACATTTGTTGGTTGAGAATGCTCAACATAACATACATGGGCAAGGAATGTGCGTGCCTGGAAGCTTTTGCACACACCGAAACGCTAGTTCAGTTAAGTTTTCACTAAGGAGATCTATTTGCCTTTGTGTTGATGGGGATACCCATTCATAATAGTTTCACGTTGGTGTTTGTAAATCTCTTCCTTGCCCTTCTTTACTTCACTTATGATGCCATGCTGCAGTTCTTCGTTTAGTTAGAAAGTAGTAAGTAAGTAAGTAAGTAAGTAAGTAAAGATTATGACATAACATCATCACAAGTGTCTACAAAATATCATTGCACTAAATAAAAAAATAATTTAAATAAATATATTTTTCCATCAACATTAATAATTTATCAAATTCAATTTTATTAATTAATAAAATCTAATACATTATCTATAAATAATTCATTAATACTTCCCAGTGGAATAAAGATTTATGAAACGCTTCTTTGCCACAAAAGGATGAAACCAAAGATATTCATTATGTGTCTCCTTATTGCTTAAATAACTGGGTTCTTCAATTTTCCCTAAAACTTCATTCGAAACATTCCAAAAATAAAAATCATTTACACTGTTTTTAGAAATCATTTCTTTCTTAAATCCTTCCAATCTAACTTTAAAGCTTAAAACTGTCGAGCAGTTCTTGACATCTGAAGGGAGTTTGTTCCAGTAAGGAATGACTCGCTCCGGAAGAAAAGAAGACTGGAGATTCTTAACTTTAGTTACACTCTTATTACACCTATTGGTTGAAACTAGATTAAGACCAGATCTGCTCATTCTGAACAAACCCGATCCATATTCAGTCAAACCACTAGTTACTTTAAAAGCTTCGATAAGGTCCCCACGTATTCGCCGCTCTGCCAGCGTTGTCAAATTGAGGATATCCAGTCTGCAGCTGTATGGAAGAGTACCCACCTCATCAATAAGACGGGTAAACCGCCTCTGGACGCTCTCCAGCTCCAAAACAGTCCCCCAACTTCCATGAGCCGCAACTGGATTCCACAATTGGACACAATACTCAAGATGAGGTCTTATCAAAGCTTTATAAATAGCTATCATTACAACCTTTTCTCTAATAACTAAGTTCCTTACAATCCAGCAGATCATACGATTTGCTTTAGAAATACATGCTTTTATCTGTTCATTCCAAAGCAAGGAGCTATGGGTAATAACCCCCAAATCTTTTTCCTGTGCAGATACTTCTAGTTCTACTCTATTTACAATATAATTCGAGTTAGGATTATTATTTATAGTAAACTGTTGAAAAACTGCTTCTGTGAGCTGTTTTGTAGCTGTTTTGTAGCATTTACTGAGCATTTCATCTCTGCTGTTGATGTGCAGTATGGTTGTACGGCAAACAAAATTCCATCTTTTGGACGTTCCTTAGATGAAAGTGGAGTAGGCTAGCTAAGGTTCGTTTGCAGCTATATCGACGAGTCCTAGAACGTCTGCTTTCCAACTTTCTGTCTCCTTTAATATAAACTCTTTTACCCCTTCTTCTGAACCAATATATGACCCAAGATAACTTGGGACATAAAAATTAGTATACAAATTATTCAAACAATACACACATAATGTCACAATGATCCTATTTTATATTTAAAAAACGACCCTTCTTAACTCGATATATTCCCTATCTCAAATATTGGGAGAAACATTTGAAAATCATCCTTGGCTTTGTGGCTCCAAGTTCAAATTTAGACTATCTATAATAACAAAGTCCTTTCTCGCACCTCAACTGATACTAAAAATTCATAGTACCATCGATTATTAACAAACGACAATAAAATCCAGTTAAAAAATATGAAATAAAAAGATTTTTAATCGTAATGTTTCCAATTCAACTGCTAATTCTTACGTATTACGTGCAATTATTTTACAATTTGAACACTAACAAATATTAAATTGCAACGGGACGAAAATATTTCGATTTTTTGCGATTATTTATGATTTGATTTGATGCATAAGTAATTTTTTTCGAAAAATACGATGTTTAATAATACAAATGTGTAAACCCAGAAAACTCCACTGGTAGGGTATATCAAAAAGTAAAACAGATACCGACCTCCGGTTTTCAGCAAAATGGTCGTCTTATAAAACTTATGTTCAAAGTTAGCTCCCTAGTCGCAGACACCTCAGTTAAGAAAAGACAATTTTTTTTCAGTTAAGCAACCCTGTTTGCGACTGGAGAGCTAAAAGACATATGATCTTCATACAAAAATGCTTGTTTTTGGCCTTTAAGCCTTATATCCCTGCAGTTTCTTTTCGTTTAAATCGTAAATTCGCGCGCAAAAATTTCACCGGCGCGCCTTCCATTAATGATGCATTAGACACATACATTATAAGCATCGAGTGTGTTTAACGGATGGTCACTTGCGCCGCGCGAAATATGAATAGCATAGCGATCAATTATGTGTCAACACTGAACACTTACAATTTAATATTATATTGTGTTGTAAGATTTTTTTGTATAATGAGCCAATTTATGTTTTAAATTGATGAGTAATAATAGTTTTTGTTTTTGTTATTGACAAATACGCGTTCAATTCAATGTTGTGTGTTGATAAATATGGTAGTAATATGGTTTTAAATATATGACACAAGTATCATTCTTACATTACATTAGAATTATATAAATATATAATTCTGGTTTTGCATCAAAAAGGAAGTAACATATGTTTTTTCTGCAATCATATTTAGGTTACAAATCACTAAACTGTAAACTGAAAACACAAAGCCACGCGCCGATTTGTACGGCATTTTGTCATTATAACAACCTTTTAAATACCATAAATTATACCCAGTTCATAACTTTTGTGAAATAATGATTCGATATTATATTAACTGCAAGTATCATTCGTTAAATTTTAGTCGAAGATTGGTTTTTTATTTTAAGATGTGCGCGTGTTTTGCTTGATTTTACAATCTGCAATCTTGGAATATCCTCCGCATAACTTCGGCTTGGAATTTACAAAAGTGTGTTGCTTGCTGTATAGTAGCAACGAATTTAAAACCTGTTTTGTCAAACAAAAATTTGATTAAATTCATTTTAACTGCGTTTGTTGTTTTTCAATAATTATTTCTATTGACTTGACAAGTCAAAACGTTAGTTTAATATCGGTTTTATGAAAATTTTCAAGTATTGCTACAGGGCCTTTGGAATGACTTTAGATGGTGCAAATTTAAACTATTGCCAGGAACTTCATGTGTTTGGTCAGTTTGGAATGTCAAATTTAAAGTCTTTGCAGCTTCCCTATTTTGATCGTTTTTTGCTCATTAACGTTCAATGACTAAAATCCAGATAAAACGGATTTTAATTTATATTTCATTAGTAAAACAGAGTAATAGTCTGTCGAAAGACTGTTACTCATTGCAATAAAGTTGTAATTCTACTAACGTGTACAAATGGCTCTGTTCTGTAATTTTATTATCTTCAGACCTTGTATGTGTGCAGCTGGTTATGAAAAGTTGAGAACCGTTTGGTTTTGATTTAATTTACAGGATCAACTCTATTTTAGGATTCAAATTCATTCATGCCCTTGTTAACTACATTTAATAAAGATCAATGTGGCAAGAAAACTTAAGTGCTTTTAATTTACTGTAAAACCAATAAATCTTCAATTAGAATGAACACCAGACCGGCACTTCACACGGTGAAAGACAACCTTGGCATTCATCAGCAGATAACATGCATCAGCAGATAACCCTTACTCTTCAGATTATTTGATAATCATGAGGTATTTACTAATCACTTATAACTTATAATTATAATTCGTAAGTTCGTTTATACTTCGATCTATGAAAAGCTCTGTTACTACTTTCATAAAAATTTGCTTTTAAACCTTACTTAAAGTTGGCACATGATATCATAAATATTGGTTAATTTGTAATTTAACATAAACATAATCTATAGCTATCTGTAATTCTGTATTTAATCCAATATAGTCTTTACAAACTTAAATTCTTGGAAAATGTTGGCATCAGGGAAATGTCAATAAATTAAACTTTTAAGAACAGAGCGCTTTAACAGAGTCAATGAGAACTTATGATAGCTTCATTGATCCAGCTGATCTGCAATACTAATGGACATTTTTTCAGAATGAATACCGACAGGTTTTGCCTTGGAACACTCCTTCATGTGACTTACCTGTTGTTGTAGGTTAGTACTTAGTAATTTTTTGAAATTGCAACTGTACAGTTCATTAGCAGTGTATGTTATGTCGAAAGTTAGTTATTTTTGGTAACTGGAAACAACACAGCAATAGCAGCAAATCTGGGGAAACTTAGTGGACATTGGCTAACTTGTCCAGACTTGCCTTAAATTTTGACAGTGAACCTTGTGATCTCTATCAGTGGTTAATCTTTAGTGGTAATGCCATGAATTTTACAATATATGCAGATAAATAGTTTATTTTTGGTGGTTAACAATTGGTTAAGATAACACTAATGTGCTAAAAACAGCAGTTAATGTGCGAAAACGTGTATGAAACACCTATGGAATCATATTTTAACATTTGAAATAGCCTATTATACCCCATCATACTTAAGCTTGCACCTGCACAGTGGGCACAAGCCCCAAATAACATAGCTTTAGCCGATAAATTGGTAAAAAATCTGCAATTTAAAAAAAATGCCCAAGATGATTTTTTTGTATATTGTAGGGAATACTCTAGGCTTTTAGATGGAGTTATGGAATAGGGCGGCAAATGCCGGCAACACAACTATATTTGGGCTGGAAGGCCAAAAATTTGCCTAAAAATGGGGCAAAAACTCAGGTTCATGTCAAAAATCAGCTAAATTATAGATAGCCTATTAAGGTTTTTTCAAATAAATTAAGATTTGAGAGTTGTTTGGAGATATGAAAGGAGTCAACTTATTATATTATCTCATTTGTGTAACAGACATAGAGTAAGAGCTATTTTTCGCTGCCAAAAAGCCAAAAAATTGGTTTGCGAAAAATCGCAAATTTCGCGGCCGCGTAGCGGTTAAACCATTAACATAAGGAATTTTTAATTTTGGTTTTTTTGCATTTTGTAGGGAACCAGTTTTCCTATCAGATAATTTTAAATGCATCTTAAACTGACAAACTCAATTTTGAGCCTAATATAGCCTGGTATCAATTATTATGGCGTACGGAAGTGGCTGTTTTAGTGGTTTATTTGATTGCTATAGCTATACCATAGTCATATCAGCTTCATAATTGATTATTACTGTAAGTTCTAAGGTGTCGATAATTGGTGGTTAATATTGATCAAAACCGACCATTTGTTAACAATTAGTCACATATTTTATTCAATTTATTGTAATTCGTGTACCAAATATGTGGTTAAGATACCATATATGTGCTGAAAACAGCGGTTAAATTGGTTTGAAACGTGCAATTACCCACATATATGAAACCACGTATCTACATTTGATACGTATCTAGTATCCTCCCTTAACAATTATTCTGACGTACTGAGTTGAATTTCAGAGCTTAATCATCGCTTGAATGACTTAAATGTACATCTTTGTTGGGTATATTTTAATGTCGAAGCGTGTAATAAATGTTAGAATTTATTTATTTATTTATTAAAATATGGCTATTTAGGTGGTTTATCTATCTGTATACTCACATGTCAAGATACGAGCTTCATTATTCATTTGTACTGATACTAATGAAGTGCTGTAAAATGGTGGTTAATAATGATCCAGAGAGATATTATTCTATCATTTATGTAGAATGTAGATCATTGTTTAATAAGTCTGAATGGATGTACAAAATATTGTAAATTTGCAGCCGTCTCACATGTCACTATAAAGTGCTTGTCACTATATAGTCCTGTTCCTATATAGTGCAGCAATCCTCAAATTTATCTAACCATCTCATTATAGCTTGTTGTGCTCTCTATAGTACTGTCATCTTTACCCAGCTGCCACTGCACCAGCACGTTATAATTGTAGTAACCTCTGAATGGTACCCTCTGCTTGTTGGTAATTGTACGAGATACTAGTCAAAAGCTATACTCGGGAAAATGTAAAATCAGCTATTATCTAATCTTTCTGCTTCGCCTAGCTCATGCTGTAAACGTATTTGTGTACTATCTTACTATATATAATATGACATATGTCAATAGAATGTAGTAAGTAAGATTTAGGTCTTCATTGTCTTAAAGTTAAGGCACTGCCCAGTGCCCAGTGTTTAGTTGTTTTCCCAGGTTCGTCCTTGTTGGCAATCTTACATCTACAAGGTTTAACTTATATTGTGGTTGTGCACTTTACTTTGTCTTTAGTATCTTTGAACAACAGTTCATCAAAATAATCAAGGGGGGGGGGGGGGGGGGGGGGGGTCCAACTACATTTTTGTACGTGGCCACCAGATTTTTGCCAAATGTACATTGTACATGTACAAAAATGTACAAAAATGTACAAAATATGTTTTTTCCTGTTTGGAAGTTCCCTGGATAGATTACTTGCTGTGGCTAATTTACAATGACAGGTACATCACATGGGAATGTATTTGATTACTTTAACACCTTTTCTGCTGTTCTTGACTGGTGGTTTTCAAGTAAACCAGAATGCCAGAAGTTATCTTACCTAGTTAGTAGAGTATTAGATTTAAAAGATATGCGACACTTTTAAAGGTTGCGATATATAATTATTTATGTAATATAATACTTATATGTACTTATGCAGGCATGTAATTGGTAGAATATTGTAATGTTTGATATAACTACATAACAGTACCTGTGTTTACAATCATTGTTGATAAAATGATATATTGTATAAATGTACCTGTTAACATTCAGATGAACTATTATTTTGTACAGTGCAGTGTTTGACTGAATTGTCAAACACTGTTTTGGTTCATACACATGCCACACACACAGTACACAGTACACACACACCTATTGCTTATTTGTTAGTATTAACTGCACATGACTACAGCCTTTATATATAATTGAGGGATGAAGTCCTTAGTTTATCCTGAACACATTTGCTTAATTGTTGCAGCTCTTAGTACCCTAGCTACTTATTACCCTAGCTACTTAGTACCCTAGCTACTTAGTACCCTAGCTACTTAGTACCCTAGCTACTTATTACCCTAGCTACTTAGTACCCTAGCTACTTAGTACCCTAGCTACTTAGTACCCTAGCTACTTATTACCCTATCTACTTATTACCCTAGCTACTTATTACCCTAGCTACTTAGCACCCTAGCTACTTAGTACCCTAGCTACTTAGTACCCTAGCTACTTAGTACCCTAGCTACTTAGTACCCTAGCTACTTATTACCCTAGCTACTTAGTACCCTAGCTACTTAGTACCCTAGCTACTTAGTACCCTAGCTACTTAGTACCCTAGCTACTTAGTACCCTAGCTACTTGATACCCTAGCTACTTGATACCCTAGCTACTTAGTACCCTAGCTACTTATTACCCTAGCTACTTATTACCCTATCTACTTAGTACCCTAGCTACTTGATACCCTAGCTACTTAGTACCCTAGCTACTTAGTACCCTAGCTACTTATTACCCTATCTACTTAGTATTCTAGCTACTTGATACCCTAGCTACTTAGTACCCTAGCTACTTAGTACCCTAGCTACTTAGTACCCTAGCTACTTAGTACCCTAGCTACTTATTACCCTAGCTACTTATTACCCTATCTACTTAGTACCCTAGCTACTTATTACCCTAGCTACTTATTACCCTAGCTACTTAGTACCCTAGCTACTTATTACCCTATCTACTTAGTATTCTAGCTACTTGATACCCTAGCTACTTATTACCCTAGCTACTTGATACCCTAGCTACTTAGTACCCTAGCTACTTAGTACCCTAGCTACTTATTACCCTATCTACTTAGTATTCTAGCTACTTGATACCCTAGCTACTTAGTACCCTAGCTACTTGATACCCTAGCTACTTAGTACCCTAGCTACTTATTACCCTAGCTACTTATTACCCTATCTACTTAGTACCCTAGCTACTTGATACCCTAGCTACTTAGTACCCTAGCTACTTGATACCCTAGCTACTTATTACCCTATCTACTTAGTATTCTAGCTACTTGATACCCTAGCTACTTAGTACCCTAGCTACTTGATACCCTAGCTACTTATTACCCTATCTACTTAGTATTCTAGCTACTTGATACCCTAGCTACTTAGTACCCTAGCTACTTGATACCCTAGCTACTTATTACCCTATCTACTTAGTATTCTAGCTACTTGATACCCTAGCTACTTAGTACCCTAGCTACTTGATACCCTAGCTACTTATTACCCTATCTACTTAGTATTCTAGCTACTTGATACCCTAGCTACTTATTACCCTAGCTACTTAGTATTCTAGCTACTTGATACCCTAGCTACTTAGTACCCTAGCTACTTGATACCCTAGCTACTTAGTACCCTAGCTACTTAGTACCCTAGCTACTTGATACCCTAGCTACTTAGTACCCTAGCTACTTAGTATTCTAGCTACTTGATACCCTATCTACTTAGTACCCTAGCTACTTATTACCCTAGCTACTTATTACCCTAGCTACTTAGTATTCTAGCTACTTGATACCCTAGCTACTTAGCACCCTAGCCATTACTTTAAAAAAGCCCGGTTATATTGCCATTGCTTGTAAGATACCATTTGCCATGATTTTATGTTGACCCTCGAATTAAAGCTCACAATTTAACCGCCCCTATTTCAGGATGTGTATATCAATTACCAGACAGAACTATTTTAAATTTTTATGTTAAATAATATATCTTCGTTTAAAACTGTTTAAAAACTGAGAGTGGACAATGGTAATATCTTTGAATTGTTTCATAACACCACTATATACTAGGTATACTTGTAGGGCCACGTATCCTGCAATGTATGTAAATTATATTTCTAGAAGGTTCTGTTGTTATAATATTTTTCATCTTTTTTTATATGTATACGTCAGTAGTAGAAAGGTGGTTTCCTTCTCCTGAGAACAGTAGTGCACCAAATACCAATTCTCCTCGAAACAGTAAAGCATTTAAAGTAATTCAGTGAACCGTTTTCTTATCCTGTTGATAACTTGGAGCAACAGATTCCTTATCCTGAAGACAATGTTTCACGCCCAGAACACTTACGGAATTCAAATGAGTGCCCTGCCGGTATTTTTGACTCTTGTTAACAGTAACATGCTCGTTCCCGTCTCCAGAATGATTATAAGGTAAAATGCCTGCACCCTCAAGAGAACAATGTCAATAACCTTCTTTGGATTTCAACAGTTCTACAGTTCCATAGGTATACAAATGTAAATAAACCTCTTAAGCTCAGTCAGCCTGTTTGAAATTTTGTTTCTTGTCTCTATCATGGACAACTTGGGTGTTTTCTTAGTGCTTCTACTTGTGAAGAAACCAAAGGTTGAGTTCTTCTCTAACCAGCTTTACCCTTTTGAAGTAGTGAGATTAACTATAGAACGACCTAAAATGAAGCGGTTTATAACGCGCAAAAATTGTGAACGTGCCTTTGTGATATATTTAGGAAGAAATTCGGATTTGGCGGGATAATCACGGACCTTGCATACGATGTATTTCCCGCCCTAAAGAATATACTAGAAGTTCTGGGAGAGTTTTCTACATGTTTGTCAGTCACAATTGTCTTTCTGCCGAACGGAAAAAAAATTGTAAGCAATTCTTCCGCTGGCGCCTAGCAACCACGCGCAATATAACCGAGCCGCGCGCAATAATTGATATCATATTGATGTAATTAATAATTTTAGCGTATCCAAGCTTCCAAAATCGACCATAACTTGACTTCAGATGATAAATTTACTAATTCATTAATATCATTCTAGAGGTAATCGTTTAAACTTCAATTCAGTTTCAAATTTTAGTCCGAAAGAAGGTAAATTTTGTCTAAAATCGCCACTAAAGAGACAAATTCGGATTTATGAATATAAAATAAACATATTGGCAGAACTTTCGAAGTCTTCAGCATTCTCTCTGGTATTGAACTGTTCAATTTCTCAGGTTTATACAACCCCCGGAAGTACAGACAACAAAGCAGACATAATCTGGAATATCGATAACCTCTAAAGCTCTAAGAGGACCCAAAATGAAAGCAACTCCTGGAGGCTGGGATTATGAAAGATTTTCACGAAACTCACGCCAGCTGCTTCACACATTGAAAATTATGAGAGGCTGGTGGATTGAAGTGTAGTCAAACAGTCTTTTTCAACAGTAAGTCAAGTTTAGCAGTTTGAGATGCACTTATAGATTTTCTTTCCCTACTGCACTCGCCACTCAAGTCTCAGATTTGATTTTACTCAACCGTATTATTATTTAGTTCCTTTCATTAAAATCTGTTTCAGATGTGGACAGTCATGCCCACTGGACAACTAAAAAGTGCTCCTTCGTTACCCTCCTTCTCCAAACACTACATGTCAATAGTCCCAACAAAAAGTTATAAAACAAGCAGTCTTGACCTTCCTTTTCCACCATGACAGGCAGAATTAATATAGCTATCAAGTATTAGTAACTGCTAAAGAGGGATTGTCGTTGAGAGAGGCACTTAAAGGCACACCAAGTTTTACAACAGATAGAAACATAATCCTTGGCAAACTGGGCCCAGCCCAAAACGGACCAAATCAGACTGATAAAAACTGCTCATATCTGCAGCTATAGCAGCAATTTAAAATCTATGCTATAGCTGATAGCGACGACTCCGAACTGAATACTAATCGATGCATATGCAATACTGCTCACGTCTGTTACTTGTATTTAAAAATAATCAGAGACAGACATTGTTATTTCTATTAAATTGTAGTATAATGATGCTTTGCGTATAGCTGCTTTGCCATTTCTAATTATGAATTTCATCCTAGAGTAAAACTTTTAATATAATTAACTAATCAATATTAACCTAACACTGTCACTAGAGAAGCTTTTTGATGAAAATAGTAAACAACTTGTTTCAGTTCAAACTAAATAAAGGTCAGACCGGGATTCGAACCCTCAGCTAGCACGGTCAATCGCCCTCTTAGCCAACTAGGCTATCGTGCCGGATGCCGAAAATCAATATTAACTATCATATTGTCGTGCTCGCGCATTCCCTACGCAAAGTTATTCTACTACGATGTATATTTTTAGCCATTTTGGGGCTATTGCGCGGCGCGGAAGCTTTAAACCGTCATAACTCTGTCCAGGAACAGTCTCCAGAACTGATTAAACTTGTGATCTCTTAGTCAGAGGATGTACTTTACGAAGATATATGATTTGTCATACCTGCGTCCACACAGTGGAATCACAAATGGGTATAGTCGCGAACGCAAAGAAACCGCAGGGATTAATTGGGTACTTATATTAATTGGGTACTTCATCATGTATTCAGATTTGGAGGACTTCGCCGCTTCGCTGCGCCGCGCAAACTTATACATAAAATTGAATTTTAGACAGAAATGTGAATATATTAAAATTTAAAACTTTCAAAACGGAGGCTTATAAACATAATTATATTTTGACATACGTTGCATGCCACTTTTCGCGCGCGAAGCATGTATCAAATTATATTATGATTGTTTACCTGGAGACCTCAGGCTATTATGTTCATAAACATAGCCTGACAAATTAAAACCCTCTCAAACGCGCAATGCTCTCAAACAGGCGCGTTTCTGCGCCTGGAGTGCTTGGCGCGCACGTGATGTGCTTAGTAATATTATAATCTCATTTTGGTAGACCTTATGGACGTTATGAAGGCACTTTGTGACAGAGTATGGGCTTAATATCAGTGTTTAGTTGTCAGTAGAGTTATAAGTAAAATACAATTTTAAGTAAAATACAATTTTTATTTTCCACAGAAGAATCAATACATATTGAATTATAAATATCCGATAATTCCATTAATAATCATTAAAAGTTGCTTTGTCATTTGTAAAATCAAAAACGAAAAGCCGTACGCTGAACTGTGAACGCGCGCGGCGTTTTCTCTGCAGCTGCCTAGCTTCAAGCTTGTAGCCGCTAACATCAAAGCCGCCGCGCGCGGCCAGTGCTGGGGTGCATTCTCATTAACAATTAAACTTGGTCAAAGATAGTTATATACAATTCCTAAATTAAATCAATAATCATGTTTATATGAGTATTCAACACTACTCGACAACAAATATTTGCCGGCCCATCAACGATTCAGTCGCCGAAACAAAAATCAAATGTTTGCTTTTTCTTTTCGGGGACTGTTTGAACTCAGTACTATATCCGACTAATCATACTTTATAATGGTTGAAATACAAAGTAAAAAGATTTTCCTCGATGGGCCGGCATTTGCAACCGCGAAACGTTTTGAGTACGACAAACGATGACACCACCACCAGCCGTTAATTAATAAGTCCATGGGTGACGGGATAAAGTTAAAGTAAGATGTGTAATTTCATATTGCCTATCACCTATCACCAAAGTTACTTTACATATACTGCTTCTAGTTACACGATAGCGATCTCAGTTTCCCAATAACGTGTGACCCAACAGAAGGGATTGTGGAAGGACACGTACATTTTTCATTAACACGTGCCCTGATTACCCCCTCCGTTGAGCTACTATACGGGGAACGTTTACTGTTTACCGCCAGTCTGTATAGTAGTCAGATCGTTAATAAATTTTACTTTAAAATTGGTTGCCGGGTGATGGTGTCAGTGAGAGACGTTAAGTTAAGTGAACATTGGTACAAAAATATAATAATATAGCAGTTTATCTCAAAGTTAAAATCACTATTTGTTAAAGTTTACAAACAGTTCTACTCAAAAGAACAAAGTCCGAGAGCAGAGATAAGAGAAGATTTGGAGACTATACACGCATATGTGGGGTTTAAATTTGGTATTAGTAATTTTAGGGTTCGACCGAAAATGTTGGTCGGTTGGTTAATAGGGAGCAGTCACTGTCATATACGTAAACACCAAACGTTTTACTTCTTTTATAATAGTCATACAAGTAGTGACTTGGGCCAATTTGATTATATTTTATAATTGAGTTTAAACAGGGTATTTACTTATTACTGTTCGCCAATCGCCATAGGGCAGACAAGGAACAGAAACACAAAAATCACGGATATTCACCCTCGCTCCGATCTTCTGCACCCTGAACAAACTGTCCTTAGCTTATAGTTTTACCATTGCAACAAGACATAGGCAAAAATATAGCCTAGCACTCCACAGCAAAAACGCGATCAATGGACAATGCTATGTAATTCTGCAATATCTATCAATTTTGTTAGAATAGAGATTCGGCGGAATGACAGGCTGAGCGCGGCCCAGTAATATGATTGTAAAATAAAGGATAAAATTTTAAATTTGTTCCACTAAAAATTTGTTTCAATAATGACTAACTAGTTGCAAAGTTGAAAGTAAAAATCGTGTATTTTTTGTAAACTGTTTAGTGTAAATTAATTTACTACATATTAATTTATTACTTGTACACTTGTATCACGTTGCGACCACCACGGTCGTTTCACTATTTATCGTTTCACTATTTATCGTCCTGACGATACAGGGGGAGCCGCGCACTTCGTGCGCGGCGGGTCATACAACGTATGACAATTGTACACATATCACAAATTATTTTATTTTAATAAAACCACTTTTGTGAAATAGCTATTTTGACTTTCAATATTTGAACAAAATATGAATTGATTTTGGGAATAAAATAAATTTTGATTTATAAAAATTTTGGTTTTTATGCAAATTGGTTATTTCACATAGCCAAGAGTCTACGTGTACTGCGTGACGCGCTTGTTTCACAAGTAAGATCCTGTGCTGCCTTCAGTGGTTGCGCTCGTTTCATCCACAACATAGTAGACAGAACTATGGACTTGATTCCCTTCTATAAGAAGTCCCACATACTCCCTATAGACCAGCGAATCTTCTTTAAAGTTTGTCTATTAACCCAAAAATTGGTCCACGGTACTTAACTGCACCTGGTCACCTCAAAGCATTACTGGATGTGGATGTAGTGGATACAGAATTTCCAAACACCGTTTTGGGTGATAATGTCACTGTACTATCCTTCATTATACCTACTGTATGTATATATCCTGTCATCACTCCTGGAGTAATGGATATTATATGTTTATTTCAATAAATATAATAATCAATAAATTAAAATAGAATCTTGTCTTCTTTTCAGCTCACTCTGCTGAAACCACTTAGAATTAGAATTAGAATTAGAATCAAATTTACACAGCAATACAATAAGAATAAAAAATAATTTAAGAAGCTTCAATCTGCTGTGCAGGACATTCAAGTCAGTCAAAAACTGTTAGCAGAACACCCTTCTAGGGACATAAGGATATAGCATGTAAATTGTAAAACAAAATAAGCAATACATTAATGAGTGGTAAAATAAGATATGATTTAACAGTGAACTGTGGGCATGAAGGTAACAATTAATGTTGAAAATTACATAGATGCCCACTTTGGAATTTCGTAAGTAATATTATTTACAGTTATACACAGAGAAGTATAGAACAACATTAGAATGGCAATGATAACAAATGGGAACGAATAAAGGAGATGTTTAAAGTTCTATACTTCTGAAAATAGGTCATATAACGCAGGGGGCCTTTCCACCCGACAAAAACTCCAGCACCTTAAAAATTGTTTCAGTTGTCACATAGCTAGAGTGTAGAAATAGTCGAAACTATTGTTTATTTCATAGGATGAGACTCCTTGAATTACATCTGACATAAATTTAGATTTCATACATTGTGAGAAATTTACACTACATTCTATAGTCCTTATGTTCTCTGGAATTGTATTCCAACATTTTGCACCTAAATATGTAAAGGTTTTGTGTGTTCTGGATTTGTGAATATAAAGGTTGCACCTCTCAGCATCACGTGATCCTCCGGATACATAAGAAAATTTACCGGTGAATGATGATGGTGCAGCCTCATTAAGAATTTTATACATATACGTTGATAGATGGAGTTGTCGTCTTAAGTGTAAGGGTAACCACTTCATATTTCGATATACATTTACTGATGGTTCCTGCCAATGAACATCCAGTGCAATTTTTGCTACTTTCTTGTATAATATATCAAGAGAATTAAGTCTGGTTTTGGCAGCCCTAGACCATATTATATCCAGGTAGTCAAATTGGGGGAGCATAAGAGCATTTACAAACATTTTTCTATATTTCAGTGGAAGAAGATTTTTCGACCTGTATAATGCCCCTATTCTTTTAGCAATTTTTGATTTCACATAATCAATATGGTCTTGAAAGTTCAATAAATTGTCTATCATGAGACCTAAATATTTTTGAGATTTAGTTTCTTCTATAAAAAGGCATTCTTTTTCCAAATCCAGAGGGATTGACAACGTGTCCAGATTAGGATATCTATCAAATACAATGAATGAAGATTTTGCAGCATTTAGTCTCAGCTTGTTGATTCTAAGCCATTCATACACAATTTTCATATCCTTAATTACATTTTCATATATGCTTCGGGAAATGTTATCAAAATATAGTGCACTGTCATCTGCAAATAAGTAAACAGTAGATTGTGTGCAATTTCTACTGAGATCATTTATGAATAAACTAAATAGAATTGGTCCTAATATGCTACCCTGTGGCACACCTGTTTTAACAGGGAGTGATGTGCTTACATTACCACGTATTTTGGTGTGCTGCTTTCTGTCCCCAAGGTAGCTTTTGAACCACTTTATGACAAAGCCATCAACTCCATAATACTTAAGTTTTTTCAATAAAATATTATGGCTTACTGTGTCAAAGGCCTTTTTAATATCTAAGAATACAATTGCAGGTTTCTTCTGTGATTCCTTAGACGTAAATATTTTATCAAATAGATTAAGCATTATAAAAGTGGTGGAATGATCTTTTCTAAATCCATACTGATTGTTGGTAAGTAGTTTATTTGTTTCAACATACTCTGTGAGCTGTTGGTTAACAAAATATTCTATACATTTTCCAAGTAGGGGGAGTATGGATATTGGCCGGTAGTTATTTGGATCATTAGGGTCACCAGTTTTAAGAATTGGAGTGACTGATGCAATTTTACATGCCAACGGCATTGTTCCACTTTTCATACTAAGGTTTATAATATGAGCTACTGGATCGATGATTTGGGGAATAATATACTTATATACTTTAATAGGCATGATATCGTTAATAGATTTATCTGATGGTATACTGAGTATATATTCTTTTACTTGTTCAACAGTCACCTCTTCGAATACAGAGAGTTTACACTCTGGTGGAGGCGGCATATATTCTAGAAAGTCGTCTGAATCCTTTTCCTTAATTGATTCTTGTAATATTGTACCAACTGTGGCAAAATGCAGGTTAACTCCGTTAACATTTAAGTTGCTTGGGGAAGAGCTACTTATTTTTCCAGGTAAGTTTGAAGCATGTTTGATAGTTTTCCAAATACCTTTCAAATCGTTTTTTGCACTTTTCGTGCAGTAAGGTCCTGAACAATATTTGTACGTCTGTTTTCTTTGGATAATTTTGTCACATAGTTTCTTTGGGGACGATAGTTATCCCACGAAGTAGAGCATTTCTTATGTAGTTCACTTTTTCTGCGGTTACATATTCCATTAATACACTTACACTTGAATTTGTTTAATTGTCCTAAACACTTTTTATACTTTCTGAAAAGCATCTTCTTCTTCCGTATTTCTGCCAACAGTACTTTAGAGGGATTACAAAGAAAGTTACTATTACATTTAATCTGTTTAGGTGGACAGTAATTATCATACGATTCCTGGATGTGATGATTAAGTCCATCTAGCGCATGGTCTACATTAGTACAGCTTAGAATATTACTGTAGTTACTGCAGGATCCCAGAAAATAGCTTAAGGCTTTTAGATTGTTTAAGGAGTGGTCTCTGATAAGGACCTTCTGGAACTTACTAGCTTTATTTACTTTAAAGTCGAGAACACATTTAAGAGCTTGGTGATCTCCTATTCTATCATCAAGTACTTTACACTCTATGAAATTAGAGTAACAGTTAGTCATTACAACATCTATTGTGCTCTGCGTTATTCTACCATCTAAGTTTGCAACTCTAGTAATTCCTGTAACAGTCTGTATCATTCCAAAGAGCTTCATTGTTATATCTAACTTTTTATAATCTAGATCAGATAAAGAGTTTTGGTTAACATTAACATCGCCAATCCATATTACTTTCTTACCTTGAAGTTTCATCATACATTCAGTCATATAATCAAGGAAAGTATCTAGATGACAAAAGTTTTGTGATCTGTAGAAGCAGCAAATGTAAAGATTGGCGTCCTTGAGTTGTATCCATATAGCTTCGATTTTAGAAATATCAGAGTAGGTTATATCTAAATTGAGTAATTTGTGGTTAACATTTTGGTTGATCAATATACCACACCCTCCTCTTCCTCTATCGTTAGGTCTATCACACCTTATAAAATCAAAGTTTAAGGGGAAGTTAAGTGTACTAGTGTCTATATCAGATTTAAGGTTTGTCTCATTAATTCCAATTATGTCAAGCTTTTCGCGAAATATTAGCTCCTGTAGTTCGAGAGTTTTTGCCAGATTAGTCAGGCCACCCTGTATATTACATAGACCAAGAGAGAGATTATCGTTTATTGAGGTACGAATAAGGTTAAACCAAAGCTAATGGGGAACAAATCCACATGCAGTCTCCTCAAGTAGACTAAGTTTCAAATCATGTCATACATATGATTTAAATTGGATTTCGGATCAGCAATCATACTGCAGTTTAAATCATAAAATTTAACAGCATAAAATAGTAACTCACTTCTGTTTGTGATAAATATAGCTTGAGAGATATAAAAACGTTAAGTTATTAGAAATTTGTGCTGATCTAACATTTTAAACCAGATAAAACAGTAATCCTGTTATTATTCATGTTGATACCCTTGGATTATAGAATTTTAATGAAGTTTAACACAAGTGAGTTACATATTTGAGATGCTTACCAAGCCTGGCAATTCCTAACTTATTAAGGTGCACATTGTCATGGCCCCTGCCAAAATACTTGTCCTTTCTATCATAATTTAAAGTAAAGAGATTATTTTCATGTTCTGTGTTAATGTATATTAGCCCATGCTTATAACACATATTCTCCAAGTATCGATTAAGTCCCTGCACTATGATGTTCTTACTAGTGACAGCTCTAGGCAGAATATTTAAGATATATATTTTTGCACTATTAAATTCTGCCCACAATTTTTGAACAAATTCTTCCATGTCATTGGTGGCACTGTTGAAGTTCATTGTGTTGAGGTCAATTGGATCAACATAGTTAGTACCAGTTAGTAAAACAACCTTTTTAACCTTTTCTTTGTTGAGAACTTTGAACTGACTGTCGCTAAAGAGTCTTTGGGACATTTGGGTTGAGTTGGCCCCTGGGTAGAAAAATACTTTGGCCTTCTGAGATGAAGAGCTCAACAGTTTTTCATTCAGATGCCTAAACATGCTGCTGCTGATATAAACTGTGCTCACATCGTTGGGTGTCTCCTTTTCGAACAATTGTTGTCTGTTAACATGCCGCCCTGATTGATGCAGATGGGGTGGTGGAGATGTATAGGGTGGGGTTAGAGGTCGGTGCTGATAAGCACCATTCGTTTTCCTTGATGGATGAACTATAAATTCGTCTTCTTGATAAGGTACATAGCCGCTGGAGTTGGAGATGTTTTCATATGGGTCATGGTAATTGTCATTGCACATGTTGGTTGGTGTACTTGTTAATCTTTGGACAACAGCTACAGGTTTGATCAGTCTGAATGTGATACTGATCCTTTTGTTTGTACAAGATGGTTGAGTACAGATTTCATGTCTGTAATGAAGCTGGGATTTTTTAGACATGATACAAACATCCCCATGCTTTAGATCTAGGGCAGACACCACTTTTCCTGTTTGAATTTCTGTGAACTGCATCGTCCTAGAGGCACCCAGAGAAACTGTAACAATATAAGAGTTTTCATCGATGCATTCTTCATTATCACTATGGATAGGCATGCATTCTGTCCCAGTACTGTAGTAGTTTACGAGAGCACTGTTGTAAACATAATCCGGGAGTAACACATCAAGATATGAACAGATAGCAGCCAGATAGGACTGATGTGGTATCTCCTTCGCCTCGTGACTTCCCCCATTATACACATATGGGAAGTCCCCAAAGTAAGCTGTTTTCCTATTTTGAAACTGGTGGCTAAAATCCAATTCTCTCAGGAAGATGTCTAAGGAGAATTTTTGAAACGGTGCCTGATCAATGAGTTCAACAGGTGGTATGATAATGTCAGGGCTTTCGTCATTTACACTTAAGGCCACACTAGATATGGGTGTTACATCTATTTCAGCATAATACTTGCCACTCCATGGATTGACAGATCCTGTACTCCCACTGATTTGATTTTCTGTGTTGTTGGAAATGATAGAATCTGGTGCTTCAATGATGCCATCACTATTGATTAGCATGAAAGATTCAGGCACCTCGCATTCACTGTCATATTCAATCTGATCGTTTTCAAATTCTGTCTGAACTGCAACATCTGAACACCTATCCAGGACAGCCCGATAATCTATTGACTGATTGGTACTTTGATGTAACGTACCATTAATCTCTGCTATAGTCTGAGAAGTTTGAACAATGTCTTCTAGGATGATCACTTTCCGCTCGAGAAACTTGACATGAGATTTGAGTGCAGTACAGTTTTTGCATTTTTGATCACATTCCGACAATAGTTTTCCAAAAAATGTTTCCATTGAATCGTCCATGATATTGAGTTGATGATTTGAATTAAGTTGTTGATTTGAATTGAAGCAAATTGAAGAGTTCACATGTGAGATTTGTTCCATTCCATTAACGTTACATTCGTATTACATTCGTATTACTTTGGTCACCACTTCCTCTACATTCTCAACCTCATCATCAACTTCATAATCTTCATCATGAACATCATCACCCCTGTCTTCATCTCTGGTGATGTGTGCAAGATTTAGGTCCAGTTCGTCAACAGGTATTGCTTTCTCATAATACCGTCCTCTCACTGCAATCACAACTGTTTTAAGTAGCTCAAATCGCAAACGACGTCTAAGATTTGCCATGATGAGGCTTTTGTCCTGGCTGGTCTTGGCTGCCAGAAGTGTTGCCACTCGTTTAAGGAACATGGTAGCCTGTGGGCCAATACCTACGGTGGTCGAGAATACAAGGCCATTGCAGGTTCCTTTTTCGATCTGTACACAGCGGTCTCCATATTTCCTTTCTTTCTCTCTCATGCTTATTGTACATCTTTGCTGGGGTGTTGTGATTAGTGTTGGATTTGGCTCCGGGGTGTAAAACCCTGATATCAAAGAATGCCATCTCCATTGGTGACCACAGACCTCTAGCTGCAATGTCAAGCCTTGCCCCATCATCCAGAATGGTACCAGGGCGAAGGCTTTCTCCAGTGCATGGCTGGAGTGTTGGCTCTACAACAACCTCATTGCAGATTTTTTCAAGAATGCTTGCAATGGTGTCTCTCAGTCGGTTGTGTCTGCTGTTGACAAAGCCTCCTTTCTTGCAAATGAGAATGTGGTTGTAGGTGTTATCTTTGCCACAAATGCATTTCTTGGCTATGTTGGCAATGGGTAGATCGTATCTCAGTGCTATAGCGTCTTTGAACCCTTGCTTGTTCAAGACAAATCCGTACTTCTCACAAGGTAGTCTGGTCAGCCAGCTTGATGCACCTTTTTCACATGCATGTGGGATCTTCTCACTGATCAAAGGTGGTAGATCGTTCATCAGCTGGTTTTTGAGAGATTCATGTCTCTTTGCATTTGACAGGCTAATGGCACTCTTGACCGCTTTCCCAGCCTCTCTGTTGGTATTGAGAGTGGTGTGTTGCTTCAGAATGTGTTCTGTAAGCTGCTGGTTAGCCATGAGTGAGTTCTTGTACTCAGTATCAGCAATTTCTACTGGATTGATTATAGCTAGTCCACCTAACTTGGCTGGGAGGGAGAACAGACTTTGCTCAGGGTCAGACCGAATAGTGTGACCTGTCATGTTGGGAATGAGCAAATTCCTGATCTTGTCCTCAATTGGCTGCAAGTTCACTGCTATGTCGGGGGTGGTCCTCGTCAGGAAAGACCATCTGCGGGAGGAGCAAAGTGTGGCTCGTGCCGTGCAATTGATGCCAATCCCTTAAACTCTTCTATCCATTCAACACATTTGGCTTGGATAAAATTATGCTTTCCAGTCTCTGTACCTATAGAGGAACCCAGGTATCGACAACCTTCGGTGGTGATATTAAGGTCGGGGAAGAGAGACTTGGCTATCTCTTGGTACTCCTCTTTAACAATAAGCCAGGTCTTGGACGATTTGGGAATAGCCGTAAACAGGGCCAGATGCCTGTAGGGAATCCCACCAAATCTTCAGGGCTTTAAGCCTTCCTGCTGCTCCAGAATCATCTGCAAACCATATGTGTTTAGCAGCTTCGTTGGTGGGCTTATTAACCTCTGTGGTCCTATCTGGAGTTGTATCTGGTGGTGTCTTAATCCTATCGTGCTCCTCAGGAGGCTTCTGGGGTGGTTTTGTGTTCTAAAAGACCACAGGAGAAATATCTGGTGGCTCTGTGGGGAGTTTGTCCAGAAGGGGCATCAGGCTACAGGAGTAAAATGCAGAAGCACAGTTGTCCCCCTGAGTAGTACCTTCTTGGGATAAAATAAACAAACCCTTGGAGTTTGGTATGTACAGTAAAACAAAGTATTTAGTAAAACAAAGTATTTTATTTATTAGCAGTGTAATCAATTCATATGATATAATTATAAGAATATAATAGTATGTCACACTTATTTAACTGTTACGTTCGAGTAGTCGTGTCATGGCTAAATTTAATTAGGACCAGTGGTGTCGATTAACATTTAAAAGGTGATTCTAAGTGACACAAATGGAAAATTTTAAGAAAAGACGGATCAAAACACAGATCCAAGGACAAGGAGACCCCACTGCAGGACCATACATGCTATTGGCTTGTGCATGGCCCAAAAGGTTCCAGTTGTCCAGGAAACTGTACGTAGCTCAATGAAACAAGAAATTTTTCAATGAAACAAGAAATTTAATTTTTAGCACATTTTACAGAGTAAAGAGATGTAAAACAATTTATAAAAATATAATGCTCATTTGGTGTATGACTTTTTGTCCTTGACTGTTAGTTTGATTTTGAAGGGACAGGCAACTAACGGGGCAGGGAATGTGCGTGCCTGAAAGCTTTTGCACACACCAAAACGCTAGTTCAGTTGAGTTTTTAGAGACAGGGCTCATATGAGGATCAGAAGAAAATTGTTAGCAGACGTTAGGGGTTCTGTTTGTGTTTGTTACTATGGGTTACAGTCTTGTTGTGACAGAAAGTCTACACTATATATATGCCTAAGTTTAAATTGTGTAGTTTGAGGATATAAGATGCAACTTTAAGATGGATATTGGAGAGCTGTTGAAAAATTATGTTCGTTGTATCAATGGTTATAATAAGCTAATATAAATATCTTAAACTATACAGTGCTAATTAAAAATTTCTTTATACTGCATTATCAAATTAAATGTTAAAAATTCAAAAATATACATTCATTTTATTTTATTAAAGACTTTCTCACACATACTTTTCTCACAGAACAAGACTTGGAAAACACTAGACTAGGGGAATTTCGCTGACATGTGTGTGACCAGCAAGTAGTGATCTTTCGAAGACAATATTGTTGCAGTCAAAATCTTTGATTGTCCAATCAAGCGGGGCGTGGCTGTGTTGATTATTTAATAGTGCACGTTTAAGCTTTCCCCGCAAACACATCACACTCATGGTAAAGTAATCCATTCTAATTTTTGGAGTAATCATGTTAAAAATTTTGGTTGATCTTGTATTATGGTTATCAGGTGGGTCAGCCTGACAAATAAGTAGGGTCGGCTTCCTTGTCGAGCATGTGTAGCCTTCATGTAAGGATATTGGAGCACGAAATTTCATTATCTTGTAGAGCTCGAGGTAACAGTGGTATGTATAGAGATTTTGGATAGCTAGGATATTATTATGTTTGAATAGCGGTTTAGTATGTTCTTTTATGAAAAACTTGTTGTTAAGTCTTTGGTGCCCTATTGGTCTGGTACGTGCACAGGTCTTAAACTTATCAAGGTAAGCCTCCCTATCACCGAACATAACCCTAAGACAGTACTTCTGGGCGGTAAACAGAGAGCTTATACGATGCTTCGCTGCCCCACCCCAGACAGATATACAGTAAGAGAGATGGGATTCAAACAAAGTATACAGCAATAGCAGCAAATCTGGGGAAACTTTGAAATACACCAATTTGAAGCATTTAACCCCCCCTTAAAAATCAAAGATTATGAATTTTAGTAATCTGATTATTTACATAGGTCCAAAAATGTCATAGCTTCATGATAGTGCAACGAAAAAAATCTCAGAACATTTTGGTGCTGAGTTAGGTGGTTAAGTAGTCGAAAAATGACTGATTTGTTAGTGGACATTTTTTATACCTCTAACACCCAAACCCTTACTACAGTGAAGATATAAGTACTACAGTTAATATTGATGGTCATTATTGAACAAAAATGGTTCATTGACACATAGTTGAAGAAGGAAATTAAAAAAATTAATAAATGTGGTCTGTGGAGTGGTTTATTTGTTTATGTTATAGTGTACGCGTGCGCGCGCGCTAGCGGGTACTTAACCATCTGTAGGCCAACATATTTAGTCTACGCTTAAATTCTTTATATATTATGTCACCACTATGGTGCCCAATACTTTTAGTGAAGGTTTGATGTAGAACAGTTAACCACCAACTGTGGTATATCAAAAAAACCATGTTTGTACGCGTGCGCGCGCTAGCGCGTACTTAACCACCTGGTATGGCACAGCATTGAAATATCACCATAATTTCAAAAGCAGAGGTCACCATTCAGGTGCCCAAAACTTTTGACTATGGTCCCAATACCATAAAACCTTAGATGTGGCCTCAATGTGGTTAAAACATGTTTATTTTGGACTTTCGGTCAACAGAAGCCATCACAAATTAACCATTATTCAGCAACCTCCGAACTTTTTGTGCCTTATTTTGTTTTGATATTTGATTATGAGAGATAGCTGGAGGATAATAAGTGATTTTAAAGATAATGCAACAAAATGTGTGGCCGTATGGTGGTTAAAACGACCAAAAACACTGATTTTGGTCAATTTTAGACCTTTATTAACCATGATGGACGCAACATAGGACTCAGCAATGTTTCTGGTCATATAAATGAGCAGGTAGTTATATCTAGATAATGTAGCATGGCCAGCTATAGCTTTACAAAGCTAATATGTGCTCTAAAAATGGTTAATTAGTGCAAATATAGGGTATTTTCGAGACATTTTAACCACCATAGCTGCACATTGATCATAATGCATGAACTTGGGGTCAATTATGCATTTGCAAACAATTATACACTCATTTGGATAGCAAACCATTATCTGAAGTTCATATTGTGGTTAATTTTCACTTTAATAGATGCCTTGTTCAACAGCCTAGCAAGTAATATAGCCCTTTTAACCACTTTTATGACAACATTTCTTGATAAATTTTATCAAGACCCTTCAAATGTCCTTTGTTGACCATAAAATGTTGACTAAAATCATTAATAATGTTTTGATTGGTGGTTAACAATAAATTTTGACATTTTAACCATCTTTTTAGCACTTTTTACGAATATTAACCACCTCAAATCAACCATACTATTAAATTGCACATTTGTGATAAAAAATTATCATCCATGCACAAATGAACAACCAACACTATACATCTATAATCAGAGCAATATTTATAGCTCACCGTTCATCTTCAATTTAACCACCATTAGGACCACAAAATGCCCCCAATGAGGTTTGAAAACTTTTGTGATAGTTGCACCATGATATGATCTCAATATAATGACTACTCAGTTCATAATATCATATCTCAAAATGGTGGTTAACCCTAAAACTGGTATTTTAACCACCATAGTGGCCACATAGATGACCCATTAACCACAATTATTCAACATGACCGTACTGCAGTGTTTTGTGCGCCAGAAAAACATCACTCCAACATTGAGATTAACCACAATGAGCTGCAACATAATGTTGAAGTCAACATACTCAAATTGTGTGAAAAAAGTCAATGTCCACCAAGTTTCCCCAGATTTGCTGCTATTGCTGTATAGTATAGTTGTTGATGTAGAAATTCTGGAAGGGAGCAGCGAAGTCGACATAAGGTGGAAGTGGAATGATTTAGATTTCGCTTAAGGGCTTTAATGTGTTCTTCCCATGAAAGGTTTTCATCAATTATAACTCCAAGGAATTTAGTGGATGAAACTTTTTTTATCGGAAAGTTGTCTATAGTAAGTCCTACTTCATCATCTGATAGAGTCTCTGACTTAGAACCTTTCATGGGAGGCTTGAAGTGTATGTAGCAGCACTTGGACATATTTATATGTAACTTATTTGCTCGCATGTAAGACTGCAATGATGAAAGAAGCTTATTTCCACGTTCATAGGCCTCACGTTTTGTTTTTCCTACAACAAATATATTGGTATCATCAGCAAATGTAACAAATGATCCTAGTTTAGAACTGTTTGAGATGTCGTTCATGTAGAGGAGAAATAGGAGAGGTCCAAGTATTGAACCCTGCGGGACACCAAATTGAATAGATAGGGTGTCTGATTTTTCTCCCACAACTTCGGTGTATTGTAGTCTATTTGTTAAGTAGCTTTTTATAAGGTTATTTGCTACTCCTCTAATTCCACAGCCCTCTAATTTTTATAAGTAGTGTTGAATGGTCGATAGTGTCAAAAGCTTTGCTTAAGTCAATGAATATTCCTAGAACATGATTCTTGAGTTTAAGAGATTTTGTAATTAAATCTACAGAGTAATTGACTGCATGAGATGTAGAATGGGATTGCCTAAATCCAAACTGTGTCTCCGATATGGCTCCTTGAGAGCTAACAAATCCGTATATTCTTGAGTAAATGAGCTTTTCGAAGATTTTACCGAAGACAGACAGTGTGGATATAGGACGGTAGTTCTCAATTTCTTCAGGGTTACCTTTCTTATATACAGGTGTTATCTTACCAGTTTTCAGGACATCTGGAAATATACCTTCGGCCATAAGGATATTGAAGTAATTTGATAAGACAGGTGCAATTATATGAGATGACTTTTTTATTACACTTATTGGAATGTCACTAGCTTTGCCGTTTTCAAACTGATTTATAATTTTCAATATTTCGGTCGGGGAGCAATCTTCTAGCATAATAGTTTTTTCATTTCTTTTATTCAGGAAGTCATAAAAAGTTTTCATGGGTAATATAGGCATGCCATGAGATAGGTCATTAAGCGTCTCATTCAGCTTGGGTGCAATAGAGACAAACCAAGCATTGAATCCATTAGCGATTGTCCTTCTATCAACTATTCTTTGATTATCAATGATAAACGGGGGTTTGGTTTGTCTCTTCTTCTTGCCTCTAAGTTCATTGATAATTTGCCAAGTTTTCTTGCTGTTTTCACAGTTGTTGAGGATTTCGTTGCAGTAATGCGAACGTTTGGCAGCTTTAATGATGGCTTTAAGCATCCTACGATAATTGCTAAATACTTGGTAGAACAAGAGATTACCACCAGGGTTCTTATTGGTAACACTGTCAGACCACTCCTTACGTAGTTCATGTTTTCTTTCTACCGACTGGATGATACCGTCTGTAATCCATGGGTTGAGTTTCGGAGTTCTTTTTGTCACTTTTGGTACTTCCAGTTTACAGTGTTTATCAAGTGTCTGGTCAAAACATGCCGTAAACTCATCAAATTGTGTCGAAGGAGTCAGCTGGTTTACCTTCACCTCAAGTTCAGTTACAAAACTTTTTAATTTGGAGCTTGAGTAATCATAATATCGGACATGTTTCTGGGGCTCTGTATTGCGAGGGGTCTCTACTGAGGTAAAGGTAAATATAGGGGCATGCTCACCAAGCCGCTCCTCGATAACACCTGATAAGACTACATTCTCTATTTTATTTGTTAAAATGGTTTTGAATTCAGACTAGGCTTGATGAGTTCTGGGGTTTCTAGAGGTAAGATTTGATGGTGCCAGGTTTGTTCAGGCGGACATGGAAATTATGTGAGGAATATATAGGTATGTAAAAATCATATCAATATAAAAATAGATCCAAAAATTAAAAAAAAAAAACAATTTCGCTGCTTTTCTGTAGGTATTAACAAGATATTTGTACAGCTCGGGACACATCACACTTGTGTTGTGGAGGGCAACTCTCCGGTTTAAACGGTTGAAGGCATTATCTGCATCAACAAGAAGGATACCATGAGTGTCTTCATCTTCATACATGGTTCTAAGAGCATGAATAGCAGCTTCTACTCCACCTTCTAGGCGTGCTGACGCTTGAAGTGGTGCAGTGGCTGCTAGGATCTCTGGTTTGAGCAGAGTAGTAACTGACTTGCCGATTATTCAGCGGAAGACTTCACCAATCCCTATTGGTCTAACGCCAGGTTTCTTGTCCAAAGGAATAAGGCGGCAAGATATGAACGTTGCTAGGGGATCAGGGTAAACTAGTTAAGTGCAGAGTTTCCTGGTTAGCAGGGCAACTGATTCACATAGTTCAGCACCACATGTCTTGAGTGACTTAGAGCAAAGGATATGTTGCCAAACATCAGAATCTAGGCCAGAGGGGCCAGCTGATCCATTGGTGTTCTTTGCTGCCTTCTGGATTGCTTCAATATCTATGTTCTCGAATATAACGTTGTCTACTTTTTTCAAGTCAACCTTGCTGAGTAGACTGCTTACAAGGAAAGATTCTTCAGGCTGTGGGTCAGGATGTTTACTCTCTAGCAACTTGATAGTTTCTGGTGTTGGTTCTAGGAGGCCCCAAGCTTTATTTGTCACCCATCCGAGTGCTGCTGACAACTTTCCTTGAAGCATAAGCTTAGAGAATACTTGGTGGGTATGTTGGGGAGTAAACTTGCTTGATGTTAAACGCTTCTGAATAGCTTCACCTTCTTTGATGAGGCCCTTGATTGCATTTCTCCTAAAGTTTGAGGCGATCTTCAAGATATCTGACGTGGTCCTTTGTTTTGGATCGTTTGGAAGGTTTTTGGAGGAGCAGGGCAGGCATAACCATAAGTGCAGTCATGGCCACTTTTTGAAGGGGGGAGTTGTTAACATAATAATTGATGACTTTAGAGGTCGCTTTCACATAAGCTTTACCTTGAACACCAGAAGGAACCTTGAACAGGTTTTTCTTCCACTTGATTATTTCATAATAGGCATTGCCAAATGTCTCTTTAATAACATGCCCCTTGAGCGAACCCCATGTCAGCTGTCTTCACAAAACTTGGGAAGCCAGGGAAAGCCTCTTTACCATAACATGAGGAACAGTACCAATATCCCTCACCAACTTCTTGATCGCCCTCTGAAAGGCATGTAACATGGAACCATTTTCCACAAATACCATCACATCCAACAACATCCCCTCCACAATCAGCTGTTGTGCTGCATATTGGGCAAAGGATTACACTATCATCGGGTTCTTTGTGTATGTTTACACCGTCTTTGGTTTTATTAACATCATACTGATTACATTTATTTACATTTACATATACATCAGATGCAGTGGGCTTTGCATTGTCACAATTGGTTTTCTCGTTGCATGTTTTACACACCTCTTCTTCTCTTTTCTTCAGGTCAGCACATTTAACATGGTACCACTGTTTACATGGCCCAAGACACAAATAGTATCTTAAACAATAGTATCTTGAACAATAATCAATAGAAATTAACCCTTATTAACTCCGCACCACACCCACATATTTGAAAACATGCATTTCATTGTCGTATGAAAGTATGAACTCTCTCTACAGTTCAAACAGACCGCTATTTAAGCGCTCCCTCCCCTAATAAGTTTAAAGTATCCATGGCAGCACGTAATTATGATATATGTACCAACGCTACATAATATTATGCAGCGAGCAAGCCCCGTGATTAAGCTGCTCAAGCCATTTTATGTAACATTTGTGGTACAAAACCATCAATTAAACCAATGAAACAAGAAATTTCAATGAAACAAGAAATTTAATTTTAGCACATTTTACAGATTAAAGATGTAAAACAATTCATAAAATATAATGCCCATTTGGTGTATGACTTTTTGTCCTTGACTGCTTGTTTGGTTTTGGAAGGACAGGTAACTAACGGGGCAAGGAATGCGCGTGCCTGGGAGCTTTTGTACACACCAAGGACTATACGAAAAATTGTTAGCAGACATTAGGGGTTCTGTTTAAAGTTTTTACTATATAGGTTGCAGTCCTGTTGTGACAAAAAGTCTACACTAAAACATGCTTGATTTTATATTGTGTAGTTCAAGGATTAAAAATGCACCTTCAAGGTGGATATTGGAGAGCAGGCGAAAGATTATGGCTTAAATTTATCAATGGTTATAATAAGCTATAAATATTTTAAACTATACAATGCTAATTAAAAATTTCTTTATACTTCATTCTCAAATTAAAATTTAAAAATTCAAAAATATACATTCATTTTATTAAAACTTTCTCACACATACTTTACTCACAGGACAAGACTTGGAAAACAGTAGCCTAGGGTAATTTAATTTAGATGTGTGTGACCAGCCAGTTATAATGTTTGGAAAATAATATTTGTGCAGTCAAAGTCTTTTACGGTCCAATCAAGCAGGGCCACTTACCAACGGCCGATTTAAAAAAATTTGCTTTTTGGCTTTGTCAGAGTTTTGTCGGCACTATACCGAAAAAACCAGTACGGTAACTCTTACCGTTTTTATAAAATATTTAACCGCTCTGAAATTTCCTGCACACACACATATACACATACACACACACACACACAGATTTCTTGAGATTATTAAGGTGATTGTTTGGATACTTTTTAATATTGATTTATGTAATTAACGAAGTGACTCCATCTGAGTACAGCTTGATTCTATTCCATTCTATAGTTACTCAAGAAAGACCCTGCCCAAAGATAAAGTATCTTTTGGATACCTGTTGGATACCCTTGTGGTACATTTCAATAGTAGTGTACTACAATTAAACTTAATTCATTGCTCAACTTCTCAGAAAATGTCCTAGCATGAGGCTGCATGACAATCGTGATGTTGATGTCCTTTCTGACTTCCGTGATGTATGCCGCAATCCATTGTTATTCCCAGACATCAAAAAATTTCCTGTGAAATATGCGAGGCGTATTACTGGGATAATATCCACTCATGTAAAACCTTTACAAGACAGTTTTTTAAATCATAAAGATCTAACAGAAAGTTTGGAAATCCCAAGTTTTGAGCAATTATGGGAATGTTTGTATTACACCAAGAAACTTCTTTGTGTTGGACTAGGCAGAGTTACAATCGTCAATGAAACATCTTATGCTGATAAAGGTATTTTTGATATTTGGAACAGTTCAATTGACTGCATCTCTAATCTTCCTGAGATTGCAATTGAAATATGTAATCATTCGTTTGTTTGGTGTAATGATCTTCTTATTGAGTCACTCCAGTCCCTGATTCCGTTCAAAATACCGTATACTGCATGGCAGTTGATTGTCCTTCATCTTAGTGCTGGTCCTGATTCATTAAATAAGAAATCTGGAATGCTACTCACCAAATTAGGAACCATTTCCAGAGGCAAAAAATCTCAAATTGTTGAGAGATTTTTCATCAGAGAATGCATCTTGATGTCTGGAGATTTAATCAGAAACCTTTACCAAACTCTCTACCAAAAACTGTCACACATTACGGCCAGGAAGATGAAGCAAAAGTTGCCCTTGCTTTTAAACAAGTTCAACAACTCAATGAAGCGTCTCTCACGTTTTCTTGGTTCCTGCAAACCATCATCAGGGTGTATCAACTATTATATAAGTAATCCATTTTATATCCCATAAGCGACCACTCAAAGTATGAAGAAGCCTTTGGTCTAACACTGAAGAAAGGGTATAAACCAAACATATTGAAGATAACAGGTGTTAGCACTGGCTATCAAAATAATGCAGGCCACTTAACTATGTTCATAGCTGATATGACAGAAGAAAAAAACTTGTATCATATTCTATGCATTGATAAAAATTGTACTGACCTCTTTGAAAGTGAAGAAAGTGCTTCAAATTCCAAATTTACATTTCTTTTGGGAGCCTTACATTCACAAAATCCCCCAATTGTACATTGTTTTGGAAGTTTGGTTGCTGGCATTGGGTTCGAGGACTCTACTAATCGTAATCAGAAGACTTTGGCTGTTTGGGATATCTCAGATGAAGGCTGTAAGAGAAGAATTTTTTATTCTGATTTTGCAACAATGAAAGAATCCTGGAAAAATATTTACTCTAGGCTTTATTCAACTTTACTTTTGGACGAAAATATCACAATTTCTGGAATGGCAAAGTTTGATAAAACATTAAAAGTGATGTTTTATACAATGCCCTTTCCTTCTAAACCAAGACAAAGTCCGATGTGTGTAATAGCTGAGTATGATCTAGATGCATTTTCATCAAGGATTCTTTTCTGAAACCAGAGCTTCGATTTTCTCTCTTTTCTAATGCCTTGCCATTAGGAATACACAACAACATGGCTTTTGTTATGCACCTTGAAACAAACCTGCTGTGTGTTTATGAAATCAAACAAAAAGGTGAGATTGTAATCAGCAAAACCAGCTTTGGATGTGGAAAAGGTTGGAAAATACAGTTTAATAGCAATCCTGAAGTACATTCATGCCTTCTGTACAAAAAAAATCATTTTCAATTACGAGAACTTGATGGAGAATTGACTCTAGTGAATGAATTTACCCTCGATTTGGACCATTTTTCACAACTTAATAACAGTTTTGAGTTTCAGTTTTATGATGATCTTTTATATTGTTTTCTTAATAATCAGGAAGATATGCACGAAACTGATGACCACATTCATGCATTGTTTGAATCTTTACCAGACAAAGAGTGTGACACTTTCTTAAGTAGGAGGTTTGCTGATGCACATATGGTTCACTTATTAGTTGACTTAGATAGTGATGAGAAAGAGCTTGTTTACGTTGATTTTGGTGTTGATAATGTAGATTCTAGTGATGTTGTCGAAGGTCATTCTAAAAACTTAGCAGATTTACAATTTTGTCTTACTGGATTCAATGATAATCGAGAACTTGTTCAGTTGAGTATGTCACTGGAGGTGTGTAAGGGAATTGATTTTAATGATTTTAGAACTGAAATGGTTTGGTCCACTATAAAATTCTACAAAAGCTTTCAAGACACGATTAATTTGATGTTACCTGATGTTGAGAAAGTCATTGAGGGTGCTGAAGAAGGGCGTAAAAATAAAGAGAGGGAAGAGCAGGAAAATACGAAAAGGCAAATCATACAAGCTGAGAAGCTAAAACAAAAAACAGAGACAAAGAAAGCAAAAAAGAAACAGAGGCTAGAGTGGAAGCAGCAACGGATTATCAACCAACAGGCCCTGGAAGTAGATCAGTCTGAGTACTATTGACAGTCTGAGCACTATTGACAACCAAGAGTCATCAGGAGACAGTTAGAGAACTCCATGACCTGAAATGCCAATAGCCACTAGAATTTATTTTCTCTGGTTCTAGAAATAGTGACCGTACTAGATTCCTTCTTAAATTGAAGACTGATTTTAGAGCCATCTCATGGCTTTTGTGTAATCATTTCGGGCTTAAGAGATTAGAGTTTGGGCAAGGGATTATCATGATACATTATATAATAATCGATGAGGGTAGAAATTTGGAAACGCTATTTTTGGACTAACCCCTGGCCCTTCTGAGGCGTTTCTTCAAACAGCTTCAATCCTTGTGAAGATGTTTCACCCAAAAGTAAATAAGTCATAAAATAATCTTGTAAAGAAATTAGTAGTAGAACTGGTGTGATTTCAAAAAGCTGTGATGGAACAGCAATCACATACAATTTAATATGATCTGATACTAAGATAATCTTTTTTCTATATTATATTTAGATCTGTAGCAAAATAATTACCATAATTGTGATGTATAAAACTTGATTTATTTATTGTTTCGTTTATTGATCTAATCCTTATAAATCTGACCTTGTGTTTTGAGATATCGTGCGCCAAATATTGAGGTTTACCTGTAATTTACATGTAAAACTATAAGGACACGTTCATTGAAGTTTGAGGATATTGGTAAATATTAGTGACCTTACTGAATGGCATGAAGATGTAAAATGTGTCACACTATGACATTATATAAACCCTCTATGCCTAGGATAATCGTTTCCTCCTCAGGATAAACTTTGTCGCATAACGATGTCTTTATCAGACAATAAAATATCGCTTAAATGCGGCCAGCAGTGAGTTGTAAACTTTGTCACACTATAAAAACGTGACAGAGTTTATATGGACCCCTTGTTGCCGTGTTTGACCAAATTTTCGAATTTCCAATTCATAGGATAACTTTGCATATATGACTATTATCTACATATTTAGCGACTTTTTTCGTTAAATGGTAGCACCATGTAAACTCCGTCACACATTTAAGAAATTTATATGAGGGATGTTTATGTCATTCTGTCACAAAAATGTGACATTTTTACATTATAGTACCTTAAAGCAATAAATTTTATTTCTGAGCAGTGCATATAATAGGAGTATGGGTCTCGTGGCTAATATTTAGGACTTATGAATACACTAGATTGATTGATGCTAAAATTAAGCCACTATCGTCGAAAACGCTATTTTAGAAACTTACCAATATATCCTCAAACTTCAATGAACGTGTCCATAACTTAAACTGAAAAAAAAGGTAATCCTCCTTAACGGGAAAGGACTGGCCACAACCAGGAGCTGAAACTTGGCACATGTGTTCTTTGGGGTGTCATGCAAAAACATTATGTTTTAGAATTTAGATATATAATGTCCTTGAAATAGGTATGAGGTTAACAAAATTATGGCAAAATGTGATTTTTTTTCTTCTTGTTTTGTCTCCAGCAGCTCTGTAATGTAATTCCTCAGGATATGATTAATGAAAGTTATGACATCCTACTCATCAATACTGTTAGAAACCAAAAAGTTATTTTTTGAGTCTACGCAGCGGGCGACAGTTATAAGATCAGCCCATATGCGACCATTACAAGATATCTGTCCATACTAATCAGTAACTGAAAGGTTGAATATCCCTATTTATGAACAATTGTGGGAATGCCTGAATCATGTCAAGGAAATAGTGTGTGCTGTTGACAAAGAACTTACGATTCCCAGCAAAACACCTAATATTATTGCTAAAATGTGGAACAGTTCAATTAAAAGTATCTCACCCCTCCCTGGGAGTGCAGATGAAATGGGTTCCTATTGGTTTGTTTGGTGCAACGATCTTCTTATTGAATTACTCCAGTTGTTGATTCCATATGAGATACCTTATACTGCTTGGACGTGCATCATCTTTCATCTCACTGATACTGATACATGCCGTACCTACTCTGATGAACTGCTCAGAACCAACTTAGGAACCATTTCTAGTGACAAAAAATCACAAATTATTGAAAGAATGTTTATTAGAGAATGCATCTTAAAGTCTGTCGATTTAACTAATTGTTTGTATCGAATTTTACACCAAGAACTGTCACATAGAACAGTCAGATTGATGAAATGGAGATTGCCTTTGCTTTTAGACAGGTTCAACCGCTCTATGAAGTATTTGGTATGCTTTCTGTGTTCGTCTGAACCATCTCCAAGATGTATCAACTATTATATACAAAAGCCATTCATATTTTTTATAAGTGACTGCTTTGATATAGTACCTGGGCTAAAAGAGCACTATGAAGCAAACATATTTAAGATGGTAGGTGCTAGCACTGGCTATCAAAACAGATCCAAGTTTTTCACTATGTTCATACCTGACTGTAAGGAATCAGGTGAAACATACTTGTACCATCTTCTGTGTATTGATAAAAACTGTACAGACAATGAAGAAAATACTTCAAGTTTAAAAGTTTTTTCAGAAGCCTTAAGTGCAAAAAAACCACCTATTATATTAAGTTGTGAGGGTCTGGTTGCTGGAATCGGTTTTGAGGACTGTCCTAATGAGACTCAAAAACATTTGGCTGTTTGGGATGTTTCTAATGGAGACTGTGGAAGGATACTATTTTCTTCAAGTTTTGCAAATATTACAAATTCATGGAAAGAAATTGATCTTGGAATCAATTCAACGTTCTTCTCGATTGAGCATGTTAACATATCTGGTATGGCAAAATTCGATAAAACAATAAAGCTGATGTTTTCTTTAGCGCCCATCTGTCCTGAAGTCTGTGAACAATTGCCCTCTTGTATTATTGCTGAGTATTACTTGGATGAATGTCCAGAAGAGTTTTCATCTTCAAAGTCAAACCTACAAAAATCTTACTTCAAGAATGCTATACCAATGGGATTACATAAAAATATGGCGTTTGTAATGCATCTAACAACAGATATGCTGTGTGCATATGATATTGAACGAGAAGATGAGGTTGTAATCAGCAAATTATGGCTTGAAAGTGGGAAAGATTGGAAAATATTGTTTAATAGCAATCCTGAAATGAATTCATGCATTGTGTACAAAAACAATAATTTTCAAAGCAGACAACTTGATGGAGAATTGACTCTAGTGAATGAATTTACCCTTGATTTGGACCATTTTTCGCAAACCAATGGCAATAACAGTTTTGAGTTTCAGTTTTATGACAAGATATTGTATGGGTTTTTAAATAACCAAGAAAATCTGCAAGAAACTGAAAATGAAATGCATGAATCATCTTTACCTGACAAACATGAAAAGTGTGCTGCTTTTTTAAATAGGAGGTTTGCTGATGCACATATGGTTCACTTATTAGTTGACTTAGATGATGATGAGAAAGAAATTGTTTACCTTGATTTTGATCCCAAAGATGACGATTACATTGATAAAGAGGTACAATTTTGTCTCACTGGATTCAACAGCAATGGAGAACTTGCCCAATTACGCATGTCTCATGAAATCTATGATGGAATTGATATCAATGATTTTAAAGAAGGATATATGACATTTACGACTGTTAAATTTATTGAGTGCTTCGAAGACACGATTAATTTCATGTTGCCCAATGCTGAGAAAGTTGAAGAGCAAAGGAAGCAACAGATCATGTTTACTTCTTAATGTACAGCTATGATTTACAGAATTGACTTGTGAACTCTACCCCAGATCTAGCCCATTTCTGTGTCAATTATATTCAATCCATGGATCACATCACTAATTGTACGTCACTAATTGGTGACGTGATCTGACCCCTCTTGGGGGCCGGATCAGTTTTCTGACCCAAAGTCTCCCAGCCCAGGTCAATATCATTAAAAATATGTCGTATATTATTATATCTGGGTGAAATATGTCATGGTTTTTATCACCCGATGGGGCATTTTTGGGCCCCACAATGATCCAAAATGGCAGAGCCTGATACAGGGGGACAAAGCCTGCTATAGGCGAGTCCTAGAAAAATTTATTGAAAAATTCTTAACTATTTTGATATAATTCTTCAAACACAAGGATATTTTTATATGGTATCTCCTGTCAGATATGTCAAATAATCGTTCATCTGATCAAATATGCGCAAACGATTTTCATGTCAAGTTCTGCCTGTAAAAGACAGGTAAAAATATGCGTGAACTTTCTCAGATATTTGTAAATCATGACAAAATGTCAAGATTTCGAATGTCATGATTTTGGATGTCATGAAAATATCAAAATTTTCGCAAACATTTTTCAAGAAATTTTTTCGAAAAAAGTTTTTTTAAAGGTACGGGTAAATGCCTCACAGAATGGCTAGCCTCACAGAATGGCCAAATTTGTAAATGTTTTTGTAACTAATTTTTCATATAAGACTGGTTGGTTTTGTGGATACCATATGAAACAAAAGTCTTCTGGCAACACTTCCTGTGGTGAAATCATTAACTAGGACCACATTTTCTGGCATAAATATGACTGTTTATGTAGAAATTTTGAGCACTGAAAATTTGTTTTCAAATTTTTGAACTAAGTTTACATTTTGGTGAGAACTTCTGGCACCAGTATGACAGAAGATGTTTAAAGAATAGTATTCATCAAACAAAACGAACATTGTTCAAAATAGGAAGAAAAAAATGCTAAAATGGCTACACGCCTCACAAAATATGCCTCACAAAATTTGTTTTCAAATTTTTGAACTAAGTTTGCATTTTGGTGAGAACTTCTGGCACCAGTATGACAGAAGATATTTAAAGAATAGTATTCATCAAACAAAACGAACATTGTTCAATATAGGAAGAAAAAAATGCTAAAATGGCTAAACGCCTCACAAAATGGCCAAAATATGCCTCACAAAATGGCCAAAATTTAAAACTCCTTTTATTCAATGAAACAATAAGTCTAAAGTATTCACAAGCTATTTATCATACAATAACACCCCAGATGGAGTGTTTTTACAGCCGAATGAAGGTTATAAATCATGAAATCAGGGAATATGAACAACGCCACACAAAATGGCCATTTTTGGTGTAGGAAATTATGCCCTTTTTATTCAGTTCTAAGAAATTTCACCTATATGGGGGTGTTAACAAGGCATATTTATACCAGCAGCATGCCTGAAACAAGAGCCAAAGGTTTTAGAAAAATAAAATTTTCTCGTTTTCTTTTTTTTTGGCCATTTTGTGAGGCATTTTTTCTTTTTTGTGAAATAATTTTTCACAGCTCAGTTTTTTCGTGAGTTTTAGGTTATTACCCCATTCCTTAATAGGTTTTCTAACAACGTGTGGTGATAGAAATTTAAAAAGTATCTCCATCAAAAAATTATAGAAATTCAGATTTGGCCATTCTGTGAGGCATGTTTTTTTGGAGGAAGATTTTCCAGCCAATTTTTCTCAAAGAAAAAATGGTTATGAGATTAAATCAACCCCCGGGAAGAAAAATATGAGTGTCAACTTAGCTTCTTATGAGATAAAAACTGGAATAAAGTGTGTTTTGTGATTTTGAGAGACCTTCCTTTTATTTGGCCATTCTGTGAGGCATATACCCGTATTCTGTAATCAATTATTTCTGAAATTAAATTAGTTTGTAACAAAATTTAACAATAAGTTGATTATGTCGTGGTTTTCCTTCCCAGTGGGAATTGATATCAATGATTTTAAAGAAGGATCTATGACATTTTCGACTGTTAAATTTATTGAGTGCTCCTTTAAATATCAAATTGATTTATTGTAAACTTGTTTACAAACAAGTTAAACTTAAAAACGACTCTAAATCAGTAGGCTGTCACTCTATTAATGCACCACACCGCTACCTCCACTGCACTAAAAGTTATACTATAAATTCTACAATCCTTATTTTTTATCGTGATGGAGACCGGTTTCCATACAAAACTTTTACTAGGTTGCCGTTTGGTGGGAGCAGAGGCACATATTAGGTGCGGTAAAAAATCGAAATTATGCGTTACCGCACCCGACTATAAAGGTAAAATGTGCGGTAAGGTGCGGTAAATTTTTACCAATTATGCGGCAAATGTGCAGCGATTTTTTCGAAATTTGTGCGGGAATTGTGCGGGTTTTTTTGCATTTTCTCAAGGACTTTGGGAATTCTAAACGTATAACCGCCGCTCTTATCAAAAATAGGTCTGTTTATGTGTTACTGAGGGTGTAGTTCTTTACTAAGACCATGATTGAACCTATATTGAGATTCAGTTATCTGAGAACCGTGACTTGATCTGGTAGAGATCAGGAATCAGGATACAGTTATTTGAAGACGCCTCTTGATAGAGTCGATCAGATCCCATGCGTGATCGCAAATATGTGACATGCTTGTTGGCATTGATCGTCAGTATTTGTGAACCATTTGATCCAAGATCCATTAAGCCCACTATAAAGCCAACGCTGCAACGAATAAAGCTCATTACCCTTTACACCTACTTCTTCTATTATCACCTACGAATGATAACTGATACACTATAATCGAAGTACGGTAACGACGAGGGTTCCATAATGGCCTGGGTCACGGTCCCGAAAGGGCCTGGATCACGGTCCCGAAAGGGCCTGGGTCACGGTCCCGAAAGGGCCTTAGTCACGTGGCCTAAGCATGAGTTCCAAAAGGGCCTGGGTCACGGTCCCGAAAGGGCCTGAGTCACGTGGCCTAAGCATGAGTTCCAAAAGGGCCTGGGTCACGGTCCCGAAAGGGCCTGGTTCAGGGTCCCGAAAGGGCCTGGGTCAGGGTCCCGAAAGGGCCTGGGTCACGGTCCCGAAAGGGCCTGAGTCACGTGGCCTAAGCATGAGTTCCAAAAGGGCCTGGGTCACGGTCCCGAAAGGGCCTGGGTCAGGGTCCCGAAAGGGCCTGGGTCAGGGTCCCGAAAGGGCCTGGGTAACGGTCCCGAAAGGGCCTGGGTCACGGTCCCGAAAGGGCCTGGGTCACGTGGTAACCGGGTCATGTGACCTAAGCATGAGTTCCAAAAGGGCCTGGGTCACGGTCCCGAAATGGCCTGGGTCAGGGTCCCGAAAGGGCCTGGGTCAGGGTCCCGAAAGGGCCTGAGTCACGTGGTAACTGGGTCACGTGCTCACGTGGCCTAGGTATGAGTTCCAAAAGGGCCTGGGTCAGGGTCCCGAAAGGGCCTGGGTCAGGGTCCCGAAAGGGCCTGAGTCACGGTCCTAAAAGGGCCCGGCTTTTAACATATTTTGGTTTTTACACTCGAAAATCTTAACGCGAAAATTTCAAAATTATGCGAAATTACGCGGAAAATGCTAGATTATGCAGAAATATGCAGATAATTACAAAATGTGCGGAAATGTGCGGAAAACAATAAATTATGCGGAAGTGTGCGCAAAACGGTAAATTGTGCGATCCCGCACCCATCGCACCTAATATGTGCCCATGGGTGGGAGCAATAGCGAACAGCACGCACACTCCTTTGCCTTGTCAACCTATATCTAATCTATTTAAAGAGTGACAACCATACTACACTTTGAATTAGGATTCCTTTAAATATCAAATTGATTTATTGTAAACTTGTTTACTCTGTAATAAATGGCATAAAATTGAAATTTTTGTTTAACTGAAATTTTTGTTTAACTGAAATTTTTGTTTAACTGATTCAAAACCTGCATTAGGTGAGCAATTCTATTCGGAGTACCCTCTCGTATCCAACAGTAATAATCTCATAATCAGTTCTTTCTCGTGGATAATTAAGTCATTATTAGGCACCACATTCCATGATCATAAGGTCCGAACACCGACTATTACACCTCATCACTCCCGTCTTGAACCGCTTTCCATTTTTATTTAAATCGTTTTAGAAATTAACCCTTGTTAACTCCGCACCACACCCGCCTATTATATTTGAAAACACGCATAACATTGTCTTATGAAAGTATGAACTCTCTCTGCAGTTCAAACAGACCCGGCCAAACAGTGCCCCCTCCCCTAATAAGATTATAGTATAACATGACAGTGAATCTTACCCCGCTAACCCAATTAAGGTTATTACTTATGCAGCTACATGTGCAGAGAGAGCCAGCCCCGTAACTCTTACCATTTTCTTGATTAAGCTGCTCGGAAAACACACACACACATTCTGAGATTATTGTTTAAGATTGTTATTGTATTCCTTTGTCAATTTGATCCTAATTCCAGTTCTCATTCTATTCAAGTAAATTTATTTCATAATCATAGTGTTTTGGGCCCATCAGAGTTGCACTGGCACTCCAATATTAGAGTTTATCATATGTATTGATTATATAATCGGTAATAAATTTAACATTTGTTTTATTAACTTTAAAAATAACTGTGTTTCGATATCTCCCAATCCTTATCATTTGGTAGCAGATCGAGTTAAATTTGAGTGACTTGAAATAAATGATATACAAAAATTGTCTATATTGAATATTGATTGTTCTGGCAATATCAGCCATATATTTTTTACAGAAATAAAGATTACCATTCAGAGATATTTATCGATTTTAATACAACAGTGCAGTGTCCATCTCACAACACTTATTTATCTAGATTCTAGTAACTCAGGGTCTAATGTTCTATGACAGTGACGACGATGATGACGATCACTACATGTTTGGTGGATTCAATGGCTATGGGGAATATGGATTTGAGGGTTTTGGTATAGAATTTGGTGATTGGTTGGATTTTGGCGGATATGAATCTGATGATTACTACAATGACTACTTTCTTGATAGTGATGACTCAGATTACACTTGTCACAGTGATCAATCATATGACGACTTTTACGATTTATGTCATAGTCCATCTTTATTTCCTGATACAAAGAAATTTCCCGTGGAGTGTGCACGGCGGCTATCAAAGATACGATCAGCTCTTTTACATCCATTTCCTGAAATCCCTCAATATCAGTCAGTAACTGAAAAGTTGGAAATCCCAATTTTTGAACTACTTTGGGAATCTTTGTTTTACGTTAAGCATGCAATGTCTGTTGGACTTGGTAGGGTTGCAATTTCTGGTGAAGCTTCAGATGATGTTAATAAAGGCATCACGAAGATGTGGAACAGTTCAGTTGACTGCATCTCAGCCCTTCCCGGCACGGCAGATGAAATGTGTAATCATTGGTTTGTGTGGTGCAACGATCTTCTTATCGAGTCACTCCAGTCATTGATTCCATTTAAGATACCTTATACTGCTTGGGAGTCCATCATCCTTCATCTCAGTTCAGACTCAACTTGGGCCAATAGAACCCTACTTTCCAAGATAGGAACCATTTCCAAAGACAAAAAATCTCAAATCATTGAGAGAATTTTGATCAGGGAATGTATCTTGAGGTCTGTAGATTTAACCAGGGTTATTTACCGAGTTCTCTACAGTCGACAGTCAGACTTAAATGCAGGCAAGATAAAGCAAAAGTTGCCATTGCTTTTAAACAAATTTACAAACTCTATGGAGCATTATGCTTGCTTTCTCGATTCCACAGAACCATCTTCAAAGTGTATCACTCATTCTGTCCGGAACCAATTCTCTTTATTTATAACTGACCACTCTGACCAAGTACTTGATCTCAAACAGGATGAATTCAACATACTTAAGATGGTGGGTGCCAGTGCTGGCTGTCAAAACGGAAGTGATCACTTCACTATGTTTATAGCTGATTGTGAGGATTCTGGAGAAGAAGACTTGTATCATCTCTTGTGCATTGATAAAGACTGTCTTGATAATGAGCAAAATACTAGATTTATGTTTGTTCCAGGGGCCTTCTATTCACCACAAAAACCACCAGAAATTTTCAGCTGCAAAGGTTTGGTATCTGGAATTGGATTTGAGGATGAGAGGAGGACTTTGACTGTTTGGGATATAATGTCAGATGAGGTACCTTTAGAAAGGCAAGGAATTTTTTCTTCAGATTTTGAAAAAATTACTAACTTGTGGAAGAAAAGTGAGCCTAAGCTCAGCTTACGTATGGTCGATGACGTCAAAATTTGTGGTATGAAAAAATTAGACAAAACAATAAAGCTGATGTTTTGTGTTGCACCCCTTCAACTTTTAGAAGATGAGGAACTATTCTCTACGTGTATCATTGCTGAGCATGATTTAGATGCATTTTCATCGAGGTTTTCCTTCCTGAAACCTAAGCTTCAATTTTCTCTCTTCTCGAATGCTATACCATTGGGAATATATAAGAATATGGCTTTTGTGATGCACTGTACAACGAATATGCTCTATGTGTATGATGTTGAACAAAAAGATGATGTTGTTATCAGCAAAACTAGCTTTGAATGTGGAAAAAACTGGAAAATACAGTTTAATTACAATCCTGATATAACAACATGCCTTCTATACGAGAGAAATAACCTTCAAATCAGAGAACTTGATAAGGATCTGACCCTCCTGAAGGAACTAACTCTTCACCTGGACCATCTTCCTCAACTCAATTTAAACAGTTTTGAATTTCAATTTTGTGACAGCATTTTATATGGTTTTCTTAATGTTCAAGAAAATCTGAATGAAACTCAAAGTAAATTTGTATCAAAAGAAGCTGCATGTGATTTTGATTGTGATACATTCTTGAACAAGAGGTTTGCTGATGCGCATACAGTCCACTTTCTAATGGACTTAAGCAGCTATGATAAAGAAATTGTATACCTAGAATTCGATGATAATGCTCATGAATGCACAAGCATTGTTGACAGCTTCAGAGACTATGGATCTGTATATGTTCAGTTTTGTTTGACAGGATTCAATAAAAGTCGAGAACTTGTTCAGTTGTCTATGGGTCTTGATGTTGACGAAGTGGAATGTTTAGACTTGAAAATAAGTGCACTGTGCCCGTCAATTGATTTTTCCACTGTTCATTTTTACAAAAGCTTTAAAGACATGACTGATTCGATGTTGCCTGAAGTTAAGAAAGTTATCTCACGACACGAGGATGAAGTTGCAGACCGTGAAGCCAACATGAAGAAAGAAAAGGAATTTCTGGAAAAGTTACTCAAAGAAAATGAGGAGCGAGAACGGAAGAAAGAAGCAAAGAAAACAAAAGAGGACCAAAGGAGACAAAGAAAATGGCAACAGAGGATCAAAGCCGAGAAAGACAGAAAGGCTGCTCGAGTGAACCAGCCCAAAACTTCAGCACAGGGGTCATCAAGAGAGAGTGACAAAGCTGGAAAGTTGAAGGAGCATATCGCTAGTGGAACCGTTTTCACTTCTACCATCAGTGCTTGGTTGCCTTACAAACACTATGGTTTCTCAACTGTAGAAGTGGACCAAGGGAAGCAAAGTGTATTTGTTCATGAGAGTTGTATTGTGAACAGCGACAGGAATAATGTGAGGATTGGGAGCTCGATTCAGTTTCAGCTTAGATGGACCCAACCCCACCCCAGACCAAAGGCTATCAATGTGAAGCTGCTGTAAGATGAAGGACTTCCATCGTGTTTCCTGATGTGTTAATTTAGCATCTTGTGTTTTTTTCATAACATTAATATATTATATCAATTATTGTAAATTGTAAAGAGTTACTAGTTGTTCCCAGTTTTAATGTCCATTTTTTGTTGGTTTTGCTTATATTCTCTAAAAGTTTTATCTTGTGATGTGGTGTTAACGATTTTTAAATTCAAGTTTTTAAATTGTCTCTTCTTAATCTTATATCTCTCTGTTGAGGTTGGTTTTTAACTTAACTTATTTTTAAATTTATTAGTCGGAAAATTGTTGATTTTACAGAATGAAACAGTCAGCTATACGTTTGGCTGTGCTTGTTGTCCAAATCATTAATACAACTTTTATCCTAAATTAATACTTTACGTAATAAAGCATGTTTATCAAAAGATGGCTAATATAATAATTTTGTTACAATGTATGCTGTTGTTTCACTGTCAACTTATCGCATGTTCTGCTTGCAATTCGTGCCTGTCAAAACGTGTAAACACCATTGTAAACTCTGTCACACACACGTGTACGAGCTTTAAATCATTTTATATCTAATTATGTTCTGAAGGTGGGGAGGTGATACAAGTCGTGTCATTCAACTGTGACTAGATCGTCACGTGTCAAAAGAAACTTGTGTTGCCTCCCCATCCGTAGTCAAAGTTTCCTGTAATTAACAAGTTATTACAAGGTTAAGAAAATGTTAGTATTAATTTCTACTTTAACTGTTCTGCAGAATGTAATAAGGAAGCCCACTAGAACAAGATTAGCCATCTGGTTACCATGGAGTCGCGACTCGAACTCGATTCAAATGAACATCAGGTTTGTTATCTTATCTTAATATATATTATTACATCTTAAAATGTATTCTTCCAGGTCATTCTTGAAAAAGATTCTCAAGAAAATGTCTAAAATTTTATTACTTAAACTGAAAGTTGCTTTAGCTGTTTAAGATAACTTGTCACATATAATGGTTTAAAATTTAAGGAAAAATTGTAAGCATTCTTTGCTTAACTTCTGCAAAACATTAAATTTTTATTAAAGGTAATTTAATTCATCAAAAGGAATTCATTGTCACATACCCGTTTATCAATCCAAACCAGTATCTGACAGCTATATCGTACAATATTTACAATTATTGCCATAAAAAAGTGAAAACACCCGCACCACACCTTAACAACAGTTTAAATCTATTTTTAGAATACTAACCTACAAAATTTAAAGTGCGCCTACAGTGTACACATAGTTAAGTCACTCGTCTGGTCATGTTAACTAATCTTTGAGTTGGTGTGTTATTAACGATGAAACCTGTCTTTGAGTACGAACAACTCAAAATTACGTGACATATATTATTATCTTGCAGTGTTTAATGAGCTGGAAGTCACATGTTTGGAAAAGAAAATAAATAGTCTCGAATATCATGCTGCTGCTTTAAAACTGCCTCATACTTTGTTCTAGAATCTATTTCACCCCAGAATCAATTTCCTATGAACAGAATTCCGAGCGTCGTGAACTTGTAACATTTTAAAATTTATCCACGTGGAACAAGATGTATTTATAGCCGTTCCGTGCTGCAAAAATAACATTGACTTTCATTAACAGTCCGAAGCCAGAAAGTCGTATTAATAACATGTAATGATATGCTAGGAATCCAGATATAATATGTTTAAAATGCGAACTATGAAGGCTACTATAGTTCGTGTGGTTTCCCGTGGAAAGAATGGTGTGTCCCGTGTTTGCGCGGTTTACTGTCCAATTATGTAATTAAATATTACGGTCTCAATTAACATAACTTCTTAATCAAGACCAATTAAAGTGTACGTTAGTTTAATTAACGACGTGAAATATTTTAGTTGCATTAAAGAAAGCGGGCTGAGTGAACTACGTAATATTTATTTACATAAATTTAGGAAATTTCGTTTGAGAACACTTTTAAGATTTGTGCTGTCGCTAAGTTTTAAAAGTCTTGCTAGTCTATCCGTTTTATTCATAGAACATGATGTGATGAATCGAGGACTTATAATTAGCCCTTTTTTCTCGAGAATTTTATTTGAACGGTAAGATTTGTTCATGATTCCATATCTTCCGACGTGTCAAAAGCTAAAACGAAAACAAAACTGACTAAACTGTTTGTTTAAACTCAGAATCATTCATTTTATATCAATTGTTTTAGAGATTAGCGGTGAATGATAGAATATTATATGTATGACATGAAATAACATCAACATTCAACATTTTCTCCAAAAGTTATTTTAATTCTTAGATAATTGCCCCCACGCCTGGCGGGATAATAAAACGAATCTCGTTCTATTCTACAGAAATTAGTAATAACTCGTACACGGACGTACTCACGCATAGCGATAACTATCTTTAATTTCAGAAAGTGATAGAGTTTTTGAACTGGGTGAACGTGATGCAGGAACAAGTTGGGCACCCTCCTGTTGACATGAAATGCGCTGTCAAGTTCTTATCTGCCCGGAAGTTTGATGTCACCCGCGCCATTACTTTATTCAGGAACCATGAGGTAAGGGCACGTTGACGTTTCCCCTTTGGCATCCAAAGAATTGAGGGAATTCCTTCCGGTGTGTAAGAATTGAAAACACCCCACCTAACAAATTGTGATTCGGACGGAGTAGTGCAGCAGGTGTGTTTTGGATATGATTTCTTATTAGGTGTGGTTACCGGGGAATGCTAATGACTGATAACTTTAATTTATGAAACATGTCGGCCGGGGGAGGTATTGCGTTTCAAAACAGTGCGCTTCGTTAACCAGCACTGTGTTTCACAGTGTGCACCGTCAGCGCTAAATATTACTTATGTGTTCAACTATTGTTGGGAGATTGAGTTATCAACTCGATTTTGCGTTTTCACGTCCTACTACTTGATAATTCGATCACCCATGGCTTCATACGTGGCTGTAGTCCCGCCTACTAGGGTGTGTCTCTTTAAGAATTTTTATCCTATTGCTAGTTTTCTGATATTTTGAGCGGACAAAATAAAGTAAATTTCGCGCGTTATCACAAAAACTTAAATTTGATCCCGCGCAATCTCCCATAAAATATACCATTTTTTCTCATGCAAGTAATTTAATCTCCATTAGGCACCGTATTTATTTTATGATTCCATGGGATTGGACCGAACATAATCACTGTCACCATTGTTTAACGATTAGCGAACCCCACACTTACCTAAACCTTTTTCTCACAAGGCGATCACACTCAAAGGATTGATCGTTGGATGGAATGACGCGAGGGGTGTCATGTAAGAAATTACAGTCAAAGGGCGCTGTGTGTACATATTTGTGCGAGGTCGAGGGGATAAGAAATCTCGTATGTAGTGTCAGTATGGCTTCCACTTTTTCATGTGCCAAAGGCTGTAGTGAGCCGGCTTGTCGGGCTTATCGCTGTCGCGGATATCTTATAGTATAACTCTACCCTTTTAACAGTGTATAAATTTAATGCGAATGAAATGTCCAACAGGCGCTGAGGGACCAGTACAAACTGAGAACAATAAACCCTGTCACTGGGCCGCTAAAAGACGAACTCGACAGTGGGAAGTTCACGATTATTGTAAGTATGTTACCGGGTAATTATATCTGTGCCATGTACTTCTTTTATGGTCATTAGGTTTTGAGAACTTGTATGGGATCTAACCATGACTGCCAGTAATGTGGGATATTGTTTTACTGTTAAGATTTGCCATGTTTAACATTAGCCTTGTATGTGGGCCTGAGAAGGTGTAAAATGTGTACCTTGAGGGAGTAATTACATTTACATATTCTGTGACATGTGGACAAGATAAGGATTAAGGATAGAACTTATAAAATAGGGTGTTGAGCCTCTAGTAGCTAGTTAGACTAGAAATATAATCTCTCTGTCGGATTCTGATTTACGGTTGCAACTGCGTCATGCACTGCATTGAAAGGTAAAGCATTATATAGCTGAGTTGATGAAATTTGAAGAATGGATTTGTGTATCTTTAACACTTCCTGTGGTTAACTCAGGGTCTGAAGAAATCGCCAAATAATATTCCACTATGTAATTAGTTTATATTTTAAAGACCGTGTCCTCTAAGGAGCACAACTATTTTCTAGTGAAAATCTCCTGATCCAACTCTCTGAAAACCAACTCTCTGGGGTATAACTATAAATATGGCTCTCGCGATATAAGGTGTTCAAAATCATAGTTCCGCTTTACTTACAAATAACCTGTACGAACAATTCATTCAACACGTTGAGGATGTTTAAAGCTCAAATTAATGGAGTAAACCATCAAATTGTATACCAGCATGTAACGGAACTGATGATACCTTCTCTATACATCCCCAATTTGTTAATTTATATGTAACACACAAATACTTTACTATACCACATGGTTTGATTGTACTGTAAATAGAATAAATAGTTATATTATTTATTATTTATAAATTTCAGACGAACCAGCAAGGAGCAGAGGAGCCGCAAGCACTAGCTATATTCACCGCTCGTAAACACAACATCCACACAGCCTCACACGAGGCCCTCATGAAGTGCATCATCTTCCAGCTCGACTGTGCTCTTCACTTGTAAGATACTTCTTACGCTTTTTAACTGATTCAGTACTTAACTTTTTTAAATGATTTGATATTGACTTAGTTTAATTTGATTGAATACTTGACAAATACACTAATAGTTTACTAATTTAATTACGACTTCCAGATAATCAGTTAATAAACATTTTCCCAGTGTTCTAGATACACTTAAAAATGTCTACAGAGAAATGTTAAATAAAGTCACTGGCACAACTCATTCTCACCGTTTTTAACCTTTAAACTTTCACGTGAATTGTCTCATGCATACTGCACATCTAATCCAGTTACAACGCTGTTTTAAAAAGCATATCGTCATGATCTCCACACACTCATTGTGCTGCTCTCAACATGTCAACATGGAAGGAAGGACCTCTAACTCACTAGTACACAGCTGCTGCCACATCCTTAGCTAACCGCCTCCCCGTCCTTAGATCAGTTCAAAGCCTCTAGAAAACTTGTTAAAACTTTTACTTTCCGTTTTTAGCGTTAAAAACCCGAAAGTTGGGTGTAGCGAGACAGTGTAGAAGAGCTATAACACGTGGTGCCCATATAAGGAGTTATATTACCATGGTTACATGAGGCGTGGCCTTGTTTAACCTCTCTCTCTTCAGTCAGTTTGTACAGTTTCTACGTCTCTTAGTGCACAGGCATGGCTTCCTTGCAACTATAGGTACCACGTCCAGGATATTTCCAACATATTTCCAATACAGTAGACAGGATACAAAGTTCATGATATTTCTGTTATACTTCTTATGTGGTAGAAATTCTCAAGGGCTTGCTGCACTACAGATATCTTATATCCCGAAATTCGCTGACATGTTAAATCCAATCACTCCTCTCAATCACTGACGAGATTAGGTATTGTCTTCCGGTGTTATTTGGCGCCAATGTGGCACACAGGAGCCTAAACACAGTCTCCTGTCAATTGAGTAGTTACTGCTCAGCCTAAAACACGCACAGTTACACGTACCTTGGAAGCAGCCCTACCCTGTACTGTGGCCACACCAGCCGACTCCTCCAATCAGGATACCTGATCAGCATCACGTGATGTCACGTGACATGACACTGATAAAGTAGCTACACGACTGTAACAAGTGCACTGCTGCTGGGTTTCCCTGCACATTCCGACCTTGTGACGTCACAATTCACACACGGCCGAGCTGTAGGATCGGACAGGAGAAAATTACACATATTATGTGTAATAATCCTGTTGCTTGTGGTTTGGTGATCGCACGATACTTACTATTTGCCGTGATATTGTGCTAACTGTGTGTTCTGCCCGGTTTTTTGTTATGCGAGGCGGGGCTACAAAATGTGTAATATTGAGCAGTAATATTGAGCAGTAATATTTAGTAATAATATTTAGTAATAATATTTAGTAATAATATTCAGGATACACACTGCTAGTTTCCTACACGGTATTACCTAGCTAATTACCAGTCTACTTCACCCCAATTAGCGCCCCAGTCCAACCCAAGTGTGCTGTCAACTTATAATTGGCTGCCACACCGCGATTACATCGTTATTTCGACGTGTCACCGGTGATGACCTTATATAGTTATATGTAACAAATTATTGCAAACATGCACTCAGCAGCGACCATGTCAGTCATAGACCGTCAGTTTATCACTTAACTCATTTTCTCAAATAGCCTTTCTCTCCTCACTGTGTATTTCAGGGCTGTTTGTGAGTGTTTCTCCTCCACTTCATCTTTTCTCACAAACATGCTTGTCATACCAATGATTACTGCGTGAGGTAATGCTATGTAATCCTCACTGTAACGTGACCCTGGCCGTCCCACGGAGCTTGTTCAGAGTGTAGGATTACAAATGAATTATTACTGAGTGTTTGCCAGAGAGCCACCCTGCCCTGGCATGGTGACGCTATCATACCAGTCACGTGATAAGGAGATACGTCATACACGTAGTGAGGTAGCTGGTAACCCCGTCATCTTATAACTAACTCTCTTCTCTCGCACTTCTCTCAGTGGCCTGATCTCCAGGTAGCGACACGTTGTTGTTTTAGCTGCCTTATCTTATATCTAGGCTCTATGTTATTTGTTTTTATTGTTTAATCTCTGCTTATTAAGATGGTCCCACACTTTTACAGTTTTAGTTCCAGTTCTTGTTCAGTTAGTGTTTATTGTGCTCTCTCTCTCTCTCTCTGTGGTTCTCTCCGGAAGTCTAACTTCAGCTTGGGTTCATCAGTTTGTGAAGTGACTTCTGCTTCTTATCTAAAACCCTGCTACCTATCATTGTTTAGAGCTTCCCGTGGTTTTAGTCTTATCCTGCTTACTCGTACCCGGAGTTTTGATGCGTCCTGTAATGAATTTATAGTTCTATAGGTTAATAATTTCGAGGTGGTTTTTCTAGAACCCCTTGGTCAATTTTCTAACCAGTTTTTACAACTCACAGTTAATTTTCTAACGAGTTTTTACAAGCCGTAGGTAATTTTCTAGCTATAATAAAGCGGGGTGTGTTCGGAGAGATGTTGAAGGGTATGACCTCACTATCTCTCTACACATAGTCTCCTGCTGCCTTCCAGCTACCCTCTCTCGGATCTCAGAGTGAGAGAGAGGACCATGTCCGGTCATGCCCAAGAAAATTCCCCAACATTTGTCTATCTTAAGGATGAAGGTTGTTGTAATCGATTAATACCGGATATTGTCTTGTCAACGATTGTTCCGGTAGCCTGAAAAAGCTCCACTCACTGCTTGTAGTTGTAGTAGACGCGGGTTTTAAACTCGTACAGTATGGTTAATTAAATGGCTTATAATTTGCTGTTGGTGTGGTGGTGTTGACTTTACAACTTGTCTGGCTTCTCTTTTTCATCACCTCATTTTCGTCAAAATGGGAGGTCTATGTGTGCTCGTAATGTGTCCTGAGTGAGAGAGAGAGCTTATTAAGTCACTCTCTCTCTCTCTCCCTGCTCTTGATTCTAGTTATTCACACACCGCTTGTGTCGCTACACAGTTCTCAGTTCTCTCAGTTTTTTTCCCTTCATAACTCTCTCCATTTTCGGTTTTGAAGCCCCATCCTCATGCGCCTAAGCTAGGCTAGATGCTATCCTGTCTAAATATACCACGTGTGCTGCCACAACGTTCTCTTTGTTAACTTATCTTCTTTGGTCTGATGTTGAAGGTTCGTAACACTAACCAGTAGCCTAGTAACCAGTAGCCTAGTAACCAGTAGCCTAGTAACCAGTAGCCTAGTAACCAGTAGCCTAGTAACCAGTAGCCTAGTAACCAGTAGCCTAGTTACCAGTAGCCTAGTAACCAGTAGCCTAGTAACCAGTAGCCTAGTAACCAGTAGCCTAGTAACCAGTGCAGTAGCCTAGTAACCAGTAGCCTAGTAACCAGTAGCCTAGTAACCAGTAGCCTAGTAACCAGTAGCCTAGTAACCAGTAGCCTAGTAACCAGTAGCCTAGTAACCAGTAGCCTAGTAACCAGTACTAGTAACCAGTAGCCTAGTAACCAGTACTAGTAACCAGTACTAGTAACCAGTACTAGTAACCAGTACTAGTAACCAGTACTAGTAACCAGTACTAGTAACCAGTACTAGTAACCAGTACTAGTAACCAGTACTAGTAACCAGTACTAGTAACCAGTACTAGTAACCAGTACTAGTAACCAGTACTAGTAACCAGTACTAGTAACCAGTACTAGTAACCAGTACTAGTAACCAGTACTAGTAATTTAGTAACCAGTAGCCATGTCATATCGTCACACTCAGTTAAAATGTCATGCTGCACTGGTAATCTCAAGGTAATCGATTAGCAAAGCCTGAAAAAGGTCCCAGTAGCTTCACGAGAGATCTTTAAAAAAGGAAAGTGACGATATAACAGTATGTTCACACTGGATATCTGGCCCAGGTCATGCAACTCATCACCACTTCATACATCTCATCACCTCACAACTAACCACCCACCAAATGCCCTACCATGACCATCACCCATCTCAGTTGTGCTGTAGGAGTTGTGCCTCTAGTGTAAATGGGGGGGGTCCAACTACAAAAAATACGAACGCACCCCTAAAATTTCAAATTCGTATTCGTATTTTTTCGTATTTTTTCGTATTTTTTACAAATCGTCATTTTGATAAATAGAAGATCACACATCTTCGTAATTAATCAGATCTAAGCTCAACTTAGCAGTGAAGAAACATTAAAATAATATGTAAACCATCATGTATCATACATAAAACCTGGGGGTGCAACAACAAAAACGATGAACCCACACAAAATTATGAAATTCGCTCCCTTTTTATCGTTTTTTTATTAAAATTTGGGATATATTGTGATCCATTTTATGTTTTATTGGAAATTGGTCCATTCAATTGGACATATACATTCCATTAGTATGTTTTATGTGTTTTTCCACTGCAGGGGCTAGTATGCTCACTACTAGTTAGAGTTATCATGTACTCCCAGACCCGAGTGCTTTCGTCTCTTGTGAAATCGATTGTTTCTGCTCATTGATTTTATCCCTGTTACTTGTTATTACTTATTATGTATTAGTACAACACTAGGTACCGGGTTATATTTTGTGGTCCGGTCTTTAAACATACCATAATATCACTATAGTACACAGCACCTTAAATGTATAGTCAAGTACATTTGTATCGTGACACATGCTTATTATTGGCTTGAGTCCTCCTCCTCAGTCCTCCTCCTCATCCTAAGTCTTCTTCCTCCTGAGTATTCCTCCTCCTCCTTCTTCTCCTCCTAAGTCTTCTTCCTCCTGAGTCCTCTGAGTTCTCCTCCTCCTCCTCAGTCCTCCTCCTCCTTCTCATCAGTCCTCTTTCTCCTCCTCTTAAGTATTCCTCCTCCTCCTCCTCATCCTCCTCCTCCCCAGTCCTCATCCTCCTCCTCCTTCTCCTCTTCCTTCTCCTCCTCATCAGTCCTCCTCCTCAGTCCTCTTTATAGTCGTCCTCGTTCTCGTCCTTAGTCCTCCTCCTCCTCCTCCTCCCCCTGAGTCCTTCTCCTGAGTCCTCCGTCTGAGTCCTCCTTCTCATCCTCCTCCACAGTCCTCTTCCTCCTCCTCAGTCCTCCCCCAGTTCTCCTCCTCCTCAGTCCTCCTCCTCCTCCTCAGTCCTCCTCCTCCTTCCTCAGTCCTCCTCCTCCTCCTCAGTCCTCCCCCAGTCCTCCTCCTACTCCTCAGTCATCCTCCTCCTCCTCAGTCCTCCTCCTCCTCCTCAGTCCTCCCCCGGACCTCCTCCTCATCAGTCCTTCCCCAGTCCTCCTCATCCTCCTCATCCTCCTCCTTCTCCTTTTTATCAGTCGGCCTCCTCCTCGTCCTCGCTCTCGTCCTCAGTCCTCCTCAGTCCTTCTCCTCCTCAGTCATCCCCCCAGTTCTCCTCCCCCTCCTCAGTCCTCGTCCTCAGTTCTCCTCAGTTCTCCTCATAGTCGTCCTCCTCGTCCTCGTCTTCCTTCTCAGTCCTCCTCGTCTTTAGACCTCCTACTCATCAGTCCTTCCCCAGTCCTCCTCCTCCTCCTCCTTATCCTCCTCCTAAGTCTTCTTCCTCCTAAGTCTTCTTCCTCCTGAGTCCTCATCCTCCTCCTCCTTCTCCTCTTCCTTCTCCTCCTCATCAGTCTTCCTCCTCAGTCCTCTTCATAGTCGTCCTCGTTCTCGTCCTTAGTCCTCCTCCTCCTCCTCAGTCCTCCTCCTGAGTCCTCCTCCTCATTCTCCTCCACAGTCATCTTCTTCCTTTTCCGTCCTCCCCCAGTCCTCATCCTCATCAGTCCTCCCCCGGACCCCCAGTCCTCCTCATCAGTCCTCCCCCAGTCCTCCTCATCAGTCCTCCCCCAGTCCTCCTCCTCCTTCCCCAGTCCTCCTCCTCATCCTCCTCCTCAGTCTCCTCCTTCTCCTCCTCAGTCCTCCTCCTCCTCAGTCCTCCTCCTCTTCCTACTCCTCAGTCATCCTCCTCCTCCTCAGTCCTCCCCCAGACCTCCTCCTCATCAGTCCTTCCCCAGTCCTCCTCCTCCTTCTCCTCCTCCTTCTCCTTCTTATCAGTCGGCCTCCTCCTCGTCCTTGCTCTCGTCCTCAGTCCTCAGTTCTCCTTGTCCTTAGTTCTCATCCTTTTACTTATCCTCCTCCTCCTCAGTCCTCCCCCAGACCTCCTCCTCATCAGTCCTTCCCCAGTCCTCCTCCTCCTCCTCCTTATCCTCCTCCTAAGTCTTCTTCCTCCTAAGTCTTCTTCCTCCTGAGTCCTCATCCTCCTCCTCCTTCTCCTCTTCCTTCTCCTCCTCATCAGTATTTCTCCTCAGTCCTCTTCATAGTCGTCCTCGTTCTCGTCCTTAGTCCTCCTCCTCCTCAGTCCTCCTCCTGAGTCCTCCTCCTCATTCTCCTCCACAGTCATCTTCTTCCTTTTCCGTCCTCCCCCAGTCCTCATCCTCATCAGTCCTCCCCCAGTCCTCCTCATCAGTCATCCCCCAGTCCTCCTCATCAGTCCTCCCCCAGTCCTCCTCCTCCTTCCCCAGTCCTCCTCCTCAGTCCTCCTCCTCAGTCCTCCTCCTGAGTCCTCCTCCTCATCCTCCTCCTCAGTCTCCTCCTTCTCCTCCTCAGTCCTCCTCCTCCTCCTCCTCTTCCTACTCCTCAGTCATCCTCCTCCTCCTCAGTCCTCCACCAGACCTCCTCCTCATCAGTCCTTCCCCAGTCCTCCTCCTCCTTCTCCTCCTCCTTCTCCTTCTTATCAGTCGGCCTCCTCCTCGTCCTTGCTCTCGTCCTCAGTCCTCAGTTCTCCTTGTCCTTAGTTCTCATCCTTTTACTTATCCTCTTCCTCCTCAGTCGTCCTCAGTCCTTCTCCTCCTCAGTCATCCCCCAGTTCTCCTCCCCCTCCTCAGTCCTCGTCCTCAGTCCTCCTCATAGTCGTCCTCGTCGTCCTCGTCTTCCTTCTCAGTCCTCCTCGTCCTCAGTCCTCCTCGTCTTTAGACCTCCTACTCATCAGTCCTTCCCCAGTCCTCCTCCTCCTTCTCCTTCTTATCAGTTGTCCTCCTCCTCGTCCTCGCTTTCGTCCTCAGTCATCAGTCCTCCTCGTCCTTAGTCATCATCCTTTTACTCCTCCTCCTCCTCAGTCCTCCTCAGTCCTTCTCCTCCACAGTCATCCCCCCAGTTCTCCTCCCACTCCTCAGTCCTCGTCATCAGTCCTCCTCATAGTCGTCCTCGTCTTCCTTCTCAGTCCTCCTCGTCCTCAGTCCTCCTCGTCTTTAGACCTCCTCCTCATCAGTCCTTCCCCAGTCCTCCTCCTCCTTCTCCTTCTTATCAGTCGTCCTCCTGCTCCTCCTCAGTCCTCCTCGTCCTTAGTCCTCATCCTTTTACTCCTCCTCCTCCTCAGTCCTCTTCAGTCCTTCTCCTCCTCAGTCATCCCCCAGTTCTCCTCCCCTCCTCAGTCCTCGTCCTCAATCCTCCTCATGGTCCTCACCTGAGTCCTCCTCCTCATCCTCCTCCACAGTCCTCTTCCTCCTCCTGAGTCCTCCCCCAGTCCTCATCCTCCTTCCCCAGTCCTCCTCAGTCTCCTCCTTCTCCTCCACAGTCATCCTCCCAGTTCTCCTCCCACTCCTCAGTCCTCGTCCTCAGTCCTCCTCATAGTCGTCCTCGTCTTCCTTCTCAGTCCTCCTCGTCTTTAGACCTCTTCCTCATCAGTCCTTCCCCAGTCCTCCTCCTCCTCCTCCTTCTCCTTCTTATCAGTCGTCCTCCTCCTCCTCCTCAGTCCTCCTCGTCCTTAGTCCTCATCCTTTTACTCCTCCTCCTCAGTCCTCTTCAGTCCTTCTCCTCCTCAGTCATCCCCCCAGTTCTCCTCCTCTCCTCAGTCCTCGTCCTCAGTCCTGAGTCCTCCTCATGGTCGTCCTTCTCCTCCTCCTCCTCCCCTTCCTCCTCAGTCCTCCTCCTTCTCCTCCTCCTCCTCCCCTTCCTCCTCAGTCTTCCTCAGTCCTCCTCCTCTTCCTTTTCCTCCTCCTCCTCAGTCCTCCTCCTCCTCTTCAGGGCATCATGTTTGCGAAAAGTGGAAGGCTAAAGGTAAACACTTTATCACGGCTCCAACGTTCCAGGACCTCATAACTGGCCTTGAAGGGATGGTTCATTATCTAGTCCAATGTGCAACTAAGTACAAGGACTGTGATATTGCTCCCTGGCATTTTGTTTCCGACTCTTGCGAACAATTGTTTGCTTTCCTTCGCACTGGCTTCCACAAAGGACGCCAGACGAACCTATCGAGTGCTTCGGTTGTGCACGGGGCAGCAAGGAAAAATCGGTGCCTTGAGCTTGATGCGAAAGGCAGCCATCTTGTTGCGCATGACGTTGCACACACTCGGGGGAAGACACTGATTCCCGATCCCAACCAAACACGGGTGTACAAGGGCAGAGACATCAGCCTCAAGAAACTTAGGAAAGCACTCAGGGAAGGCATCGACATGGGGAAGGATATGATTCGTGCTCACAAAAAGCTGTCCGGGTGCGAACTCGATATACCTACTGAACCTGACTGTTACACTCTAGTTGATGATGATGACAGGGAAAAGGCTGAGCTTGAGGCTCCCAATGATGATGATGATGAAATGGAGATGTACAACCAGTCAACTGGAGTTCTCACAACCGACGGCCGTTGGTACCATGTTGATACTGCTGCTGAGAAGTTCATGAACGACGGTCGGTCATCAATGGCAGGTCATACACGCCAAAGGAGAATCAAAGGCTACAGTATCGCCAGGGTGTCACTTTCTCAGCCATTTGAATCGCTTGGAAAAGACTGTAAACGTGTATCTGTTGGTGACAAGGGCTGATTGGGCGACATCTGTCCGACAGCAACATCTGTCCGAAAGCTGAATTAGGGATTTCGGACAGATGTCGTTGTCGGACAGGAGTCGTGTTTGGCGACATCTGTCCGAAATTTGGATCATATTGTAATTTCGGTTCACATTCGTATTTCACAAGCTCACATGTAATCTCGTGACGTTCTAAAGCTGATGTGATCGCTTAAGATCTGATCCATCGATACGTGATTGACTAGTTGAGAACAGGATCGTGCTAGCCGTACCCTAACAAGCTGTCGATCACATCACAGGACATGAGTACATATAGGACAGCAGTATGGAGATCACTTATCGCAATCCACAATGGCAACCAATCTTCAGTTTATCCCTGGACGCAAACAAGGCTCGGACAACCCTGTCCTAAATGGCTTCAGATACGTCTTCGACAAGCGAAGAGACGACACCTCCTACTGGAAATGTTCGGATTTCCGAAAGGGTTGCAGAGCCCGCATCCGTACCGTGGACAGACAAATGATCACTCCTACTCCTGACCACACTCACGCTGTCCACCATGCTGAAACGACCGTCCACGTCAGCAAACAGGACTTGAAAAGAAAGGCTTCTGGCGGAGATCAACCAACGAAATACCTCGTATCTGAAGCAGTCGGTGGATTGGGTTACGAATCTAGAGCAAAGCTTGGCTGCCAGCTATCATCCCTCAACAGAATGGTACAGAGAAGCAGAAAAGCAGCTAACAGACACCCTTCTAACCCGAGAGATCTTGGAAACGCTCTCCATTCCTCCAAACTACATCCTCTCTACCGACAACGAACCAATGATGCTCTGGGACTCTGGATGGGACGAACAGACTCGTCGATCTTTCCTTTGGGGGACTCCTAAGAACGCAGATCATATGGTGGACGCGGAGCATTGGGTAGTCGACGGTACCTTCAAATCCGCACCTAATCTCTTCCATCAGCTCTTCACAGTGAACTATTGTCCAATTTATCGACATCAAATGAAAATAAACTGTGGTAGTAAACTATGGCTCAGATCATATCTCAAATTGGACATGTTACGTATACAATTTAGCAAGTAACAGTTTAGATCATGTCTCTAATTGGAAATGTGTCGTATTGAAATCAGGTCACAATTTCGGACAGATGTCGTTTTTTTCTGGTACCCTGATTCGGACAGATGTCGCTGTCGGACAGATGTCGCTGTCGGACAGGAGTCGTGTTACCACAAGGGCTGGTTCGACAAGAAAAAATTCAAGCAAGCCGTCAAGTTCCGCCGGCAGGCTCTGTTCATGTCAACATCGCATATATTCAGCAAGGCTGACAGGTCGTCTGTCTGCTGTGTACCCACTAATTCCTTTTGTTCTACCCATCAGAACTAGGGACCCAACTTACTAGATTTTAAAAGTATGCGTATTTGGCAATAATATTCTGTGATGTAGCATTCAAAGACCTTTATAAATCACAATTAATACATCATAATATCTGAATTGTGATAATATCCCGGTTATTTTGACATTTACGCTTACGTGAGATTGACAAGCAGCTAAACTCCAATTATTAATTAGTAGGTAATCGTAGTATTGTATTTTCATTTGTTCACCAGTTTTGCTGCGTCTTATTTATCTTCTCTGATGTCATACAGTGTAATATACAAAGATACAACGGAGAATACCAATGGATTTATAGATCCATTTCTCTGGGATGTTTCGTTATTTCTAGAGTAAAAAAATGTTGGTAAAAAATACGAAAAAATACGAAAAAATACGAACGCACCCCTAAAATTTGAAATTCGTATTCGTATTTTTTGTAGTTGGACCCCCCCCTGTAAATTTGAACCTCAATAGTGTGGTTTTGGCTCGAATAATGGCTGGAGAACCCCCTTTAGCTCAGTTAGCTGACACACCTTGTACCCATTCAGTGCGGGGGTACAGAGAAAGGGACTGACACTGATATATGATATGACTGGGAGTAGCTTCGCTCAGTTCGATTACACTCTTAGTCGCAAACTACTTCAACTACTACAGGTCCATTTAGTTTCATAGTCCCTCCGTTCACTTCTTTAATTGATTAGCTTTTCGTATTCGTTAGAACCTTTTTTAGCGCGAAATGGTTCGTTTATTGCAGAGTCCGAATCTTTATTCTGTTGCTTTATTTAATTAATTTTAAACCTATTAGTTCGTATTAAGGAAATGTTGCTTTCATTAATACAAATTAGGGCCCAATTAGCAATTGTTAATCGTCTAAGTGGTATTGATGAATACCGAATTTATTCAAATTCTTGTGAACACGAATAGATAGATAATATAAATTGTATGAAAATACTTACAGCTAATTTGATAGATATATTGTATATCCCGAATCTCACTTCTTATCACTAGATACACTGTTCAGGATGGATACCCCGCGAGGCTCAAGAAAATCTACATTTTAAAGGCCCCCCTTTGGTTCAAGGGCCCGCTTAAAATCGTTTCACCGTTCCTTAAAAGAAAATTTCTTGAAAGGGTGAGTTTTTGTCAGTGTTATGATTAATCATCGTCACTGTTAAAAAATCTGTCACTACATTAAATCACGCCGTTACTCACTGCAACTCGTGGTAAAACGTCCAATAATTCACGATCTGTGGCGCCGCGTGATGACCTAACTCAACTTACCACGTGTCATCTGTACAGCACGTGTCATCTGTACATTAAGTAAGATTACATCATCGTAACTCTCCTTATTCACGCTTCTCCCTCTCAGTTACGCCTAATAGAAGACATTTCCCAACACTTGTCCGAGTCCTACCTACCGAGCGTGTACGGGGGAAACAGAAAATTCTCACACAGTGCCTGGGTGATGCAGTGTATCGAGTGTTATAAGAGGAGTATTGAGGACAACCCACCACCCCCTCCCCGACCACCCCCACTTACAGGTTAGTGCTCAGTACTTCCCACTACTCCCTCCCCTCCCACCTCACTTACAATTCAGTGCTTCACATCACTCCCTCGCCTCCTACCCCACTTACAGGTTAGTGCTCAGTACTTCCCACTACTCCCTCCCCTCCCACCTCACTTACAATTCATTATTTCTCACTCCCTCGCCTCCTACCCCACTTACAGGTTAGTGCTCAGTACTTCCCACTACTCCCTCCCCTCCCACCTGACTTACAATTCATTATTTCCCACCACCCCCTCGCCTCCTACCTCACTTACAATTCAGTATTTCACATCACCCCCTCCCCTCCCACTCACTTACAGGTTAGTGCTTCACATCAGCCCCTCGCCTCCCACCTCACTTACAATTCAGTATTTCCCACCACCCCCTCGCCTCCCACCTCACTTACAATTCAGTATTTCCCACCACCCCCTCCCCGCCGATCTCACTTACAAATCTGAACTTCACACCACCCCCTCCCCTCCCACCTCACTTACAATTCAGTATTTCCCACCACCCCCTCGCCTCCTACCTCACTTACAATTCAGTATTTCCCACCACCCCCTCGCCTCCTACCTCACTTACAATTCAGTATTTCCCACCACCCCCTCCCCGCCGATCTCACTTACAAATCTGAACTTCACACCACCCCTCCAGCTCCCCTCCCACCTCACTTACAAGTCAGTAATTCACACCATCCCTCCCTGCCTTTTTCACACTCAAAAAATTTCACATCACTGTTTTAAAATGACATGAGTGATGGAATAATAGTTTATTGTACTTGTACAGTGTGTTTCAAGATTCGTGTTTCAAGATTCGTGTCCAAAGACTCGTGTCCAAATTTGAAATTTCGATTATTGATTTTATAAAGAAGCACACTGGTTATAATCATTTTTAAGAAGCTTGTTGGATCCCACAATCTGTTTGTTGACAAACAGCAAAGACGGATTAAAACGTATATCATATTGTAATTGTATATTCCGTTAAATCATATGTCCACTGCACCAACCAACAGACTTTACATATGGGCGATTTCACGTAAAGTAAATTACACTTTGCACAAAAATTTGGCCTTATTCTGACTCTCAAGCATTACACAAACATAACAGAATCATGATAAATTGCATGAAACATCTCCTATGTACTCCACACACAGCTATATTAAGATTTTTACTCCAACTGCTATGGATTTTGAGTGAGGCACGTTTGAAAATGTAAAGTAAATTACAGGGCACAAATTGACATTCCTGACCAACGTGTATTGAAATCTCATTTCGTGCCCAGGTGTGAGAGTAAACATTTAAATATTTTTCATGCACACTGGCAAATGTCTTGCCTGTACTGGAAAGGGTTTGTTTTGGTAAATGGTTAATAGCTGTGTTCTGTAGAAGCCTTTGTTCCTTGTAAAGTAAGTTACTCTTTTGTGTCAAGTAGTTTACACTGTTACACAATCCTTTGATTTTAACTGTTTAAAGCTGCCCCTTTGTCTATAATTCGTTTGCTAAGTGTATGAACTATGTAATATATGATTAATAATGATATATCAGTTTATCATTAGCCAATTAAGGGGGCCGGGGGGGCCTTCATCAAAATTTTCTCGAAATTGACTTTATAGTTGTTTCTAATAGAGGGGAGTGATATCTATCAGATGCTTTTGGTCCCATGGAAAAATATTGTTCCTAGACGAAATTATTATCGGTCAAATGTCAGCGCTTATGTGTTATTGTATTGTGCGAGCGATTTTCAATTTTTGAAAATCTTGGACCTCAAAAAATCGTCAAAAAACGAGGTCCAAGATTTTCAAAATCGAATAAAATATGTTTAAAGGCTTATCTCAAAATTCTGTCAGGCTCATCTCTTTTAAATTATCTCTAGAACATATCCTGAAAGTTTCAGGGTGATTGCTCTAAACATGTAGGAGAAAATAGATTTTTAGACTCGATTTTCAGGACACGTGATTGAAAATCGCTCGCGCTATACAATTACACATAAGTGCTGACCTTTGACCGACAATAATTTCGGCTAGGAATAATATTTTTCCATGGGACCAAAAGCATCTGATAGATATCACTCCCTTCTATCAGAAACAACTAAAAAGTCAATTTCGAGGGAATTTTGATGAAGACCCCCCGGCCCCCTTAATTGGTTGATTGATCCACTGATTGGGTCCACAGTTAGCCCAGTTATACAGAGTAGGTAGGTGGGCGTAAATGTACGAATGTTTCCCAGCTCAAAAATTTGTGTTCAAGCAGGCCACTGGATTTTCTGTAAAGAAAAGTATTATTTTCGAAAAGTCAATTTTTAACCATTTTTAACCATTTTTATAGATTTCTTTAATGAAATTCTGACCAGAACCAATCTATTATCACTTTTAAATAACTTTTATTCTGTTTGACAATCGTTACTTGTTGTGTTGTACTACTATTACTGAATAAAAAGCATATGTGTAAATTACTTGACACGTAAATAACTTGACATGTAACTTACTTGACGCTGGTATTGACATGATCTGATATCTATGGATCTAAATAAACAAGTACATTATGTCTTGACATCAGAGTTAGCTTGTTTTAGCAAGATTTCAGCAAGAAATAACATGAAATGTGGCCAGCAGAAAACTTTTTTGTTTTTTATGTATAGTAATTTACACTAAAAACAGGAGAAAGTAGAATAGCATTGCTCCGAATCTGCTTAAATTTTGAGTCCCAAATTTTGCATACAGCTTCAGTGAAGTGGTATGCACCTTTACAGATCAAGAATTAATGAATATTACAACAATCTCTTTTTAGTAAACAGCTTTTATTATAGAGTAGTTTTAGCCTGTAAAACATGACAATTTATGGGTATTTTGAAAACGCGATAACACAGAAACGAAGTGAGATATTTATAAGCGGTTTTTTGTGTCTGACAGTTTATAATCTTCTCTTTCAGACTCCAATCAAAGCTAGTGCCATAACTGAAATTTATTTTTTTCCCTCCTTGTTCATGTTTCATGAAATTGCCCATATATGTTACAATTGTACTGACTCTTGGAACTACATTTGTATAACAGGACGAATATTGTATACCTTCAACGCGAGTTACAAATAGCTCTCGAGCCTTTTGGGATGATTTAATGTCAGGAATTTAGCTGTAATAGTGTTTCTCTCTCTCTTGACCAACGTTAGCAAGTTGGCTCGCATAGTTCGTACAGACCGTATGGGTAGACTGTTGGTGAGCGAAATTCGTAAATATTTTTGTCAATTCCACATCACTAGGCTTAGTCCCGTCTCGTTTATCGAGATTACTTTCGGTTAAAAGTCGAGGGGCTGATGTGAGGGTCAAACTTTTGTTTAGATTTCGTTAACAATGATCACAAAAAATGTTTTGATGTCCATCTTGGATGTATCCACACTTTTAATCTTACGTTGAGTACGTTCAAATACATACTAACTCAAAAACGAAAATTCCTGGCAAACATCCAGATCAAAGCCGTGACGTTTTTTAGGTTGTGCTTTAAATTTACTATTTTAACACGGTTGGTAGCGCTGTAGGGTTTTGCTCGATGACATTTATGATTTATAGTATAATTACTTTTTATCATACTCGTTTGAACTCTTGTTTATCCTTTGGAGAACCCTTGTTTACCCCTTTAGAGACGTTACCTAAACCTGGAAACGGTCTGTCCCAAAGTTAACAACATGTTTTATTGTGTCTGTAGGAGGTTGTGTCTGTATGTGTATATTTATACACCGTCAATTAACCGCCTCATTAACAGACCACACCTCCTTCACACACCACTTGACAAAATCCCTGGCTTCCTATTGGCTGGCGCTCGTTGCTCTCATTCGAAATGCTGCCCTGCTATTGGTCAGTGTTCGTTGCTGTCGCTCCTGATTGAACTGGGGCGCGTGCCTTCTTCAACCTGCAGTAATCAACTCTGTAATTTCTAACATACTTTAGAAATTATACAAAACAAACACGGCTTTTAACTCGGTTGCATGCGCTCCTATTTCAAGTTTTACCGACCCCCCTCTGCACTTTGATCTTTTTCCGTGCAGCATATTTAGAAGTCGAGTATATATATCATATATATGTAAGCGCTATTGCTGATGAATTGCCGCATTTTTCGGTCGGAACATAGTTTAAACGCCAGTATCGGATGTCTCTATATATTGGCGTACAACACATACATGCTACATCAGAAATACAGATCGCTATGTTCAGTTGGTGCTCTTCTCTCCGTTGAAACCAGTAAAAATACTCACTCTCCGCAGGACTACATAGTTCACTAGACTGCCTTGCAACAACGCACCGGGGGGTCAGTGCAGATTCTTAACATATCATCATTCCTGCACCCCGAAATAGTTGTCACCCTCTCATAATATTTTTGGAATCCTCCTTGGTAACTTGGCTCCCTTTAATTAGGTCGGCTCTGAGCTGGATATACGCAAATAAGGGTGTTGACGTTTCATTGTATCCCTCACACACACACAAACACATACACACTCACTCTCGGAGTGTCTGACTTGTACTAACTTATAAAACTTCGTTGTAGTTGTAGTTGTAGTTGTAGTTGTAGTTGTAGTTGTAGTTGTAGTTGTAGTTGTAGTTGTAGTTGTAGTTGTAGTTGCTGTTGTAGTTGTAGTTGTAGTTGTAGTTGTAGTTGTAGTTGTAGTTGTAGTCGAATTTGTAGTCGTAGTTGTAGTCGTAGTAGTGTTGTAGTTGTAGTTGAAGTTGTAGTTGTAGTTGTAGTTGTAGTTGTAGTTGTAGTTGTAGTTGTAGTTGTAGTTGTAGTTGTAGTTGTAGTTGTAGTTGTAGTCGAATTTGTAGTCGTAGTTGTAGTCGTAGTTGTGTTGTAGTTGTAGTTGAAGTTGTAGTTGTAGTTGTAGTTGTAGTTGTAGTTGTAGTTGTAGTTGTAGTTGTAGTTGTAGTTGTAGTTGTAGTTGTAGTTGTAGTTGTAGTTGTAGTCGAATTTGTAGTCGTAGTTGTAGTCGTAGTAGTGTTGTAGTTGTAGTTGAAGTTGTAGTTGTAGTTGTAGTTGTAGTTGTAGTTGTAGTTGTTGTTGCAGTTGTGTTGTAGTTGTAGTTGAAGTTGTAGTTGTAGTTAAGTTGTAGTTATAGTTGTAGTTGTAGTTGTAGTTGTAGTTGTTGTAGATGTAGTTGTAGTTGTAGTTGTAGTTGTAGTTGTAGTTGTAGTTGTAGTTGTTCATGTTATTGCTATTTGCTGCTACTCTCGGATATTTCATGAATATCTAATGATTTTGCGTATTTTTTAGCGAGGATCAGGGAAGATAGTTTGAAGATTGTTGTTTTAGCGTGCCTCTTCCTCTTTATCAGAAGGTAAAGTATTTTATAAACCAGGTTATATCTTCTTCTTGAATCTTGGTATATTATATATAAATTGCCTCCCTCCCTCTCTCTCTCTCTCTCTCTCTCTCTCTGCTCTTGTTACACTTACATACCTAAGTTGATAGTTAAACACCGCTGATATGGGTTCAGTTCTCTGTTACATGTACTATAGTGTAGATGTGAGCTATAGTTTTGTGTGTGTACGTGGGTTTGTGTGTTTGGGAGAGTGTGTCTGTGTCTACAAAGTGTCTGTATCCTCTGTATCCTCTGCTCCCAGACGACCTACTTCATTGTACGACGTACGTGGTTTCCTCCTCCGTTGCTTGTGTGAGTTTTATTTTAAACTGATTGTACCACGTGCTTGATGAGTACTGTCTCTCCTGTAGTACTCACCTGTAAACTGTTAAGTGTAAAGCTTGTTAGTAGTAGTTGAAAATAGGAAACAGAATGTTAAGTACTGCAGCAGTGTAACACACTCGTCGAGCACTACATACCAATATTATAGATCTTGTCTTTTATTATCCTTTCTTTTGTGTTGATCTTGTATCTGAATTTATTGTGCTTTTCTTAGTGTCTAGATCTACGGTTTAGAGAGGTGGGAGAAGCGACGATTTTTTGGGTTCGATTATAATTAACAGTTAAAATGTAGTGCAAAATTAGTCACAAATCATATATATATATAATGAGGATACAACATTTCTAATTTTCACTTGGCTCTAATTCTAATTGAACTTTGTCCATTGTTGTAAAGGTAAATTCTCTGTTTAGTACAGTGGTCCTCAAATCCTGGTCCTTAATGTTATGGGCCACTCTCCAAATCTTACTCCTTATCTCTCTGTTGGCAAACCAACCAACTTTACCCATTCCACTACATCATCTTAACTAACTAAAAGGTGTACACAAAATCTACTTCAATTAAGAAAATAGCCGGAAATTTCAAAAATAACGCCGCTCACTCACAATGTGGTGGCGGTAAATATAAGCATTAAATGTACTTGTAATTGTACAACGGCTGTGTACACATGTTATATACGTGTGAGTATGTCTTATGTAGCTGGTCATGTGGCTCAATGCTTGGTAGGTATGTCCGGGATCTGACAAGATGCCACGGTCATACCACCTGCTTGTGGTACTTGCCTAACTTTTGCATTCTTGACATTTATTTCTTTTTTGTTGTTCGATTCTCTTGATTGTTGAGCTATTTGTCTGCGGCTAAGTTGTTTATGACAATGGAGTTAAAGGCTATAAGTGCATAATATGATAATATCTCGTTGCTAAATGCTTTTTTCTCATATTGTGTTGCTTTGTATTTCTTCAAAAACGTTTATCAACGGTTCATTCCACTCGATGAAAATGCTAAATATCTTTGAAAAGATCAAAAGCTGTCAATGCATGATAGGCTAAAATTGAATGTTTCCCAGAAATTTCTAATACGAATCTAGATCAGCTAAATTTCCAACATGCACAGTATAAGTAATCACGTCTACACACATATTTGAAGTACATTGCACATTATTCTAGCTGACAGTGTAAGAGTGTGAAGTTATCCAGAAGACACATTGTCTGCATTGTCTGCCTGACATCCGCCTCTCTCCACTCTCAGATCTCACTCCTTTCTCCTTGTGTTTCCACTTCCCTTCCACTGTCTGAGGGTTGTTTTACTTTTCTGAAGGGGTGTACCTGTAAAGCTGTGGTTTTCTTTTCTTGGTATTACGGAGGAGCTGTACGTGGTATGCGATGGAATTCTTGCCCTTTCCTACGTAAGGACCCCTCCCTGAACTTTAATTTGAAGTACTGTGCTCCTTCATTAAAATATTTGTTTGTAGTACTTTTGTTTTTTTGTCTGACAAGTAGTTAACCCAGATTGGTTAGTGAATATGAGTATTTAGTAAAGTGGGTGGGTGACGTTACTTTAATGTGGGCTGGGAATGCCCTCACATATCTGAAGTGTTTTGTTTGCAAGCAGCCAGGCATTCCACATACCTTTGTACTAGTAGGTGGTAGTCTGTGCCACCACATTTTTGTCATATATAGCTCAACGACCGGTCACGAACCGTGGAGTAACCATTCGTTCCTGGCTTCTTAGAATTGGTTTCAATTATCAGAAAACCGTACGCTACCAATCAAAATCCGATAGGGAACTGTTCTTAAAATAAACTTAGTCTCAAAAACCGATTTAGAACCTTACAATAACCGCTCAAGAACCATTTAGCAACTATTTTAGACAATGTATTATCTGAGACTAAGGACCATCCAGTAACTGTTAATTCGCCGTTGGTAACCGTTAAGAAGCCATTCAATCACCGTTAAGTAACCGTTCAATTACCGTTAAGTAACAGTTCAGTAACCGTTCTAACCCACCACCTTTTCAGAGACGTCGACCGCGTGCGGTGATGAGGCGTTGCCACTAAGTAGAACAAGCTCGTTGCCAGCTGTAGTTCTCAACAGCGAGATCCAACCCTTCAAAAGGAACAGAAAACACTCCCCGCCTCCCCACGCTCGGGACCGAGTCATGTCTACTCACGAGATAGTTGAGGGTAAGTGGAGTGCAGTGGTTTCTGCACGTGCTTTTGTACGTGCACGTGCAGTGGTTTTTGCAAGTGCTCACAAGTGTTGACGCTTATAATCTTGATTTTAAACCCTTTAAAATCAAATTTTGGCTTATTGGAAAACCCTACAAATTCTTGTGGCGCGCTTGTTTATATTACAATTCAATATATTGCACTTTGTTACACTTATTATTACACTTTATTATTTATATATTTTCGCTGAAAGGTTTATCTCTAAACTCTACGGCTTGGCACTAAAATACTCTCTTACTGTCATCTTAAGTCTACAAATAGACTCTATTTTATATCCTCTGTCGTCATCAAACAGTGGTCATATATCACGATTGTATCAGATCCGGTTGAAGGCCTGTCCAGGGATGTGATGATACTGGCCTGGGAAAGTTAAATAATGAGCGTTCTAAATTTAGCAGCTGTCATAACCTGCCTAACAGTATCGTCACGCTGTATTTACTATTTCTAACTCTGATCTGGTGATAAGTCACTTACTGTGTGAACTTAACTCATCACTTCTGATTCCATCACTTTTGTAAGACGTTATGTATTACTAATAGTGAAAAAGGAGCTACGTCATCATTAACAACAGCTTAGTAGTAGTTGTAGTAGCCCTTGAAAATATAACTACGGAGGAAGATGGATTCACGTACTCTAGTTTGACAACTTAAGTTCGCCAGAAATCGCCCATGTCAAACTTCGGTACGTGTCGAACTAGAGTCCAATACCTTGGTTCGACAGTCTAACTTCTCTTGTCGAATTTCAGTATGTGGCGAACTTGAGTCCATGTAGCGTACCTTAGTTGAAGTTCGACAGAGTCGAATTTTAGGGTTTGTCAAACTAGAGTCCAGGTAGCGTACCCTAATTCGACAGTTTGTCGAACTAAGGTACGTGTCACTGTCGAACATGTTCCAGAAAGATGCAGTAATTCTCAGTAATCCATCACAAAGCCCGCTATAATTTGTGAACTAACTAGCGGCTGGGCGTGCCTTGACCACGTGCTACAGCCTGCCATTCTTCCCTACGCATTATCCCTTTACTGATCCAGCATTGGATCAGTCCCGTGACTTGATCTGCTGCTTCTCATTGGTACATTCTTCTTTTCTTCTTCGTGTCTTAGCCTGTCCAGCCGTGCATTTGTCAATGTCACTTTTTCAATCCTTTTGCGACTGCATTTGTACGCCTAAGTTGCCTGATCCCAAAAACGAAATGCTCACTTACCTTAGAAATTGTGAGTTTATATGGAGATCATATCGTCTACTTCATATCACTGATGGATGACGAGAGTATCACTCCGGAACAATCCAGAGAACACTTGTACTTATCTCAATTTGTCACATTTCTCACAAGCCAATATATCAACTCTGACATACCCTCTCTCCCAGGCATCATAGAACCCGCAATTCCTCACAAAATAATAAAGAATGAAGTCCCGACACCTCGTATGCCCCTGGAGGTCCACCTTCTGCCGCCCGACCAGGTAATTTACTTTACACACACTACCCTCGGCCTCACCGTGTACAGGATTTATTATGCATGAAATGTGAGGTATTTAAATAATGGGACATTCTTTCGACCGACATGGTTGGGTGATCCGCTTATTAAATTATATGATTGTTATATGCAACATGAGCAGGAACTTTAACCCGTCCCTACTCGTCTCACGACTTTTATTACGATCAAAACACCACTATCTTTGGTTCAACCACCATCGAGAGGCAGCACATATAATTATTTTACGTCGAGCAAGAAAATTACAATTACTCATGATGTAAATTCGAAACCAGGGCGGTTATTTAACCTTGCAGTAACCTGATCTATAAACTGATAAAGTTCAGTGCCATTTGTTAGGAGCAGCGTTCAGTTTGTTGTTTTGTGAACTATATTTAAAAATGTGGTTTTTAATTGTGGTACTGGTTCTTGTGGGCAACTGCGCACTGGGCCTGGGGACACAGGCAAGTATATCCCTACCACTGTAACGACATAAAGGTTAACTTAACATAATAAAACAATTAACTTATAATTACTAATCTCGTTAATTACAATTGCAGAGTACACAAGCCGGGAACTTAGGGGAAATGTCATTACCAGACCTCCAGGAACACTTGACTAGGAGCACCCAGCAGGAACTGCAGGCGGAGTACATGAGGCTCAGGCTCGAGCAGCACATGGACCGCTTTACCGTCGCAAAGTTAGTATTTGCACCATCGTGATATTAGTATTTCACTGTCGCAAAGTTAGTATTTGAAACATCGTGATATTAGTATTTCACCGTCGCAAAGTTAGTATTTGCACCATCGTAATATCAGTATTTCACTGTCGCAAAGTTAGTATTTGAAACATCGTAATATTAGTATTTTACTGTCGCAAAGTTAGTATTTGCACCATCGTAATATCAGTATTTCACTGTCGCAAAGTTAGTATTGGCACCATCGTAACATAATATTAGTATTTTACCGTCGCAAAGTTAGTATTTGGAGCTTCCTAATATTAATATTTCAGTTAGTATTAAACATTTCGATGGTGAAAATTGTCACCATCGAAATGTTTCGCTATTGCAAATTTTTTATTTTCACCGTCGTAAAGTTAATTTTTGTTATGGCCTGGAAAATTTCTTCGCCGTAGCTAAATTGCCACAATGTAAGTATCTCCAAAGTTAAAGTTTGTTGGCTCCCCTGATGTCCAAAAATGTCGGTTACAAAATCAGTATAATCTACATTTTTTTGTTATCGTTTTGTACACAGGCCCTCATTCTGGATACTAACCTAGAGATCATATCTTACAGTTTAAATCCCTCCTGCAATAACCGTTATCACATGATCCTCCTTATTTTGTACCTGACTCTGGCTACAATGGCATTATAATATGTACAATGATGATATGATATACACTCTCACTATCTCACAACACAATATAGCACTTCGTGACACAACCAGGAACACATAATACACTTTCTCACTATTACCTGATATATACCGTCTAGAAGCGGTTCTGTTATCTCACTAGACCGGGGTAGTGATCTGGTTGTGGTCTAGTAGACTAATGATTCTCTCTCTGTTTATCGTTCTTTTGTTTGAGTAAAAACACCATGCAAACATTTTTAAGACGTGTTTAATTTGATTAGCACTTTCGGGTATCATCCCAAAGACAAAATGGGCACTTTTTGGCTGTTTTACATTTTGAAATGGTATAAGTCACGTTTTGTTTTTTTGTTCACCATGATTTTTTGTCGTTGAATTTTCATTGTTTTGTTTTTTCAGGTTACCAGCAAACATTAGGAAAAACAGATATTCAGATATTTTAGCGTACGATCACACTAGAGTTAAACTACAACAGCTACCCAACGACCAGGTTAATATTTATTATTCAAAGTAAAGCTACATTTTCGTAATGGCGAATATAGCGTGAAAATTTGATGTTTTTTGTTTATTCGAAGAAAAAAATCCAAAAGAAAATGGTACAGGCAACGATCTCATCACTCATGGAATTCATGAACTTGCCTGTTTTTTTACTTTTAAGAGTGGCGAAACTTGATATTTGATGATTAGTTCACGATTCATTGCCTTAAAATCCCCTCAAATATTGATTTTAACAAGATTTACGTCTCAGTATTCGGATTACATTAATGCAAACTACGTTGACGGTTACAACCAGGAAAGAGCTTTTATCTTCACCCAAGGACCTTTGCCACACACAATCGGGGATTTCTGGCGAATGGTAAGTTCCGGAGTCTCTCGCGGGATTTTCTTAATTGAAAAGATATCCTGATTTGGTTTCAGGTTTATTGAAACAATATGTATTAACAGTTTGGGGTACACGAACTCTAGTTAGACACGCACCTTAGTTCGACATGTACTATATAATAGTTCGACAAACCCTAAAGTTAAAAGTTTAACTCTGTCGAACTAGAGTACGCTACCTGGACTCTATTTGGACACGCACCGAATTTCTACAGGGGTGATTTCTGGCGAACTTAAACTATCGAACTAGAGTCACAGTATGGTTTCTGTGGATTGTCTACTATATTCGAGACTTCCACTACAAGTGTCTAATAAAACAACTCTCCCTACAGGTTTGGGAGCAAGGGGTCTACTGTATTGTAATGACCACCAAGTGTCTGGAGAGAGGCAGGACGAAATGTGGGAAGTATTGGCCCGAAAAGAACACGCAAATTCAGCACGGTTTCTTTGTCGTGTCCTGTACCGAGGAGCTTCAGACCCCAGATTATGTTAAACGTACTTTTACCATCAGCTTCCCTCAGGTACTGTCGTGAGATAGGCTTTTTCATATGTACCATTGCATTTACGTACTTTATATTTTGTACTTCCCTTGACACCAAAAATACAGTTCTTATCGCACAGGCTTATTACTTTAAAATTAACTGCACTGCTTACTATAACTGCTATAAAATTGATATCAGTGTTTTTAGTATGGTGTTTTCTAACCCCACCTCCATGCAAGGTGGATACAGAAGAGTCCAGAGAAATTGTTCAGTTCCAGTATCTGACCTGGCCTGACTTTGGGACCCCGCCCTCAGCGGAGGGAGTGCTGGATCTCTTACACGAAGTTAGACAGTATCAGGCAGAACGGCTCGCTAAAGCAGGTAACCAAAATTATTTTATTAAATCATAATTTATTTTTCAATCAAACAATTAAATGTCAAAATAGAAATTTTAAAAAACTGTCTCCTGAAACTATGATTCTCACACAGGCCACAGCTATACTTTACCATTTCCTTAGTTCCTTATCATTTCAGGGCCATCATTCGAAGGACCAAGTCACGGGCCCCCCATCATAGTACACTGCAGTGCGGGTGTAGGACGGTCAGGTACATTTGCTGCAATTGACATCTGCATGTCCAGTATCTACTATAAGAAGAGTGTCAATGTTATGCAAACTGTCCGTCATATGAGATCACAACGAGCCCACAGGTAATTACCACCTTATTATCTAAATTATCAGCTAATTATCTCTTCAATCACAGATTACCAGACCAGTAGTATAACTGCTATGAAAATTACGTTTTTTATCAACCCCCAAAGTTCATAAATTGCTTATAAACTTTCACATCATAAAATTCAAAATCTTTGCACCTAAATCTTGAAATCTTTAATCTAACGGACCATTTGTTGTTCAGTATCCAGACTCCAGACCAGTATATCTTTATCTACACGGCAATAGTGGAACAGTGGGAAGCCATGGCTAACGAGGACACGTCCTCTATATCAAGCTCTGACCTCTCCGACAACATAGTAAACGGGAACAGTTACTCAGAACTTTAGTAGGGCTGTCTTTAGGAAATATTGATGGTAACCATCATTATCATCTTCATACTCACCATTCGTTAGAAACGTTAACGTTGTCAATTAGATGTGCGCTGTTTTGCACAGACACAGTTTCAACAGAGATAGTGCGAAAGAGAGAGAGAGAGAGGCGCGTGATAGTCACGTGACAAACTCTGCGAAAGTAACTATGGTAACTTGCTCTAGAACTACATGTTACACTGACTGGTTCCCATACACAATGTGGACGTTAAATATGTGGACGTCGTTGTCAGGACGGTATCACGAGAGCAACGCTGTAACGCCTCCCTACACCTATGCTACATATAATAGCTCCTCAACTGCAGATGTATTTCCGTGAGGGACACGGATAGAGAGAGAAACCTGGGTTTGTGCTGAATACATGTTTATGATAATATCAGCTATTTTAACTGTTATAAAAGATGCATCCTTGTGAGTGTGGCGCGTGTAGGTTTAGCCGTGTTCATCAAGTTTTTAAATTTCAAGATTTGAAACAGCAGTATTTTAAATGTGTGCTAACGCTTAAAAACGGTTTTGTAATTAATTCTTAAGTCATTTATTAATTCTTAAGTCATCTGTGCGTTTGTGTTATGTTTTTTGTTCGTATGTACGTTTCACGGTTATCAGTATCACCATTCGTCACGGAGAGATATAACAACTCACACACATTCAATATTCATATAATCCACTCGACAACTTAAATTTGATTTGAATAAGATGAATAACTGTGACATGCTTGTTATTGATTTCTGAATATGAATTTGAAATTTGATACACTCTATAACGGGAACTTAATAAACTTATAAACTAAAATAGTTGCTGTAAAACGAAATCACATATTTATATTGAGTGTTGCTTTTTGTAAGTATTTTCTTATATATAACACTAGTTTTTATTGATCAAGATATTCAAAATTTTCATTGCATCAAAGTTTTATCCGGATATACTGCTTCCAGTGCCTTGATGGCGACTTGTTGCTTGTGTCACTCTCACCGACCTCACTGATTGGTCAGTGGTCAAAATTTCAGTCAAAATTGCGAAATTTCGGTCAAGGGTACGGCAGAAAAGCTCCTCTTCAAAAATCTTCTAAAGAATTAAAAGTAGCAGTATTCTTCTAAACTTACGACTTTAACATTTAAGGAACTAAAAGTAGCTGTATTTCGCCGTTAAACTACAGCTTATACATTATATTATTAGTATTAATGTTATACTGTTTACATCATGATTGAGTCGTAATTCAAAAGCTAATTTGACAAGAACAAAGAAGTGCGGCTGGTCGCGTCACTTGACGTCATTTTGAATATGTCCTACTTGTAGGACATATTTTGGAGGACTTCGACGCGCCGCGCAAACTAGCATTCTTGCTTCGCAGAGCAACGATCTCGATGGGTTGACACCGTCAATCAAGACATATTCAAAATGTTCATTGCATCAACGTTTTCTCCGGATATATAACTGCTTCCATTAAGTTGATTGGACCTGTTGTAGCGCGATGCACTACTGGGCTTGTATCACGTGGTGACCCCCACGGTCGCTTCACTTCGTGCGCGGCGGGTCATACAACGTATGACAATACTGGGCCGCGCCGCGCATCCAATAATCAATTATGCTTCTCGCAACCACTGTGCACTGGGCCCCGCCGCGGCTGTGAGGGATTGACATCGTGAATCATGAACTGCTCCCACTACATTGATGGTGACTTGTGTCATTCTCACCGACCAGCGAAATTTCGGTCATGGGGATGGCTTGCTACACGTTGTATACCTTTGTCATACGTTGTATGACCCGCCGCGCACGAAGTGCGCGGCTCCCCCTGTATCGTCGAAGCGACCGTGGGGGTCACCACGTGACCACGTGATACAACTACTCCTGGGGAGCCAACTTTAAATTTACGAGACGGAAATTTTGTTGAAAACCGGAAGGTTCTATTTATTTTACTTTTGGAGATATACACCAGTCGGTAGGGTTTGCTGGGTAGAACTTTGAGTACCTCGATCGTATCTTGTACCTTACTGGGCCGCGCTCAGCCTGTCATTCCGCCAAATCTTTATTCGGTTTATGAACATAATAGCCTGGGGTCCTCAGGTAACTTGTACCATCCTCAGTGACCATGTAAGTGGTAAGATGGTCATTGGTCATTCAAGAAAAATTCAGTAAAAACAGCGAAATTTGGTCGCAGAAAGCTTTGTAGGTTTACAACCTACCAGGACGCGCGCCGAGTTGGACTCGTCGACGGTCCAATATATGGAACAGATATTTTACGAGTATCACCCGTTAAAGAAAGCTAAAATTCGAATACGTCCTACCAGTACCACTACCGGTAGGACATATTCAAAATGTTCATTGTATCAACTTTTTCAGCTCCGGATATATACTGCTTCCACTACCTTTGACCTTGATGACGACTTGTGTCACTCTCACCGACCTCACTGATTGCATGAATGCATGGTCAGTGGTCAAAATTTCAGTAAAAAATAAAAACCGCGAAATTTCGGTCAAGGGGACGCGTTGACCATTGTTAATAGGTAGTGCGCCATCGCACATCGACAGTGAGCCGCGCGTACCGACTGTAGGATGGTTTTTTAGCGCTAATTTTGGCCAGCACAATTGTCTTCAAACAAATAGATTGTAGATATTGAGTATCCTTCCCGACCTCCAATTGCAACAAAAATTGGTAAGCTTACTCATAGACTTACAAGGAAAGTGTCCGAAAAATTTAAAGCATATCCAACCATTAAACATTATGTTATTGACGAATGTTACTCGTCTAAATTTCTTCGAAATAGCGCGCGCCGCTTTCTTCTCGAAGCAAGTGCTACGAAGCAAGTGCTACGAAGTAGCGCGCGCCGGGCCAGACCATTAACAATGGTCAATTATGTTCCAGCTAAAAGCAGTGTATTTTGCTCCATTTTGATCACTATAATATCAACTCCGATATCCACCAAATTTTCGGACAGTTGTGAAACACAGTGGCTGCAAAAGCGCAAATTGCGAACTAAGTATTTTGCGCGTTTTCGCGCGTTTTGACAGGATATATATTATAAGCACTCTTTAAATGCTTTTCATAAATTCCAGAACAATCCTTTTAGTATGATTTTTAATACAACATACAATTTATGGTCTAAATATCATTATCTAGCAATTTTGAAATTTCTAGCTTAACTGTAAATAGAGTTAAGTGCATTTTAAAACAAGTAAAAGTCTTCCATTTTGTTTTGATCATAACAATATTTTAACTAAGTAAAAGTAATTGAAAGCCCTATTGGTGATTGAAGGTCGTCGCCAATTTTCAGAATGATCTCATTCAAGGAACCGAAGATATATCCGAATAATACGACAAAAATCAACGAATTTGGCCAAATTGCGCGACTTTCATTACCTGAGGACCCCAGGCTATTATGTTCATTAACATAATAACCGAATATAGATTTGGCGGAATGACAGGCTGAGCGCGGCCCAGTAAGACTTTCACAGCTACTTTTGCTTTAACGGGTGATACTCGTAAAATATCTGTTCCATATATTGGACCGTCGACGAGTCCAACTCGGCGCGCGTCCTAGTAGGTTGTAAACCTTCAACTTTTGCTCCAAAAGCCGCGCACCATCAAATATGGCACCTAGGCGAAACTCACTGATCTTTCCAAAAAGGTATGATTGATGATAAATTTGGTATTGTGAAAATTCTCATACATCATAGTCTCTAGAAAACAGTGGTACAAAAATTTTAAAAATCCGAGCAAGTTTATTTTTATCGTGCACCCCTATAATGTTAATTGTTAATGGTCTGTCCCGGCACGCGCTACTTTTAACTTTGTTGACCATTGTTAATGGTGTGGCCCGGCGCGCGCTACTTCGTAGAACATTTCGAGAAAAAAGCGGCGCGCGCTACTTCGAAGAAATTTAGACGAGTAACATCCGTCAAGGGGACGCGCGGCAGCCCGCAGAAAAGCTCCTCTTCAAAAAATCTTACAACCATTTTTCCTTGATCCATCAAAGATTTCTCTAGATATACAGCTTTAAGTACTTCCATCGTAATTCGTAACTTGTAATTTATATAGGAAGCAGTAAAACTATAAGTATAACAGCATTTTTATGTTCATATGGAGTTACCTGAGGACCCCAGGCTATTATGTTCATTAACAAATAAAGATTTGGCGGAATGACAGGCTGAGCGCGGCCCAGTAAATATGGAGTGGCAAGTATTGCAGCACTTTTAGTTTCACTGCTATATTTTATAGTATAATTAGTACTATTGAATATTTGAATCGGGCTACCAGGTTTCTTATCTATGACTATATTCTATACTTACAGTATACATTTTAAACTGCTGAGATTTAATTTATCTCAGATGAATTTTGCACTTTTTATTGAAGTCGAGAGACTGATTGATAAACTTATAAAATATTAACGGGCGCTTTACTTGAACTCTTTGGAAATCAGTTGCTTGAGATTATAACCTTTCTTATCTGGCTTAACAGTGTTTTTCAAGACCATACGTTCAAATAAATTAGAATAGAGTCAATTTTATCAATAATGCAATGTTATATTAGATAAAATCAACTTTGGCATCAAATTCCTCTGTACTGTGGCCGCATTCATCAGCTGTAAATTTGGAAATGTGAACACATTATTTTTGAAAAAAATGTATAACCAATTTTTACAAAATTGCATAAACTCCTCAAATTGCATCATTATAATTAATTATAATTCATAATATTTCATCATTACTCATTGTAAGCCTGTAATTATTAATATGATAATGGGCACATGATAAGGAAAAAAATGTTACTTATAAAATAAGGGTATCTTTGGATGCTTGCATTTTAAATAGTAGTTGTAGAAATTAGGAAGTATAGTAAGGTAGTATAGTAAGGTAGTGCACTAGTGCAGGTAGGCAGTCATAGGAGCCCAAAAATCGACATCACCATAAAACAGTACACCACTATAACAATTGTCAAGTTATAACATTTAGTGAAGTAAAGAACCATTGTTAACCATTGCAGCGCCCTATCATGTGCTAGAGGAGTCGGACTTCATGCAAGTGTCCTAATTTTTGAGAGGTTTCCAATTTGTCCCTTTAGCAGTGCATCATCACCAGACTAACATTGCTTCTCCGCACTATGTGTTCTGTCAATATTTTAGGCTACTGATAGATCCGTCAAATTGGAGCAGGACTATTGTTCTGTCTGTTGAACGATTTGTAAGCGTTCCAGATACAAATACTGCTGTCCCACGCTATACTGATGTACTGAGAACGTTCCGGAACGTGCATCAGTCCCCTGACTGAGTCCCGGTGTCCGGTGTGAGTCTGAACTCGCTTCATTGTTCCTCCTTCGTAGACTCTGTGAGAAATGTGTGACTGTGACATAAACGTGCAAGTACAGTATCGAACAGTTGGTCTCCAAGTTTAAGTGTAATTATATTTTAATTTTGACCTTAAAGCGGCCAGATTTTCGCCACCATGTTATAAAACTTGAGATCCACTGGAAGTTACAACTTATAGATGATTCCCATGATTTAACTGAAAATATGGATTTTATTTTAAAGTCCATGATTTGGACAATAAACAGTTAGGATTTAAGGAATGCAAAAGTACACTGACCTGATGATATCTTGCAGACCCACGATCACGGCCCCATTAACAAGATCACAAGTTAGAGCAGTAATGGGACACTGAAATTCGTGAAAAATTAATTATCCAATTGGTAACTAATGATACTAATTGTATCATTAGAATGCGAAATTCGGTGAGAAAACCACCCGAAAAAATAAGGAAACCGAAAAATATAACCATAAAACTTGATAAATTCCAACTAACAAACCACCGATGTAAACTTCTTACCAATTAGTTACAATAATGTCAGACCTGTGTGTCAGTTACAGTTGTTGTTGTCTCTAGATAGCCGTGTTTGTGAACGCTCCAAGTTCTCAGGGTACAGTCGTCACTTCCTGACACCCACATCGAGCACAAGTCGTTCCATACCACGTGCGACACCTCGCTCTCGTGTCCTGCCCACGTGCAATTATTAGAACTCGTTTCAATTGTAAAAAACCCGTGAATGTGTGATAATATAAACTATTACATTTATTGAAGATTATGTAATGTAATTGTAACGTGATGGAAATATTTTAAACGGGTATATCCTGTCAAAACCCAGGATGCACTACCTGAAGAATTCGTTTTAACTTTGTTTGAAAAGCATTAATAAGATTGCTAAAGTTCATACCTTGAAGTACGTGCAAAAGGTTCCAGGATTTGACAGAGGTAGCGAACTTGCGAATGTAGATAAGTTTGTCAGCTGAAGAGTAAGCAAACTCTCTTCTTGATTTTGCGTAAGCCACATCTGTTATCACCTCTTCTGATGCTGCCTGTAGTTAAATGTAAACGTGAGTGGTATCACTGTAGTCTGCTACAAAAACGTGACTTTATGATTCATGTTCAAAAAGTTGGTTGGAAACTGAAAGCATCAAGTGGTATTCAAAAGTTGAACAAAATTACAGCCTCAATTATCATAATCAAGCAGTTGTTGCCTGTCGGACATAATTCGGACATCACATAAATGGGACATGTGAGCAAGCGAATAATCGGATCTATTCTGATTATTCTAACCTCTGATCCAGAAGAGTTGGTGTAAGTACCGACTAGAGTTCCAAGTTGTAAGTTCCACAAGCACAGTCTCCTGTCTGCCCCACAGCTTATTAAATGACTCGTGCTCATGTACGATTCTTGGGGGACAACTGCTGCACCTGCAATTAATAAACACAGTCACGTGACCTCATTTTACCCTCACGTGACGTCTTCATATCTAAACGTGACGTCATTATACCTCCGGTGACGTCACAAAACCTGGGTTTTTAAGCGGGAGAAGCTGCACTATTGACTATGTCTTATATCCGGACGATTGGAGTAATATGTATATATTTTAGTTGTTTGATCAATTTCGGGTCCAACATTAAAATATCAACATTTAAGTGCACTTAAACACGTTTTCATTTTAAAATATGAAGTAGGCAATCTGAAACAACAAGGAGTGCGGTGCTCTATTAGGGGTCGTTCACATATTACGTAATCAGCTGAGGGGGAGGGGGGTTTCCGAATGATTACGCTAGTGTAATTTTGACACAATAGCTATGTGTAAAACTGATTACGGGGGGGGGGGGGGGGGGGGGGGGGGGGGGTTAAAAATGTTCCAAAAAATGATTACGTAATATGTGAACGACCCCTTAATAAGAAGGAAGATGATTAACAGATTAAAACTCGAAATTGTATTGTGAAAGTTGTATATAACGTTGACTTGATTGAGTCCTAAAATTAAAAACGCCCACTTATTTACTAGTACAATAATTAGTGTAAGGGGTTTTTGCACAAAATTACTGAAATTTGACAGCGTTATTAATTATTAAAAACATCCAAACGCGCGCGCATTGCCGTCACGGTGAATACATTACAAGAGTTTTTTTCCATAAAAATTTATTCGCGCGTTACGCAAACATAAATGAACTTTTGGACTGCAGAAGGACTTTCGACTGAACTGTTCCCGATCGCGGGTCGCAAAAAATCAAGCGTTTTAAGGAATAACTCAGAATGATTTTGAATACTAAATAGATTCCACTACAAAATTTCCTTCAAACTTTCCAGATAGTAAGATTGGTATAAAACATGATAATCTGTCCAAGTTTGGGTCAATATCTGTGACCTGTGTGCCAATTTCAAGATGTCACTTCAAACAACAAAATATTTGTAAATCAGTGCATTCTACGGAATGTGGTCGATTATCTCGAAAACTGAATAACATTTTCAGAGATTAGGGCACAATAGTGACATACTGTGTGAGTTTAACCTCACCAGCATGATTATTAGCCTTTCATCTTTTGTCATGTTGACGGTCCCAAGGCCGTGTAAAGAGGGAGGTTTGTCTCTAGTGCAAAGCAGTGGATCGAGTGCAATGGGTCAGCTGCTCATTCACCTTAAATTCCTTGCAACAGAAACGTCTAGTACTATAACTCAGTCTACTGTCGGGAACGGAATAACTGGACTCCGAGGAGCCAGGAAGACAGTCAGAGGGCAAAGCCAGAATCTGGGACCCTCTAACCTGATGAGATCTACACGAACTTAAATGAGTCGTGTCACATTACAAACTGGATGTCCTGCTTCTCACCGAGACTCACTGGTCAGGAACAGACGAGAAGGTATTGAGCAATGGGGATCTAATCATCAAATGTGGTAGATCAGATGGGGTTCGCAAGCAGGGAGTGGGTATTGTTCTTTCTAAGTCAAGAATTCATTACTATCAGACAGTCCTGTATCTGAACGGGTGATGTCAGTTCGCTTACACCACACAAAACACGTAAACATCAGCGTAGTTATTGGATATGCTACTACGGAGTACGGAGGATGCTATAAGTGCTGACAAAGATGCATTTTACAATCAGCTTACTGGAGTTCTTGACAAGGTTCCTCATCGATCGGCAGGATGTACTTCTTTTGGGTGGGGAATTTAATAGATATCACTCCAACTTATCAGAAACGGCTAAAAAGTCTAAATTTTCACGAATCGTGTGCTTTTTCTATGTAAGCAAATACTTTGCCAACGTTGCTCGATCTTGACGCTCTTTTCCATGCGTTTTATTTGTTGATAAAAACAATTTGATATTACAGTTATGTGAGCCTTTAAGCACGAATTCTGTTAAAACTACTCTCCTGTAAAATGTAAAAACAACTCCTAACATGCAACAACAGCAACGGAAGACATTATGAAGGAGCAGCAACTTCAGGAATGTTTGTAGTGTCAGCTTTGGATCCAATCATGACGTGCAAAGAGCGTGCCGAAATCCAGCTCAAACAATAAACTTTATTAATGTTAAAATCAAACTTGAATAATCTTTAATGTGTGTCACGTCATCTTGCTTAATGGTCGGCTTGCTATGTATCCAGTTGTGAGTTGTTGCAGGGAATCGAGCAACAAACCACATCAGACACGCGCAGCACTTTTAACATTTTATTATTAATTTACAGAAAAACTTTAAACACAAGTCTCGACTGCTTTTCATTGAGTAGTGCAAATCATTGAATGATAAATTTATGAAAATTTGTACGTTACTTAATAACGGGTGATGAATAAAAAATGGGACTACATGTTTTAAATTCCTCAGCTTCCACCTGAACAAAATTTTGATATTTTACCACAACCACCAGTTACTTTGAACGATACTCGAACAGTTTCCGCCCCCATTTGATCAAATTGGTTGATCTTTGTCCCCGATAATGGTCTCGAACTAGGGGAGGGGTCCTATAAACATTTTACAGTAAAGCACTGTTCACAGAAGTCGCCTCACAGGTAGTTAAAGCTTCCATACAAAAAAATTTTTAGCAGAGAGTATGCCTAAACTTCCTATCTATCACATCCTAAAGCGATTTTAGCAGCAGAGGTCGGTAGCCAGAGCTACAGAGACAAAAAGGCCATCCTGTATTATAGCACTTACGAAAATGACCCAATAGGAACTGCTGGTGAGCCACATAACCGGCACCCTACCGAGATCCCTGGTGATCCGTTTTGGCTGTACTCTCGGTTATATTTCCAGGGCAGTCACATGACTAAATGTTTGTTGTCTGAAAGGTGTCAAAGCCCCTAAGATTAGAGATAACACCCAAAAATGGGAAGTCGTGAGCAAATTCGAAAATATGTATAATCTTGACTAAACGCTATATTTTGCTATTGTTGAGAAGAAGTATTTCGGTCTGACTGTTGTCCATACGTCAAGAAGTAGGGAATTGTATGCTTAAGACTAGGGTTCAACACCCATCAGCGTAGCTAAAACCAGTTAGAAGATATTTGAGCTCAAAACAACCTGAGGGGTAAAATTTTACCGTGTGAAAGATCGAGGCTAGGTCAAACTATCGGCTTTAGCATGGTCTATAATGGTACCAAGTAAAAATCAAAGTGCTTGGAGCCTTGCCTGGTGTTGTTCCTACAAGAAAATATCCCAAAGGGTGGAAGGTGGTTCGTTAGGATGGGGCTAGATCGTATTTTTCTGCGAAAACCACATCTTTACTTGCAGCCCATAGGGTTAATTTCGTCCCAAAAGTGATCGACCAAAGTAAATTTTGACAATCTCAACCCATAGAGGACTTCTTTAGAGTCCTGGCAACACATGTCCATGCCCGGAATATGGCTAGCAAGCATACATGGGCCTTAGGGCACAAAAGAAGAGACTGCGCCAACACGATTTTAGGCCCAACTGTACAGACGGATTTTTGAGCTTGAAGAAAGAAGCCCTCCTGAACCAATCAAAATGGGCTCATGGGCGCTTGTCATTGACCATACTTGTTCAAAATTGCCCGCTTTACAACGCTGTTTCATTGGTTTGAACCAAAAATAGTTTTATCGACACATCGCCCGTTAGGCCCTGTTACTGACCTGTTACTGACCTGTTACTGACCTGTTACTGACCTGTTACTGACCTGTTACTGACCTGTTACTGACCTGTTACTGACCTGTTACTGACCTGTTACTGACCTGTTACTGACCTGTTACTAACCTGTTAGTTGTTACTGACCTGTTACTGACCTGTTACTGACCTGTCACTGACCAGTCACTGACCTGTTACTGACCTGTTACTGACCTGTTACTGACCTGTCACTGACCTGTTACTGACCTGTTACTGACCTGTCACTGACCTGTTACTGACCTGTTACTGACCTGTTACTAACCTGTTAGTTGTTACTGACCTGTTACTGGCCTGTTACTGACCTGTCACTGACCTGTTACTGACCAGTCACTGACCTGTTACTGACCTGTTACTGACCTGTTACTGACCTGTCACTGACCTGTTACTGACCTGTTACTGACCTGTTACTGACCTGTCACTGACCTGTTACTGATCTGTTACTGACCTGTTACTGACCGGTTACTAACCTGTTAGTTGTTACTGACCAGTCACTGACCTGTTACTGACCTGTTACTGACCTGTTACTGACCTGTCACTGACCTGTTACTGACCTGTTACTAACCTGTTAGTTGTTACTGACCTGTTACTGACCTGTTACTGACCTGTCACTGACCAGTTACTGACCTGTTACTGACCTGTTACTGACCTGTTACTGACCTGTCACTGACCTGTTACTGACCTGTTACTGACCTGTCACTGACCTGTTACTGACCTGTTACTAACCTGTTAGTTGTTACTGACCTGTTACTGGCCTGTTACTGACCTGTCACTGACCTGTTACTGACCTGTTACTGACCTGTTACTGACATGTTACTGACCTGTTACTGACCTGTTACTGACCTGTCACTGACCTGTTACTGATCTGTTACTAACCTGTTAGTTGTTACTGACCTGTTACTGACCTGTTACTGACCTGTCACTGACCTGTTACTGACCTGTTACTGACCTGTTACTGACCTGTCACTGACCTGTTACTGACCTGTTACTGACCTGTTACTGACCTGTTACTGACCTGTCACTGACCTGTTACTGACCTGTTACTAACCTGTAAGTTGTTACTGACCTGTTACTGACCTGTCACTGACCTGTTACTGACCTGTTACTGACCTGTTACTGACCTGTCACTGACCTGTTACTGACCTGTTACTGACCTGTTACTAACCTGTAAGTTGTTACTGACCTGTTACTGACCTGTCACTGACCTGTTACTGACCTGTTACTGACCTGTTACTGACCTGTCACTGACCTGTTACTGACCTGTTACTGACCTGTTACTGACCTGTTACTAACCTGTTAGTTGTTACTGACCTGTTACTGACCTGTTACTGACCTGTTACTGACCTGTTACTGACCTGTTACTGACCTGTTACTGACTGTGAATGCTTGTTCAGGACTCGTTTACAGGTAAACCCAGCAACTCTGTTTGTCACAGCGCCATCTTCTATCGTTTGGAACAAGTTATCTCCTCCTAACAAGGTATTCAGTGATTAATTAAGATTTGTAATTAACAAATGTTATTTTAGACGATCGGGTTAAATTACTTAATTTAATTAACTTACAAAAAAGTATTAATCCAATGGGAATTTAGCATACATATTCATACGTGAATTTTTCGAAATTTTACAAACACTGAAATGTTGTTAATTTATAGTTAACAAAATCAGCTAATTAATCAATTATTCAAATTATAAGCTCGGTTAACCTGGTACGCTATCTCTCAGCTCATTCATGGCTTGTTCGTCAAACCCCCAAATGTAGATATGACAGTCATCCGCAACAGCTACCTAACAATTAAAACAATGTTAAGTGACTATTGATTTAATACTATTTCTAAAGACTATTTTAACTATCGTCATGTAAAATTGGTAACAAGATCAGACAAATACTGGGCAGAAACCTACTTTGAAAGTGAGTAAGACGGTTATTGTGGCTCATTATCAGTATACTCACCAAAATATCAAGATCTTCCACAAAAAGCATCTTGTTAATACTGCGACTTTTTCTTTCAGAACCGTTTAGTGGTGTTATGACGTCATAGTTTGAGAACTGGAGAGTTCTTGTCATATCCTGAAAGAGTGTTATTAATATTCATATCCTACCTTTAGTCACCGTAAATTTCATACTGCCAAATGAGACCTTGTTTGGAAATGAGAATTTGTGAAATTCCAATGCTTTAAAGTCTACGATAGTGTTAAGGGAGTAGGGAGTTTTTATTAAAATTTTCTCGAAATTGACTTTATATAATAGTTGTTTCTAAAAGAGAGGAGTGATGTCTTTTTACTGCTTTTGATCCAATGGAAAAAAAATTGTTCTTAGCCGAATTTATCGCCGGTCAAATGTCAGCGCTTATGCGCAATTGTAATTGTGCGAGCGATTTTCGATTGCGTGCCTTGAAAATCGAATCTAAAAATCTATCTTCTTTTACACTTTTTTGAGCAGTCACCTTGTAACCTTCAGGATGTGTTCTAGGGATCACTCGAAAGAGATCATCAGGTCAGAACTTTGAGACAGGCCTTTAAAAATCTTATATTTCATTTTGAAAATATTGGACCCCCCTCCACCCGGGGCCGTCTATAAATAAACAGTATTTATAGACGACCATAGCAATAGTGATTGGGGGTTATGATATTTACGTTGATTTCCTAATAAGAATATGTTGCTATGTTTGAGGAGTTCTAATATTCATGAAATTGGAAGTTCGAGAGTCCAGCATGTAATTCTAATAGAGGCCTGTTGCTTGGAGACGATACAAATTTAATTTTATTTCAGTTTGCAAACATTAATACAAAGATGGCTCAATTTTACGATATAAAAGCTATCTTAAAGCTATCTTATAAATTAGATACAAAAAAGCAACAATATTTTAGCAGATACTGATATACTCGTGGATTATTGTGAAATAAACTGTAGGAGAAGATAGATGTTTTGACTCGATTTTCGATAATCGCTCGCGCAATACAATTGACTCGATCACCATAAGCACTGACCTTCGACCGGCGATTACTTCGGCTAGGAACAATATCGAATGACACATATAGAAGCATATTGTTAAAATATGCTTCCATGTGATATTTGTGGGTTGTTTGACCTTTTAAGTGGTAGAATTTAACACCAGGTTTTTAAATTCATCAAGATCCAGTTCATATTTCATTGTAATTTTGTGGGTGGCTGTAAACAGATGTTGTATTTGATCGTGTTGCGTGACCTGTTTTATCAGACATTTTTGTTTTTATAAACAGAGCTACGAGTTCAAATATTATTATTAAGCTGTGTTGCACAATCACGTGACGCCATATTATCAGACCTGAAGATTAAAAGAGTCGCTGCTGTACATAAAGTTGTTCAGTTGTAACTGCTCCCATTTCGTGATCCGTCCCTCGCAGTCCCCTGATAATGTAAGCTGATCAGTTTATAATGTTAAATTCTACAATCTTACGGCTTACTGTTTATAACTTTATAATCTTACAGTTCATAATCTTACAGGTTAATATTTATATAATCTTACATTGTCATTGTACAATCTTACAGTTTACAATAGAGTCTTGAATCTGCTATCCAAAGAGAACTTTCGGGTAGCAAGCAAATAGCTGGCTATAACTGTGATAAGCTTACCGTATTCAACAGAATATAAAATAATCCCGCCATAATCGACCTTAAGTACGTACCAGTAAATATCAAGATGGGAGATTTGCCAGTGTAAGCCAGACCTTCAGGAATGTGTTTGCACTGCAGTGTGGATACCGGAGCGCACGAGTTGTATCTCCACGCCTGGGGGCAGTGAAAAACATTGCAGTGAAAAATTATAAAATTATAAAAATCATTAGATGGTACCAATGTAAAGGGTGGCCCAGAAGTAACTTCCCACACACAACCCTTGAATAACTCTTGAAATCCGTTTCATAATTATACAAACATTTCAGGGATTAAAGTTGTGGGTAAAACTAAGATTTGCTGAACGTTTCGTAAAAATTCGTCAATTACAAGGGTTATGTGTGGGCCACCCTTTTGCAGCATTATTCTCTTACCATGACAGTTCGTCTGTTGGTAGTACAGAAGACTTCCTGCAGTTCTGGTACGTACTGTAACAATAGTAGCTGGTATTTTGAGGAATCTGTTCCTTTACTCTTCTGCGAGCTCACGTACTCGGTTATGTTCTCTCCTGGTAGAAACAGTGGTGTAACAATTCACATGACGTCACACAAATCACGTGACGTCACACAATTCACATGACGTCACAGATCACGTAACCCAACCAGATTAGTGAACGTGATGGGTTTACAAACATGTCTTTGAGTTCAATCACAATACCACGTTTTAAAATAATTCCTTGTGTTTGATAACCTGACTTGGGATCGAACATTGAAACATCTTGCGACCCACATAGAACCCACAGGACTTTCGTGAGGGGGATGTAACAGATACTTGTTATTGTGCCGCTTAAACCTGAAATAGAGAATAGATCACTGAATGTCACTTGACGTCACAGTTCACACACCACGTGACATCACACACCACACAAGTCATTCGACTATATATTCATACTGTAAACTTACATCACATTCTTATTTAATATCAAATTAGAGGGAGTACTGCAATAGAGCAAATTGGAAAATGACCACATGTGTTGCCTACACACGGTGGTGACCCCCTGAAATGCTTGTTAAACAGTTAATGTGTTGAATATATAATGTGCTCTTTGATTAATGAGGGATTTGTAGGCTACAGTGTACAGTGTGTTGTTGAGTGCTTTTAAAAGCTATTCAATAATGATTACTGGATTATGAAATGTTAGCCAGCAATCAATCATGTGCCCGCCATGCCAGTACCAAAAACTTTTAATTTCCTTTTAAAACTTATTTTCAACACATTTAACCCCTGGTTCAAATCTCTACCCGAGTAAATTCGTTGGTTACCAGGTAACGGGACTTTATCATAATTGTTATAATATGTGTCATATTAGCAACAAGAGAAACGCCATTGTTGGACGTGAGGAGAGTGAGGACTCCTCAAACTACATTAAATTAATTCCTTCTGTAACGTCCTCAATAAATGTAATAGATATGTAGTGTTGTAATTAGTTTAAAACTACTGATACATTTTTGAACAATAGAAAGTCTCTCTGTACGTTACTCCTGTAAATAAGGTACCCTAATTTTACATTACAAATGGAATTTAGCATAAGCATGAGCAGTAAGCACTTCCTAATTATCTGATAATGTGCACATGATGGTAAAAGGCGCTTACCCTCAATTTTGTGGATGAGTTGGATGTCTTGTGTCCATATCTTTACAGATCTGTCAAAGCTGCCACTAAGTATCTGCCACGTGTTACTCTCACTGTCTCGGATTATCTGTAACAGACTGCAGTTTCTTTAAACTATACGCATGATAATATAGTTTAGTATACTTGTATATTTTTTAGTAAATGACGATAGACTCAATAAATCACTGAATTATGTAAAAATAGAATTCTAATTTGCTGCCAATCACACGGATTCAATAGTTTTTTAAACTAAGAAACGTATGCATACCAAATATAAAAGCAACATCTTATGAGCCTACCGTGAGACACGTAATAGCTGCCGCATGAGCCTGTCTAAAAGCAGATATAACATGAAGAGTATGATCGCTGGGATAGGAGGATGTCTCGTACATAATCAGTGCTCGGTCGAAACTGGCAGTGTAAACCCGGGAGTCTATGCAGACTATCGACTTTACGATGTCTGTGTGATGAGTAACTGTCTCACCTGAAACTGGCAGTGTTAACCCGGGAGTACATTTGGGCGAGAAGCCGGGGAGAGTAGAAGGACTAGAAGTGAGAGAACTGGGAGGTCGGATAGCGAGAGTCCGATATATATAATCAGCCACTTAAGCCTAAATTCGTTTGATATGATTATAATTCCTGTTCCCTACTTGGGACAAATAAAAATCAGCAAGTTTTCCAGTGCGCTTATATTGGTAATCAATACAGGTAGAAATGATTTGACAGAAATTTAAATGAAATCAAAAAAGAAAGCACATTTTTCATCGAGATATGGCGAAGACAGGGAAGTTCCATCGACCAAATTGAAGGCTTTGACTGATTTGTTAAGTCCTATTATGATTTGTTCTCTTTTGCTGTTCCATGATACACAATAGATTGGGTTGCCTATCTTGATTACCTGCAATATACAGAACTGAAGTACGACACATTAAGTAAAGAATTTCAAAAGTATAGAATTTATAATGTCGTATTATCATAATATATGATATAAGTTTATGTATCTGTGATCAAGAAAGCTGGTTCCGAAAACAGATGGAAGGTCTTAGATGCTTACTTGGTGAGGAATAGAACTAGAGCTCCATGTGATAATGAGCCCATCATTAGATGCAGAAACAAGGAGCTTTGCTTCTTGCCAAAAGAAAAGGTCTGTTACCCAACCTTGGTGTTTGTTAAGGTTCTGAACAGTTTTACCAGACTCAGCTTCCCAAATTTTGATACTGCCATCCTCACTGCCTGAAATTGTGGCATTTTACATTATAGGTTATAACTCGTTCAATCGCTATTTTGTTTAAAATTTTGCACTTTTGAATTGCACTTTTTAACAATTCTATTTTGAATGATCTAGGATTCTTTAACCATAGCTGGCCTGCTAAGATCCTATTCTCATGTTAACTGACACTTGACCGCTAGTTAAAAGTTCTATGTGGCAATAACGAGTATTGGAAAGATCAGTATATTCCTCTAATACCTGTGATGATCTCACGTCTAAGAGGATTAACAGTTATTGCTGTAATTGGTTTGCTATGAACCTCTTTGTGGGTAGTCTTCAGTTCCATATCATCTATCTTTTATGTTCGGGTAGCCAGTAGCCATACTAGCAAATTGAAAGGATTGAAAGGATTTTCATATCAGAGGTTTGAAATTATTTTGAAACATAACTAAGACCCCAGCTAGACCGCACATAACCTGTCACCTAATCGATTATGGGATGCATCACATGCTATTTAACTAGGACCAAAGACTCCATCTCGTACTGCAGTACGTGCTGTCTAGCTAGAACAGAGCCTCCATCCTATAACGCATCAAGTGATGCGTTATGTGCCATCGTTCAAGAATGACGACTGCATCACATACTCAGAAAGTGCCTTATTACTTCTAGCTAGCGCAAAAACGGAAAGATAAGAAGAGGTGTGCACGGGACCTTGTGATGCACCTGCCACTGCAGCTCAAACAATACTACATGATGATAACATAAATGAGGAAATTTCTCCTGTACCGACCGTCAGTGTAACATTCAAATAACATTGGAACACTTAAGCGGCACTTAAGGCACCACTTTTGCGGCACTTGATGGACCATTTTTGGGACACACGCGGCATTAGGATTTGTGTCACTTTTATTATTTGTATGCAGGACTTGGAGAAAAATGGAGAACTGATATTTCATTCTATTGGATTCTGTAAACGCTAACTAAACATGACACGATGTTTAAGATTGTTCTCTTGACTTGTCCATTTTTTCCATTTCAAAATGTTAAGTGAAAGGTTACGAATGGTCGTTTTTACAGACAAACGTGGATTTTGGAGATTGTGGTAGGTAGATCTGAATATTTCGTGTTCCTTACCTACTTACTTCCGTCCGTTACCATGACAACGAGCTGCACAGCGCGCAAGGGTTGCTTGCGGAAATGTGATGTATAGCTAGCCTGTGATCAATGAATGCGCGGCGCAAGTGTATCAGGTAATAAGCCCAATGTACTGATGTGTATAGAACATGAGTATAGTTTACTTTTGCTAACAATTACAAGTTAAGTTCTACGGCAATTGAATTGAATTTCAAGTGTTTCCCTATACTATTAAAGCATAATTTATCAATATTATTATTATGAAATGAGCTGATTAGAGCTTATACTTATAGTTATAGTGGATAGAAATCTAGCGTCCGCCAAAACGAAACAACGAGCGCAATTCTTGTTAATAAACTGATCAAGAAAACAACAATTTTTTTTTTTTCAAGAAAACAACAAATTTTTATTTAAATCAATTATAGCAACAATTTGAAAAACTTTAAAGCTCTTCTATTACCATGGAATATACTACGGGTATGGTGACTTGGGCTATTGAGTTGTTAAGTAGATTAAGATTAGTAAACCTGCACTTGCATCGTATATTTTATAAAAACTAGAAATTAGGCTTCACGGTAAAATGGAGAAGCAGGCTGATCTTGGAGAGAGCAGACCGTAAAGTTTACGCACCCACCAGGGCTACCTACCTTAGACCCCAGTTGTTCTTTTTGGTTTATCAGCTTGTATTGTTATATTTATGGACCCCAAGTCACCACACTAAGAAGGAGTATGTAAAAAAATAATAATAATAATTATAAGTTAAGTTATTATCATCATATCTGTTTAAAACAGTAAAAGTCAAGTTGAGGATTGACTTTCCTAGTTAATTTAAAGGTTCAAACGTTTGGGAATATAATAATGTTGGTATTTGTGTCTGCTGCAGCAATAATATCGAAATATCATTTGTCTAGAAAATTTTCGCCACTTCAGTAGATATTGGGTCGGCAATTTGGTGAGGATACAAGGATACAAGGATACAAGGATACAAAAGTGATAATTACTTTATTGAGTACACAATAGTTGTAATTCTGAAATAATTTAAGTTACACAATTCTAATTATTTACAAGTGTGTAGGGATAATTTAGAAATGTTATATAATGCTAGTTTTAGGAAAATAGATAAATCGAGTTTGTATGGTTCAATCTTATTTTAAGGTCCTATAGCATTATGCACTTGCCAGTATTTGAGTGGAAATCTGGGCTCTTATAATAGGCTGTATAATTTTCGTTCACAGAGAGAATTGAATGGATTGCTCTTGCTGTGGCAGTGAGTGTGGTAGGATCTAGAGTTTTGTTGGAGAGCAAACCGACTAGGTCAGTAATGTTTAGGGGATGGAAATTGAATTTTTCCCTAACTGAGGAGTAGAGCAAACAGTCAATTAATACGTGACTTTCGTCCTCAATAGGCTTTAGCCCTTTGCTGAAAAAGCAGTAGGTGCACCAACGTTCTTCTCTTGGTACAAGGGGGGTTTCATATCTGCCCCTTTCGATGTAGAGGTTGTGGCAGCTGATACGAAACCTTGTCAGACTTTTTCGAACATCCGGTATTTTGATAATTCGTAGGTATGCCTCTGGTTCGAAATCATGTTTAATTAAGTTATAGAATTCTAGTTTTGGCGAGGAGGCCTTGGCAGCTTTCCAGGTATTCACGAATTCTTCCCTCATGTTATGACTGATTTGGGTGGAGAGCTTAGATTTTGAGGAAGATGAGGGGGTGAAGTTGTATTTGGTGAGAAGCTTTGAGATGTTGGTATACCAAGGAAGTCCCAACATGATTTGTTCGTGAAATGCAGCACAGAGTAGTTCGTTTTCAGTGTTTTCAAGGCGACTATAGTAATCTATTGCAAGTTTGCAGGCTTCAAAGAATAGAGGGTGGCGCCCGCTTTCGCCCCAGCAACCTATATTTGATGCTTTTGAATGTACAGACAAAGACCACTTGATAAACTTTAGGTGGAATTTTTCATAGTGGTCTTGTGCAATGTACTTCAAGGTATGCTGGGGGTTGGCTTTGTCATCTATTTTTGAAAGGTATCTCATGGTTTTTGAGTGGGGGCATAAGACTTGACAGCCATAAAGCAGGATTGGTTTTATTAAGGAGTCAAATAGAATATTAAGGGCACGGTGTGAGAGGGCATCCTTAACTATTTTGCCTTTGAGGCCATAGAGAGCACGGAGAGCCTTGGCCCTCAGCTCAGTATTTGCTGCTGTAAACGATCCATTTCTGTGGAATATTATGCCAAGATAGCAGTATTTATCGGTGTGCTGGATGGGCTGACCTCCCAATGTGAATGTTTCATAGGACTGCTTTCGTTTGGGAGGGCTGAATATTACAATCTTAGTTTTCTTAATATTTACTTCGAGGCCCATGGAGTTACAGAAATCAAATAGAATGTTGATATTGACTTGCAAGGCCTCGGGACTTAGAGCAAGAAGGACAAGATCGTCAGCCCACAGCAGATGTGATATCAGAACGTCAGCAAGAACTGGATAGTCACCAACAGATTTCAGGAGAGATGAAAAGTCATTAATGTAGATTTTAAAGAGGTCTGGTGATAGGGGGTGTCCTTGCTCCGTTCCTTTGCCAATATCAATTTTAGGCGACAAGAGTTTGGAAATTTTTATATGGGCAATAGAGTTTTTGTACATATCACTTAGGCAGTTGAAGAAGTTACCGGTTATTCCAAGGCATGTAATTTTGTGCAGAAGGAGGTCCCTACATACAGTGTCAAAGGCTTTTCTTAGATCAACAAAGCATGCATAAAGACGAGCCTTTTTAGCTTTTGTGTATTTGTCAATTACTGTCTTGAGGGTGAAAACGTGATCGTTAGTTTGGGCACCTTTCGAAAATCCAAGCTGTTCTTTTGGGTCAGGACAGTAGAGCTTTTTGAAGTGTAACAGACGTTCAAGTAAGATGCTAGAGAACAGCTTACCCATACAACTGCCAACTGCTATTGCTCTGTAATTGTCTGGGCTGAAGGGGTTGCCTGATTTATAGATAGGAGTGATAATACTGGTATGCCATGGATAGTAGCCTGAGACCAGAGAGTGGTTGAATGTTTTGAGGATGACTTGGAAACAAAGCGGAGTTAGGCTCTGAAGCATCTCGTTTGAGATCAAGTCATTTGAGCAACTTTTACCCTTTTTGAGCTTTTTGATTGCGGAAGTAAGTTCAGAATCAGATATGGGCTTGTTTAGGATGTCCAGATCTGGTGGTTCAGGGTAATGTCTGTGATTGTGGTGAGTGAGATCTGGTTCCTGGTCTGGTTTATTATAGAGGGAAGCAAAGAAATCATGAAAGCTAGCCAGATCGAATTTGTCTAGTAGGGGACTAGTGTCATGTTCTTGTTTTAGCCTTTTAAATTTTTTCCAGTCAAGAATATGACCCTCTTCAATAGCTTCATTTAGCTTCCTAAGAAAGGATAATTTCTTACTGTTAACAAGATTGCTGTGCTTATTGCGTTGCTTATAATATTCTCGTCTGAGAATGTTGTTGCAGTGTTTACTACCTAGCCGGTTTGCTAGCCTATTCAGGTTGCGTCTCGAGGAGTTGACTTGTGGATCAAACCATTTCTTTTGGGCGGAATTTTTAGGAGGTTTTTTCACTTTTAATGCTATATCAGCAGCACTGTGGAGACAGTTAGTAATTGCATCGTTCAGTTCATTATTGCCCTCCAAGGTGCCGCTAAATTCGTTTGCTACAATGTTTTCCAGGTTATGGACAATTTCGGGCGAGTTGAGGGCTGCTTTAAATAGTAAGTGGGAGTTGTTGTTGTCCCACTTATAGCCACACGGTAAATTAGAAAAGTCTGGGAGCTGGAAGTTGGCAACAAATGGTTCGAATGTGGTGAGTTTCAAGACTAAGGGACAGTGGTCAGAGTATGATGTAAACTCTTTAACTTGAAGAGAGTTTACATGATCTCTTGCCCACGAGGTGATTATAAAATAATCGACCACACTGCTTCCATTATATTTGTGACAGGTCATTTTTCCAGTGGTGTCCCCGAGGGTACGCCCATTAAGAATTTTCAGTTGGTTATTAATAACCATGTCAAGAAAATGTTGGCAGTGGGGTTCAGATATAGTCAGGTCAGAGTTGTTTCTGGGTTCTTCAATGTCAGTGATGGTGAGTGAGTGATGAAATGGTTTGGTCTGTGACTGAGTGAGGGGCGATGTGAAAGTTGTGGTAAGTCCAGGTGTTATTATTGTTGATGGATTGGGATCCCAGGATGATACTTTTACAGCGTAATTTAACCAAAGATACAGAGGTAGTGAGGATTTCCCCATTCTCATTTAGAATCCGTTTATGTATGCTATTCCACAATTTGGAGGCTATATAAAGAAAAGTGTTGGTTTTTCTTGGGAGGATTATGACATTGCTTGTATCACGTTTTGATGAGTCTATAGTACAGTACAACGAGTATGGAGTGCGAAATTTCATAATTCGAAATATCTCAGATATACAGTGGTATTTGTACAAGTTTTGAACAGTAAGCAATTTTAGTCGATTAAAAATGGGCTTGGTGTGCTCTTTTTCGAAAAAAGCAGCTCCTAACCTCTGTTTTGTATAAGGTCTGGCTCGTGCACAAGTGGCATGTTTGTCGAGGTATGCATTTAGGTCTCCAAAAAGGATTCTTATACAACGTTTCTGAGTTATGAACAGCTTATCGTTTGGTTGGTCTTTGAGGGCTGAGCCCCAAACACTTATTCCGTAAGCAAGATGTGATTCCAATAATGCAGAGTATATTTTTTGGTAGTGTTCCCCTGGAACTGAATGTTTAATCCTGTTAAGTGCTCCTATAGTGGATCTAATTTTTTTTCTTAGATATTCTATATGTGGGCCCCATGCCAGCTAAGTTGTTCATCAATTACTACACCAAGAAATTTGGTGTTGCTAACCTTGACAATTTTGTGTCCATTTATAAATATTCCTTGTGATTTGTCATATTCATTGGCATATGGCCTAACCCTGGCGCAGGTTTCATCAGATTCGCATGCAGGTAGAAAATGTATGTAGCAGCATTTAGACATATTTATATGTAAGAGATTACTTCTCATGAATTTGCATATGAAATCAAGAACTTTATTGGCCTTCAAGTATGTTGCTTCTTTGGACGGTCCAGTGATAAATATATTTGTGTCATCAGCATAGAGCACAAATTTGCATTCATCGCCTTTGTAACAGTTTATTATGTCGTTCATATATAATAAGAAAAGTAGAGGGCCTAGTATGGAACCTTGGGGAACTCCATATTTTACATTCATAGTCTCTGATGTAGTGTTGAGAAATGAAACATACTGTGATCTATCGGATAAATAGCTTTTTAGAAGTCCTAGAGCTAGACCTCTAACCCCCATCCACTTTTAACCTTAAATTGGACATAACTACCTCACTAGCTGAAGTAGCTTATTGTTTCATTGAGGTAGGTCTAGATGGATTATAAACCTATAATTAGTCCAACTCGATTATTAAGCAACAATTAACAAGTAAATCAACGCATTGCATGTGATAGGCATTGTTTATGGTAGGCACATTGCTCATGCTTATGGTAGGTACAGCGCCTCTACCTATTCCAAAATTTTTATAATATTTATAAGCTCATCGAGGCCGTCCATCTTCTGTTTACAGTTTTCCAAAGGATTGTGCACACCAAAACCCCTGTACTGAGTTTGTCGGCCGTTGCTCTAACCAGCAACCAAAGCCCCTGCACTTGCTTGAAGCGCTCGCCCGCCGAAGGCAGCAAAAACCTTTTTCAATCAAGTTCTCGTCAACTGTCAACTCGGCTGCAGTATTCTGTCCGTATGGTGCATAATTGTCCTCCCGGGCCTCCGTCTTCCTGTCACTGTATTCTGTCGAACCTGTTCCATACTTCAAGTAATTTTATATTTGACTTTAAATCAACTAATGTCATGTTGAGTTCAACTTTTATATAGTAGTACCAATACCAAATACCTTTACATAATGGATTATTTTAAATTATTAACTGATTTGTGATTACTATTTGACCATTGTTAATGATCTGGCCCGGCGTGCGCTACTTCGAAGAAATTTAGACGAGTAACATCCGTCAAATAACAAATTACTATGTACTAAACATTAAATTTTTCTACTTATATATATACAACGTTCCAAATCTAAATTCGATAATAAACTTCATATTAGTGCTGCACTGCTGCCGGCTGCGTGGTGATGTCCAGGGAATCAATCCACCCACTAGTGATGATAATATATTTTTGTTATGTGTGCCCAAGAGGGTGTAAATCGGGTCGCTCCTACTCACTACTATATATACTGAATGGCACTTACTAATTCGCTCGCCCAAAAATTTCACTGACTTTGGTTTTTATGGTTTTGCAGCCGTACAAAACGGTTTTACATAAACCCTAATCCCAACCCTAACCCTAACCATAACCCCGAAGCTAACCATAACCTTTACCACAACCCTAACCCTAACCCGAGCCCTAAACAATCGAATTCATGGTTTACTAGCCTGTCACGTGACCAAAACGGTTTTTTGCCCATAACCCTCCTGTCTCCGTGGAAGCATTTTTACCCTACGTCATGTGGGGTGATTCGGAATCAGCATTCCCTGGAGATTGTTTAGGACTCGGGTTAGGGTTAGGGTTGTTATAAGGGTTTTGGGTTATACTTGTCATACGTTGTATGACCCGCCGCGCACGAGTGCGGCTCCCCCTGTATCATCAGGACGACCTAGTGAAACGGCCGTGGGGGTCACGACGTGTCACGTGTTACAAGGTTATGAATAGCTTCGGGGTTATGGTTCACATAGCCATGTGTATACGCGTACTGCGTGACGCGCTTGTTTCACAAGTAGAATCTTTGCCGCCTTCGGCGGTCGCGCGCCACTGCAAGCGAAAGGGCTCTGGTTAGAGCAAGTTCAGGCGCGGCACCGCGAATTTTTGGCATGGCGCATGGTGCCGCGCGTAAGTTGCAACCAGCAACAAAAATTTAAAATAATTTCCCTTTACATATTTCCGATCAGAACATTTTTAGTTATATTGACTGTCATGTTGATATTATTTAATTGATAAAATTTGTTTTTGTATCTAAAGATAGATCGGAAGCAGTGGTTAAGGATATGAGGAAGCCAGAATAAGAACTATACTTCACAGATATTCGTTTCACAGACCATGAAATAGGCCACACCATCAGAAACCTGGAGGAGTGGATGTCTCCTTCCAAAATAAAGACGGTGAGTCCTGGCATCGGTCCAAGAATTTAACCAGCATACTTTGCCATGGTATTTGGACTAATGTAATCGAAATAGACAAATTAATGTGAAATATTATTTCAAACATCTCCTTTCATCCACACAATCACTGTTCACCTCAGAATCAAGTCTAAACACTTGGCCTCCAGGACGCTTCACAAACTACAAATCTGTGCACTGCCGGAACGCTGGTATGGAGTTCGCTAGCGACGTCAGATATCCTCCATTTAAAAACAGCAAGCTAAAAGATTTCCTCTACACTTTCTTGTTCTACAACTCAGGTGGGTTTTAATAAATTGAAAGTGAAACTGATATCCCAACCATATCAAAATGTAACTAGATATGTCTCTAGATACGGGTCATGAATGATTATGTTCAACAGATCAGTGCTGATAAGATTGAACCTATACATATATTATCAAGAAGTAAGGTGTCTGACAGTGTACGACACCAGTATTTATTGGTTTTCAACACCCTTTTACGCGTACAAATTGTATACGCATTACGCGTCATTAACATTTTCTAAAGCTTAAGATAGTCTGGATTTGACCTTAATCTTGAAATTTCATAAACTCCCGCCATTAAGAACAGTCTAGAAGAGTTTTAGTCTATCGAAAGAGTTTTAGTATCTCATGTCGGTCACATTGTCTTTCTGTTGGTCAAATATGAAATGTCAGCCCTTTCAGACAATTAAACTCGCGCTAAATGGCGCGCGTAAAGCCGCGCTTTCGCGTCGAATGATTTTGTTCAAAATCTAAGCTTATTGCTTTAAAAATCCACCATTTCTTAACTTCTGGTGGTGTTTTTCCTGAGCTGTCTATATCATTCTAGAGGCAATCATTTAAACTTCAATTCAGTTTCAAAGTTTAGTCCGAAAGAAGGTAAATGTTGTCTAAAATCGCCACTAAAGAGAAAAATTCGGATTTGTGTATAGAAAATAAACATTTTGGCAGAAGTTTCAAAGTCTTCAGCATTCTCTCTGGTATTGAACTGTTCAATTTCTCAGGTTTATACAACCCCCGGAAGTACAGAGAAAAGAGCATACACAGTGTGGAATCTCGATAGCCTCTTAAGAGGACGTAAAAGCAACTCTGATCTTGGAGGCTGGAATTTCAACAATTCCAGGTCACGATTCTCAAACAGTTAGCCAATTTTAGCAGTTTGAGATGCACTGGATTTTCTCTCATTACTGCACACAAGTGTCAGATTTAATTTCACTGAAACTTAAGTCTCACCCGTATTATTAATTGGTTGCTTATATTAAAATCTGTTTCAGATGTCGAAGGTAATGGATAGCAGCGTCTAGAAATGCCCACTGTACAACTGAGAAGTGCTCCTTTGTTGCCCTCCTTCTCCAGACACTACATGTCAATAGTCCGAACAAAAAGTTGTAATATAAGTAACTGCTAAGGAGGGATTGTCGTTGAGAAAGGCATTTAAAAGACCAATCCAGAGCCTTCTGCCTTGTTCTTTTCACAGCAGACCATCAAGTTTTACAACAGATAGAAACAGAATCCTTAGCAAACTGTGCCCAGCCCAAAACCTACCAAATCAGACTGATTAAAGCTGCTCATATCTGCTATATAGCATCAATTAAAAATCAATGTAGCGACGACTCCGAACTAATCGATGAAGATGCGATGCTGGTCGCTTCTTGTATTAAAAATAATCTGAGACAAACAATGTTATTACTATAATATTGTAGCATAATGACGCTTTGCGTATAGCTGCTTTCCCATTTCTAATTATGCATTTCATCCTATAGTACAACTTGTAATATGATTAACTAATCAATATTAACTTAACACTAGAGAAGCTTTTTGATGAAAATAGTAAACAACTTATTTCAGTTCAAACTAAATTAAAGGTCAGACCGGGATTCGAACCCTCAGCTAGCACGGTCAATCGCCCTCTTAGCCAACTAAGCTATCGTTCCGGGGGCCGAAAATCAATATTAACTATCATATTCTCGTGCTCGCGCATTCCCTTCGCAAAGTTATTCTACGACGGTGTACATTTTTAGCCATTTTGGGGCTATTGCGCGGCGCGGAAGCTTTAAACTGTCATAACTCTGTCCAGGAACAGTCCCCAGAACTGATTAAACTTGTGATTTCCTAGTCAGAGGATGTACTTTACGAAAATATATGATTTGTCATACCTGCGTCCACACAGTGGAATCACAAATGGGTATAGTCGCGAACGCAAAGAAACCGCAGGGTGATGTTGTAGCGCGATGCACTACTGGGCAGCGCCGCGCATCAAATAATTCTTCTCGCAACCATTTCTTGACTTCTCGCAATTACTTTGGTAAAATCAGTAAAATGCATCACTGGGCCTCAACATACTGCAAAGGATCGACATCGTGAATAAAAATATGACGTAGAGTTTTTAATATGACGTAGATTTATAGCTAGATCGGTATGGCTTAATATATATATTACGTAATATAATATTACATATAATTTGTAATTATGAAATAAAATAACATACCCCGTAATATTGTAAAAATACGCTAATACCCATGGTTAGGTGAATGTTTACTGTTTTATCATTTTTGCTGATAAAGGGTCTTTTATTGTTTAACAGGTGATACTCATAAAATAGTAATTAAATTAATCTTGGAGAGAAAATACCGTAAGGATTACAGACCGTACCCACTGGGACTACCTGCCTGCCACAATTGTTTTTTTTGTTTAACCAGCTTGTATTGTTATATTTATGGAGTCCAAGTCAACACACTTAAAATTCTCAATACATAAAATGTCAAATAAATATACGAGTGACTTATAGCTATTAACAACAATAAAAATTGAAGATTTCCTTGTCTCCAAGAATACAAATGGTTGTGATTATAATATTTCCACTCTGATGCACAGCTGCATCTACTCCAGAAGATTCCTAAGCTAGCTTTTGGAAATATGAGTCTACTTTATTATGGCTATTGTTTACATGTGTTTAGAAGATGGCGGACAATTTTTCTCTGAATTGGAAATATCGTCTAAGCGTCCTTATAGTTTGCAGTTTCTGATGCATGTGAGAATTAACATCGGCATCAACTATGTTAATGAGAATATCACCTTTGTTTTCCTTTATAACATCAGTGATTGAAGCAATGAATTTCACCAACTTTGTCTTCCAGTGGGTCCATTCCTCATGGCAGTTGAAAACGGGGATAAGGGGTCGTTCAAATATTACGTAATCAATATTTTGGCAATTTTTACCCCCCCCCCCCCCTACGTAATCAACCGTAATCAAGACCGAACCCCCCCCCCTATATTACGTAATCAAGGTTTGACCCCCCCCCCCGTAATCAAGACCCAACCCCCCCTGCTATATTACGTAATCAAGATTAGACACCCCCCCCCCATTTTTGACTAAATTTGGTCAGTTCCCAAGCATGAAGACACTACCCGCTGTAAGAGCTGCTTTGAAAGAGCTCTATGTTCTTAAACGTATTATATAGATATTTTGTAATTTTGTCGTTGATTTAATTTTATTACTGATTAAATTTTATTACTATCTATTACATGTTCATGTTAAGCCATTTATTTATTAAAAGCTATCACAAGTACAACGGATTAATGAATGAAATAATCGCAAAGCACTTACTAAACGAAAATTGGTTTAAAAAACGAAAATTTTGATTACATAATTAATGAAAATTGTCCAATTGGTATTTCGAAAATCGGTAAAAAATTAAAATTTTGATTACGTAATCAACAACCAAAACCCCCCCCCTCCTCTGTAATCAACCGTAAGCATTTGAACCCCCCCCCCTCGGCTGATTACGTAATATGTGAACGACCCCTAATGACGTTTCAATGATTTATTATACTCTGTGAGTTTTACTGAACTGATGCAATGAAACGATAGAAGTTCTTAGAAGGATATAGTCAAACTTGAACTCATATTGTCCTTAAATAATGAATGGTTACAATTAAGTAATAAACCATTAATAAAACATTGGAATCTTAACAGTGACAGGCTTGAGTGATCTCATGACAAAGCTTACCAAAATTATTGTTTTCTCTTCGCTCAATGCCATTGATTTATATTATGAAAACTGAATTTAATGTAATATAATATGTTTTACAGATTTCTTATATAAATAACAATATAATTTGATTTGTAATCTAATGACAATCATGAGATTATTAAATTTTTATTCCACAAAGAAAACATTTGTTGTTTAATTTTAGGTTTACTGACTTTTGGCATTTAAATCTTATGTACACGCTACACTTAGAGATTTCACGATATATTATTTTTAAATGAATATATTTAGGTGCCTCATCCCTTCATGACAATGTTAAATAGCTGAGAGAAATTTCTTTTTGACTCAAAAATGTCAAAGAAGGAGGAAGATTATCTAGCTCCTCTACCACCTCGCCCAGCATCCAAAGAGGGGCAAATAGATGTTAGCACTACCCCTGCTTTTAAATCCCTCAATGAAGTAAGTAAAACATTAAATACCACTACAGATTCCATCTCTCGAAATTTATTTTATAGTTGTTTCTGACAGAGGGGTGTGATATCTTTCAGCTACTTTTGGTCCCATGAAAAAATATTATTCCTAGCCGAAATTATCGCTGGTCAAAGGTCAGCACTTATGTGCAATTGTTTTGTGCAAGCAATTTTCAATCGTGCGTTCTAAAAATCAAGTCTAAGAATCTATCTTCTCCTACATTTTTTGAGCAATCACCCTCAAACTTTCAGGATATGTTCTAGGGATCATTGAAAAGGTTCAAATTCTATTAGTACAGATACAATTATTTCAGATACAACGTCTTGTTAAATTATCGTTTTGATAAGATATAATTAATATATCCTATCTGGGATACTACTAACAAACGGTTTTTTATAAAGTGTTATCGCTTAATCATATATTGTAATAGCGCAAATTTCACCAAATCATAATAGATAGCTGTCATTCCTTAGCTGTTAGAGGCTGGTCAAGTTGGATCTGAGAGAATTGCTCAACTGAAGTCTAAGTATTCACAACTCTACGAGCATGTCAAAGGGTTAGTTTCAGTGTTAAATTTATCAACAGAACATTTATCGACATTGTACCAGGTACCAGGTACCTGTCCGTGTTTACAAAAATAAACCAACAGTGTTTGATTTTAATGAAAATTGGCAGAATTCACTTTGAAGTTTACAGTCTAACTACTACTAATACTCGGTCTTACTCGAATATTTTTATTTTAGTGCCAAGGAGAAAGAAACTGGGTTATTGCAACAAGCCAAAAGGTTGAATGACCAGTTAAGTCAGCAGAAGTACCTGCTGGAGAACACCACTGAGGACCTCTCAAGTGGAGATCTCACCGAGGTGAGTTAATTTATTGAAATCATTCACTCTTTCAAATTAAGTAAGTAATGTGGTATGATGAACAGTTTTGAGAAATACCAAATCAATTGCTTGAAATTGAGAATGTTATGATACTGAAGACTACTGGAAACGTTTTACCAAATAGCCACAGATGAATTATTACCATTGTCGCTAGGGTCCTGTAAAAAGTTAAGTACAAGTTTCGTGGAAGAGGTCCGTGCAGGCCGCAGTGGTCAGAGATCTTAAGAAGATGCTAATTAGTTTATTAGATTTCAATTTTCATCCCTTAAACTTGTTGAGCTTGACTGACAGGTAATTTACAGGTAGGACAACTGAGGCAGACTCTGCTTAAGCACACAAACAAACTTCTCGAGAGTGAACACAGGACTGTGTCCTTGCAGTTTGAGATCGAGAGACTTCAGGAGGAGCTATCCGACAAAAAGATCGAGGTGGAGAAATGTCCAAAACCAGGTTTGTGAGTATTTCCTTTTGAACAATGAACCTAAAACAATATTACGGAATTAACAATGTTATTGAGCATTTTGGTGATGTCTAAAACTATATGTGAGCTATATTTTTAGGTTTAGTCGAGGCACAAAGAAAGGAGTTATCGAAAGCAGTAGAAGATCTAAAGGTCGAAAATGCACAGCGAACACACGAGATTAGAAGATTGACTGAGGAACTGGGAGACAAAAGCAAGCAGACTGGTTTAGAAATCAAAGATGTAGGTACTTGAGATCACGTGTTTGTCAGAAATCAGTCTGCAAGTTTGAGATTATTGCGTTCAATTTTAAATTACACGACTATTTATCATGTTTCAAATACCAGCAGTTAATCAAAATGATAATAATATAGGTAGAAGGCAGTGGGGAAGAACAAGCAAAATTGAAAGTTGAATTAGTTCGCTGTAGATCTGCTCCTGGACACATTTCAAAACAAGTTGAAAGTATCAACAAGCAACTCGGGTAAGATAATCATAAGTTACAGACTAAACTTGTAAACAATGAAATTTAGAGGGTTTAGAGTACGTAACATATTCATTATCTGTACTCATAATCACGACATCTTATTTATCGTTTTTGATTTTAGTTTAACCTCTAAAACATTACAGTGACCTTCAAAAGAAAAGAGAGGGACTCGAGGAGCTTGGAAATGAGCTGGCAAGCGACACGACCAAACTAAGTAACAAACACAATGACCTGGTGAAGGAGCAGTTAGCGCTGGTGCACAGTGTGGAGGTGGCACAGCACCAAAGGGAGACTTTCGAGCGGGAGTATGATAACGGCGTGAAAGATCTGGCTCTCGTCAAGGAAAGAGAGTCTGCTCTCATTGGTGACAAGTCAGTTTTCATTCGATAATATTTGTTATTTCCCGATCTGTAAGGTTATGATTTTGTGCGATTAATGATGAATAATGTCTGCTAAACACGTGAACCGTTTTCCTTTCTAAATCTCAATTGTAATAACTCAGTCAATCACTCAATTAGTCTCACCATTAGCTTTAATTCCCTCCTCTCAGAGCAACATTTGATCTGCAACTCAAACATGCACAATCGGAATACAAAACACAGTACGAGCTACAAGCACGCCGTGCTCGTGACAAGGACAAGGAACTCCGTACTCTGCAGATAGCGGAGAAACATCTGAAGATTGGAGAAGATCAGATGAACCTGGAGAAGCAAAGACACGAGAACTACAAGGACGAACTAGACTCCTTCAACAGGTATTTTTCAAAAAAACGTAATCTTGTTGTTGTTGTTGCCTGGACGGTGCCGGTAGTTCTAATGACCAATTTACAAAAAAACTTTCGACTCTTGAACATGGTAAACGAGCTTTGATCCGAGAGGACCACTGTATTAATTACATAGTATGTATTTTCTATCGCTGCAAGCTGCAAAGTTATAATTTACATGTTACAACAAATGTTCTCCGTATTAAAAATGTGCTACCAATCCATTTTGACAGGGAAAGCGACAAACTACAAGACAAACGAAAAGAACTAAACCACGAGGTTGACAACCTGAAGAGAACCCTGGTTAAACAGCTTAACCTCACTACCGCCGAGAGGAAGAGAATTGAGTCGAGTCTGAGTGATGAGCGGCAGCTGGTCCTGGACTTAGTGGAGTTCAGAGCAGCACTCCAGGAGATCACTAGGATTACCAGTTTGAAGACTATTGAGAGAGATAACAAGGCTAGGGAGTATCTCAAGGCAGAGGTTTGTGCCCGATGATGGTGGCTTGCTATGCACAGCATTGTTTGCTTCTTTATCGCTTATTCAGTGTTACTCTAGAGTCTAGATCGCTCTTTTCAATTACCTAGCTCTATACAACTGTGAGCACGGAATAAATCCACAAAGCACATAATATTCTACCTGAAGATAACAAATACTCGTTTTTTTTGTTGCTAATTGTGGCTGGTGATTACAGATGAGATTCCATAAAGCCCGAGAAGATATGAAGGCTAAACAGCACGCCATTGAGGACGCAGCTAAGAAAACTGCTGAAATGCAAACAAGGTTTTAGACAGCAACATTCCATTGTATTCCGCTTTTATACATTTATTTATTAATACATTTAATTTGAAACTATTTATTGATTTGCATTTCCTTTCAGCTACCTATAAAGCTTTAAACGTTAAAATTTGTTACTTTATTTATTAGTATTGAATTGTCATTCAACAGTAGCCAGTGGTAAATCCAACTTGACATCATACTAAGATACTACATATTTTCTGTATTTAAGATGTTTATTAACATTAATAATATAACATTAAGGATATGAGATGAATAATAAGATGCAATAAGGCACTAAATAACACCAGCCTCATATTAATATCCTCGTACCAATCTATTATAAACCGGTATGAGTGTAGTTATTTGCATGACTATTTCATGAGGTCCCTGTACACGATATCATTGAAATGAGTTTAAATGAGGTTATAGTGCATTCACGTAACCCATCTGTCAGGTTACGAGAGTTTGCTAAAATGTACAATGTAATTAAGAACGAGCGTAACAAGTGTGTGAACCTGATCCAGACGTCAACACAACGTGCGGGGGAGATGCGGGAGAAGATCAAGATTCTGCACAATGAGATCGAGATATTACAGCAGTCAGCCAACAACAAAGAAAGGTAGAGACCGGGCATGTTTTTGTGAAATGGTCATAGTTTGTTGTGACTGTTAATATGCCATTTGAAATTTCCGAAGAATTCTCGGATAAAGTAATATTTTATTTTCTAAAGCTTGTCCTGCACTGACGGGTATAACAGAAGTTGCATGGGCCATATTCTCGCAACATGTCATGCAAATTCCTTGTAAAACTGAGTTCTCCCTAATTTTCAATTCTTTCTTTTATAACCAGTTTTCGGATCCTTCACTTTATGACACTGATATCTCCTATGTCAATGATGTTGATTTTGATATTGACTTCGATCATCGGGATGTTCGTAAGCTTCTTTCAAATATTAATTCAAATAAAGCCCAGGGACCAGATGGCATACACGGTAAAATTCTCAAAAATTGTTCCGTAGGTTTAGCTTACCCTCTAACATGCATTTTTCGTGGATCTTACAACAGCGGCTACATTCCACAAGAATGGAAACTTGCAAATGTTGTCCCAATATTTAAGAAAGGTAAGAAAAGTGAGGTTGAAAACTATAGACCAATATCCCTTACTTGTTTAGTCATGAAAGTTTTTGAGCGCATTGTTAAACGTAAACTGCTTTCTTTGACAAGTACCCTTCTTGATCCCAGGCAGCATGGTTTTCTAGAGCACAAGTCATGCACAACCAATATGGTTGACTTTTGTGATAGCCTGGCATTGTCTCTTAACGAAAACATTATCAATCATGTTGTGTATTTTGATTTTGCTAAGGCATTTGATTCTGTAAATCATGATATCCTTCTTCATAAGCTAAAGACCTTATATAACATTGATGGTACACTTCTCAAATTTCTTACCAATTACCTTCAAGGCCGTTACCAAAGAGTGGTTATTGGTAATGAGATGTCATCTACCCTCTCAGTTAATTCTGGTGTCCCCCAGGGCTCTATTCTTGGTCCCTTACTTTTTGTATTGTTTATCAATGATATTCCTCTTGGCCTTTCGGATAATACTGATATTGTTTTGTATGCCGATGATACAAAAATCTGGCGTAAAATACATTCATCTTCTGATAATACTAATTTACAAATGGATATAGACTATCTCTCTGACTGGGCACTAAGAAACAAAATGCGATTCCATCCAGCAAAATGTAAAGTGCTTATTGTTTCAGGAAAACCATCTTTATCTCCTCCATTCGCATACAATCTTGATGGCTCTCCTCTTGTGTATGTAGAGTTAGAAAAAGATCTTGGAGTCGATGTTACTCCTAAGCTAAGTTGGAATAGTCAGTGCGACAGAATTTATACTAAGGCCTGCCAACAACTTGGTATGGTCAGAAGAGATGGCCATATTGTCATTGATCAGAAACGTCGCCGGGCGCTTTACCTCTCCCTGGTTCGTAGCCAATTCGAAAATTGTTCCATAATCTGGCGCCCTTGTAATAAATCACTTAGTGATAAATTAGAAAGTCTCCAAAAGAGAGCTATTAAATGGATTCTGTCTGAAGAGGGCCGCAGTTATCCACCTGAGCAATATGTCAAAAAGTGCAAGCTTGTCGACATTCTCCCTTTGTCTCAAAAGTTTGACTTGAATGATCTTATTTTTTTCCACAAAGTTCTTAACAATTTAATTCCTGTATCACTGCCTCACTATCTCTCTTTATATCAGGGCACTTCTCGACTAAGACGTTGCCACCTCGACAGTCTGTCTATTGTGTCATCAATTTTACCTAAGTTAAGTCAGAATTCACACACCACATGTACCTCAAATAGCCCACTGGCAAAATCATTTTTCTACAGAACCCATATACTGTGGAATGGACTCCCTTTACAGGTAAGACAGATTGTGTCTACTAGTCTTTTCAAAGCTGAGGTCACTAAGCATCTATGGAAATGTTTATTGGATAGTGAAACAACAGTCTAGCCTAGTCTCTTTGCTCCCCATATTATTATTATTTTTGTTTTATTAATTTTTTATCTACCTTCCTATACTTTCAACATCATATCACACTTCACCCGCACACCTTCTCACACATTAATGACCATTTCAGACCTGTATCTAATGTATCTGGAATTTGACGTATTGAAATACAAATTTTGACTCTATATCCACAGTTATTCACCATGGATTTGTTTGTTATTAAATAGTTTTTCATAAATTTTTGGATTTAGATTAATTCGATGTAATGGGTCCAAGTTACTGCGGACATAGTTCACTATGTGTTTACCGTGTTTGGGTGCCCATCATATTTTACAGATGGGGGCGATATTTTGAACGATTCTATTTTATATTCATCTATTGCTGTACTCTGTAAAATTTGAAAAGTATTTAATAAAAAAAAAAAAAAATTTGATACACGGGAGGGGGTACCCCCATGAGAGGGGGGACCGTACCCCCATGAGATATGAGAGTGCAAGGGTTGCTACATTTGTGACCCCCAGGAAAGTAAAGCAAGAGAAACGAAAGTACGCCAGTATAGTAGTGTTGAGAGACAATTTACAACTAGAGCTCGGTAAACAGAGGTATCTGAAAGAGAGGATGAGGGAGCAGGAGGAACGCAAGGTACGTCTGGAATTCATGTTAAACATTGGCTTTAAAAACTGGTCTTTAAACTGGTCAATTGTGATATGTAGACTGTAACGTTTGGGACCACTTTTAAACACTTTAAATATGATAGTATTTAACGAATGTTTCTCCCTTCAGAGATTGAACATTGATAGACTGAACCAGATTATCAACATGGCTGAGGATGAAATGGTCAAGGTGAGTTTAGCTCTACAATAAAACAGTAACAAATGTGTGTTCACTGTTCAACCTTGTGTTCTAATTTTGCTGAAAATCTGGTGTAGATTTAATTAATGGTTGTACCAATTGAAACTCGTTATTTATCTATTAATAAAAGATGAATGAATTTTAGTATTCAATACACGCTTCGACAATAAAAGTAAATCCAAGCCATAAACTAAAACACTTTCGTTAAACCTGTGGTCTTGATGTTTCAATGTTGCAAACAAACACTTTACAGCTGACAAGATTATTATTCGATTAAATTACTTGATAATAAAATTATACATATTTTATGTTTTAATAAATACGAAAGACAAGGTTATAAAACTAATGCTAAGCTCTTATTAATTTATTGTATGGATTTATATCTTGAAAATAATATTCATGTTTTTCCTGCTGTATTTGGTAATGGATAACTATGCCAAAACTGATATTTCAACGGTAATTGATCTTCAAAAATATTAATAACGTATTTTATAACGTATTATTATTAAAATTTAAGACAACAAATGATTTGAGACATCTCCACGTTTCTAGTTAAGATATCTGTGTCAAGGAAAATGTTGTACTCCCAGCCGCTTTCCTAGTTTTTACAAGAATAATAACTGGTCGATTCTAACGCGTGCCGTCTGGCTACGTTCTTTTAAAAGTATTTGACTGCTAGTATTGGCACTTCTGGGGAGAACAGCGTCTACTTACACACCCTTATAGAATCCCACCAACGATAGAGATCATGCTAGCTTAGTGAGGTAGAGATTGTAAACGGCGCCAAATAACATGCATTAGTAGAGAAGATTACCTGTTTGAAAGTAGCTCCGACAGATTCCACTGGGACATTTTATAAAATGTTGTCCCTCACAGCACAAACTGTCTCTATCGATAGCACTGCCATCGCACTTGTCTCCTTGGGGTTCGTTAATGTTCTCTCTGTTCGACTGACAACACCACTCTCCATTATGGTAGACGTGAGGATGAGAAACTGGGCATTGAGCTTCATCTGAAATGGAGAATAGCAAATCATCTTTGAAAAGATTCGGACATCCAACTGCCTGCAACCTAATCTAGTTAATAATAATATTTGAATAATTGTTAACCCTTCCAGTGTTAAGTTTGTTCACCTACGCGGTAAAATCCTTGTTTATGTACTTACCAGTCTCATCATTCTTACAAAATTCCTTCGTTTCCCCATTATCCAGACCAATTTTGAGTGCATTTCCTTCAGGTACAATTATATGTGTGTCTGTACTGTCTATCGCTATCTGCACCTTTACCTTGTGGTTTTGAAATTATTTTTGTCGTAGAGTCACCTTCAAGATTGCTACTAGGAATAAACAATATTACTACCGTGTTTATCATAGCACAAACCGTTTCGTTATCTAGTTAGCTGAGCTCTGAGGTCAGAGTTATATTGTGTGTGGTAGTTTTGGAACTTTGGAAGTTTGTTAAAGAAGAATAATTTATTTGGAATTGTATTTTTTAAGAAAGTCGCCACCTTTATTTGTAATGCCTTGATGGTAAGACCTGAAGGTTTAAGAATTGAGCTAGGGATGGAACAGTGCGCTCTCTTTAGAGCCTTCTATTTAGAGCCTTTTTATTTTAGAACGTTTAATTACACATTACATATTTAGTGTTAACCTGTGTGAGATCAAGTCCATCTGAACCCCCGGTTCTTAAAGCGACACACGTGTAATCTCCTATGTCAATTTCACTCTCAAAAGAACACACCACATCCTTATTGATTACATCGAAAGCTGCATCACACTTGTTTTCTTCGGTTTGTCCATTTGTTCCTTTGATTTTAACGTACTGGGCGTTCAGAGTTTTAGCATTACCCTTACTAGCTATCGTGTAGGTTATCGTATACTTGACACTCACAGCTGAAATAATTTATTCAAGTATACACTATACAGGATGTTTCTGGTGAGGTCGTTGGTCCCTGCGTAATCCGTATGCTTTTATCATTGAGGATTTATCCAGTATGATTGTAGTAAAGAAATCATATAAAATAGGTATCTTAGTCAAAAAAAGAAACAACTTACTTGGAATGACTGCTTGAACCAATCGAAAACTTAGCACCACAGATATCAGAACCAATGTTCTATGAATAGTCATACTAATATATAAAAATCACGAAAGAAAAATTACCAATAATTCATGAACGAAAGTAAAACCAAGTTCATATTGTGAAGGTAGAGAAACGTAACCACTGTACAGTGTACCACTAAACAGAACAAAAAGGCCGCCTCTAATGTTAACCACTTGTTAACAACTTCTATTCGATGTAATATAAAAGGTGGGTCAATAGAACAACACAAGTAGCTGTTTGCCTCTATGAGAACTTGAGAAGTTAGTAAAATATTGCCTGATAGAATAGAAGTCATTATGACAGAATAGCTTTGTGAAGGGAGTTCAAAATTCGACAGGAATAAAAAAAAGGGTGGTTCCACAACAGTTCCACTATTCAAGCGTTCAGTATGATCGAATGTTTCGGTCGCCGTTAAGAGACAACAATACTTCATCAGGGGGAATTGTCTTTAAGAGACAATAAAACGTTACTTGTCCCTTACTGGCCAGTGAGAAACATAACAATTACATCAGCATAATGTTCGTTACTCTGGTAAAGACCACTAAAACAGGGAGCCTAAAACCCAGTGCCATTTGACCACGACTGTATATTGTATAAATATACTACAACAGAATTTCTTGGACACCTCTGACCCATGTCATATATAATGGAATGGTGTAATAATTATTGGTGCGGTTTTTTGCGTAAAATTAATACTTTCTCAAGCTTTATAACACCAACATAACTTGGTTGCTGAGGGTAATGTTTTAATTATTCTAGATTATTAGAAAGTACGATCTCTTCGGCTACTTCGTCCCGCTAGAACGTAACGGTTCTGCGCAGTAAAATGTTTGTATTACCAGTTTAAAGAAATCAGAGGTTGTTTAGAAAAGCTATCGATCTATAATATGCCAAGTTATATTATCACCCGATCAGCTGCACGTTTTCAGCTTCTTTAAGTCTGCACTGAGCTAGAGTATTGATTCTAGGTGCTCTCTCCAATATAAAAAGATAGAAATAGGACAGTTTTAGTGTTTTAGTGGTAAACATTTCATTCATTTTGGATATCTGTGTCAAGGACTTAAACTCATTCAAGAAAGTTTCTTAATTTGTACGTATAGCATTTTTGTTTAAGCGCAGTTTTACTTGCGCTTAAAGTTTTACTTCGCATGGCAGGCATCAAATAAAATGCCGTCCATCGCTCGCACATTGATATCTGGGCTCTCTAACTTGTTGGTAAGATGCGCGCTCGTGGTAATCGCACAGTTGATATCGCACAATGTAGGATTACCTTTAAAGTAATTTTGACAGATTTCACTGGGACAATCCTCGACTTTGTTTCCTTCACAGCACCCACTTTCTCTCTTGAGCTCACTGCCGTCACATCTTTCTCCGTTGCCATGCTCATCCTTCTCTTTGTTGGTCTTGCAACAGTGCTTTCCATAGTTGTAAACGTAAGGGTGCGAGGCGGGGCATCGACCCTTAGCAGCTGAAACAAGGAGAATGTCATTAAACTCCAGATACGGAATAATTGATAAAAAGGGTAATTATAGATGAAATAAACTACAGAGGTAGATTGTAGTTACAACTATATATAACCAATATTAACACCTGAATATATGGATTAGTATTTAGTAGTTGGTTACCTGGATTAGGGTTATTCCGGCAGTTACTACCACTGGGACACGCGACCAGTAGGTTTCCTTCACAGCAACTACTGTGGAACTGTATCACACTTCCGTCACACTTTTCTCCGTCATAATTATCACTCTTCTCCATGTTTGACCCACAACAGTAATTTCCATTACTGTAAGCGTGGGGGTAGAGAGCTGGACACATATTAACTGAACTTGAAGCTGAAACACGATTAGTGATTAATTAGTGATTAATTATTGATTAATTAGTGATTAATTAGTAAATTAGAAGCTCACTACCGGACCATTTCTGAGGCTGGATTTAACTGAATTAAACAGCCCGTTATCCTCGTACCCTAAACCCTTGCTTTAAGTGAACCCGGTCATTAATCACTCATAACATTAATTGTCACACTAATTTAGGAGTCGAACTTATTTTGTGCACGAAGCAATAAAAGTATAAGGACTGAGAATGCAAATCTGTTATTTGATTGATAAAACAGTTCAAATGACTTACACGCTTGACGCAGCAGAACAAATAACACCACAGAGGTCACAACCAATGCTTTACGTCGGATTAACACCATACTACGCTGAAATTGAAATTAGCAGTATAAGCTAGAAAACAAGAAACTTCCACTTAAAAGGAAAATCAAAAAGTCCCTAGATTTAGTGTTACCGTCAAGTCCGGCGAGTCTGTTTCAAAATATGATTTACTTGAAAAGTTTTGTTAAGCCCTCGAGATTTAGTTTTCCTGTTTACAAGTATATCACAAAAATCTTGATCAAATGAAAAATAAAAACGTAGCTGAGACTCAAACAGTAAATAATTGAGACTTGAAGAGTGGCCAACTATTCGACAACTATTTATTTATGATCAATCCTAGCGCCGGCAGGGCCCCGGGTCGCCTATTCAATATTCATTACGGCAACAGATGATTTACTTATCAGCTATAATCCTTGTTCGTATTTTAAAATTTAATTACAGGGCGTTGAGGCTCCTTAACAAAGATTAAATCATTAAAATTGACATGGGTGATCAATGCTCATCTTTATTAAAATAACTGCCTTTATCTAGTTGAAAGATCTTTTAATTAATCATGATGAATATTATGATTATACAGATTGTGGATACTTTAATTACAAGTTAGGTGCCAGCCAGGTTAATCTCATGTTCTAATATTTCCTGTTGTCAATGAATAAATGCAATAAAAGTCTAATCCCCCGTAGTTACGGAAGAGATACGAAGCGGCAGTTCAAGAAAGAAACGACAGGGGAATTCATCTGATCGAACGGAACGAAGAAGTGTGCATTTTTTACGAAAAAGTCAACATTCATGGTAAGAAATCAACTGATCGTTCTTCACAATGCACAGAAACTTGCAAACATAACTTTACAAAAAAGCTCAGTTTTGCCGAAAAGTGATTTTTCATCTAGGTCAGCTCCTTAGCGGGATGAGATGTTCAGATCCGAGGAACTGAATTTAGGCAGCGCTCCATCCCTCATATAATGATGGCCGAATCTTATTTGTTATTGAGAGCTCCCTTTAAACACATTTATCTGACTCTGATAATGAGCAGCATCAGCTGTACATGTTTATAATTCGGGCAGAGTTGCCACAGGACGTGCCTATAATTGCCTCATGAATATGTTTAATTATATGGGCATGTGATTCGAATTTGGGTCATGGTTGGCATGTGAATAATGAATACTAAGGTAATAAAATTAGGCATTTTATTTTATTCGATATAATCAGAGAGGAATATTGATGAGCCCATAAACTCATTTCTAAAAGTCTGTTATCAATAATCTATTATTATGGAAAATAAACCACAGTGGCGTCTGGTGGTCTGGTATTTAATAATGTAATTCAATTTAGTCATTAGTCAAGAATATTAACGAGCCTAAAAGCCCAATAATTCTGATAATGATTTATAATCACCGGACTTCTCACCATTATAACTCTCACAACAGATCAGCTGTTAAGGGAAGGTGCAGTAAGCATGCAGAACCAGGATGAGAATATAAGGGTACTGGAGCTGGAGACCAGAGAGATCCAGAGGCAGATAGATCTGTTGAGAAAACAGGTTCCAGACAAGGCTAACATTGAGAGCTCTCTTGTTGACTCCCAGATCGAGGTATGTTGTGTGAAATTTATCCTGGGATTGGGTCAATCGTTTAGTATCTTTGTGGTCGAACATATTTAAAACACCCCCCTCCTAATAGCTAAAAAACCCCTCCTCCCAGCTTGCCACGACACAAGAACACTTGTACGATCTGGAGAAGAAGCTAGAAACCCCCGAGAACAAGGGCCGAGTGAGGCTGCTCAAAGGACAAGATCCTGATCCAGATAAACTGGAGGAGGATTGTGAGAAGCTGGAGGAGAGACTAGCCGAACAGGAACAGAAACTTCTGGAAAAGGAACTCATTTTAGAGGAAGAGACTCGACTCACTGATAGAGTCACAAAGAAGGTTAGTTTAGAAAACAGTATTTTGTATTTGTTTTCTTTTGTAAGTTCGTAACACTTCCGACTTCCCCTTCTCATTCACTAGATACACACTCTACTACTATCTAAGACACGACCTACCTTACTAGTTAATGTTTTAACGTGTAAGTTAAAGATGATGCTCAATGTTAATTTCAGGTTGATTTGGGTCAGCAGGATACGTTACAACTAGCAAAGCAAGTTAATGAGTATCAACGTAAACTTCAAGACACTACCCGCAAAATGATGGCCGTTGTTTCAGAACTCAGCATGAATCAAGTAATTATTAACCTTTTGTAACATTCATAGCAGTACTGGAGGTCGACATGAACCAATTAAATCAAAAAGATAAAATTTGTGATCTGAAAATTCATAGCTATTTCAGAGCTCAACGTGAACCAAATACTAATCAATATTTTGAACTCAATATTTATATCAAATACTGAATATTCATATCAATGTCTGGCAATGTATTTTATAACTGTTCAGATATCACTCGCTGTTATTGTGGCTTGTTAAAGTCACTATTTAACAACTTTCCAATCAATCAGGCCGAAACCATGAAGTTGCAGCAACATGCTACTGATAGGAGATCCGAGGTTGAGGACGCTTATCGTAAGTTGGATATGGGTCTACCACCAACTGAGGACGCCGAGATGGAGTGGCAACGAATGTTGAGGGATGATGAGATGAAATCTGCCAGGATACTTCAGAAGCAGCAGGTACTGATACTGGCAATCTTGCGCAGAATTGTTTTTTTTTGGAATTTTACGTAGCCCGCGCAGTCAATATGGTGATGAAACATCGAGTTTTTTCGCGCAGTTTCCCTAGCAACGATCTATTGATACAGCGTGTATTCTATCGATTCGTATTTTGAGGCTTTTTATTGCAACAATGGGACATTTTGGCGAGGGCTGAGTCCCAGCCATACATTTACACTCATCGATTATACTGAAAGATTAATTCTTAAATTGGACGGCAGTTAAGTCGATGTGTTCATCATGCCTGTCCAAGCATATCATTCAACTGTTAAATTCCCGGACGGACAAGGCTTAAGGCCACCAACCCAAACTAATATGTATTTGGAAGTGCCTTGATGAGCTATGTACACTTTCGATCTAATGTCGGTAATATGTGTCCTACTCATCTAAATCATCTTGAGCACTGAGCAGTGCAGTGTAGAGAGGCCTTCCATATTAATGCCAAAAAGAGAGGTGACGGACTGGTGTACCACTGAGATTTTATCGGCCTTGAAATGATATTAAACCTACTCCCATATAAACATATATAAAATTTACCCGTATTCCAGGCTGAAGAGGAAGCAGAACAATACACTGTACCGGGTGGAATCACCACTACAGCAGAACCGCGACCCAACGCTTACATTCCTGACGATCTCACGGAGCTGCCCGTTCCTCGACCATACGGTGCTTTGGCTCCCTTTAAACCCACAGAACCTGGAGCTTGCATGCGGCACATCAGAAAACCGATCGTTAAACCGATCGAAATCTAGAACTGATACAGAGTATTTGTTTTATTTGTTTGTAGAATCAGATATTCCAGGATTTTATACATCGCTCCAGTTGGTGCGTGTCTACTTTTACCCGGATGTGTTTTCATTGGTCGAATGACTGTTCAAAAAAATGGTCGAATGTTAAGTCGAAACCTGATAACTGGATCTCTAGAAACAATAACTTCTGTTAAATTTACATCATTTGATTTGGCAAATGGTTGTCATAAACATCTCAAACATGAAAACGCTTCAAATCCAGACTCGACCAAACTTTCAATCATTCATTCGACCTGTTATTCGACCAATGAAAACACATCCGGGTTAGACGCATTGGAGCTGCTTTTGATGAAGAGTGAGATTTTTGTACATTTAGTTTTTTCTGAACTTATCAGATAAACCGATGTAACATAAGATGAGGAGATGAAACAATTTTTGTTCTACGATATTCAAGAATCAGACTGAAGTTATAGTGAAGATTAACCAGAAAATGTACATTGTATGTAGATATTTTTAATTGGAAACTTTTTAGTTGACTAGTCTACATTCTGACTTGTAATTGATCCATTGCAACTGATTTGATTTTGAAACTTTCATCAAATAGTACAGAATTACACAGCAATGAACTTACCTGGGGACCCCAGGCTATTATGTTCATAAACATAGAATAGAGATTCGGCGGAATGACATGCAGAACGCTTCCCAGTAATTAAAAAATGGTGACAACGAATTTTAAGGCTCAGGAAATGATCAGACTGGTTAGAGCAAGCACAAGTAATAATAAATTGACTGTATACTAAATGATTGGACTCTTACTCTGGCCCCCGTATAGTCATAATATAGTAATTAGAAATGTACTATTATATATGTATAAATAGGGTGGGCCAAAAATCAGTGTGCGAACGTTTGGTCTTATACCTCCGCCGTGTTTTATATTTGAGAGCTGTTGCTTTGCAGATGGCATACTGTACCTTCTTGTTCGAGGATTCCGTCGCCAAAATTTGAAAATTCGAATATTTTAGACCACGCCCATTCAATATTAAAACACCTATATTGTTCTCTCTGAACATGCTGGACGCCTAATTTTTTCAGAGACGGTAGATCATTAAATGTTGCATCTGATCTGAAAAAAATGAGGCAAAACGGATTAGAAATGACGAAGTTGCCAAGGATTTTGTGTATCTCGTTAACAAAATTGACTGGGTGATTATGTTACACCGTGACACGACACCTTAATTGGGCAGCCTTAACGATTCCCGTTAAATGTTTAACGGGGTCCGGGGTCTACAATTTTAAATTGATGCGATGCTTGGCTAAATAAGGAAATTTATTATCAGGTCAATATTCTCATCCACTTTATTACACTATGTATACATTGGAATTGTAAAGAATTTGTAATTCTCGGAAAATTTGTAAACTCTGTATTTACCGACTAAGTAATCTAACATGGTCATTAGGTCATGGAGCACATGTAGTGACGTTGCTTGACTGTTTCTCAGTATCAATCCTTATATGGACATGGCATTTAACTTGTACTAAAAACTTGGATCTCCTGAAACCACGTCAACTTGGAGTTCAGTTGAAATGGTTAATGATTGCTTCGTTTTATTTCAAAGACTTTCGTTGATTTGTGCTCACAATTATTTGAAGTCACTTTTACCACAACTTTTTATCTTAAATCTCCAGTTCTCGTGGTGAATTATTGTCATTAACATCTTTAACACGAAACACGCTTAAGCAGCATAATTTATGAACACTTTGAGCCATTTCAGTTTTCCGAACTTTCTACCAAACTTTCGACCATAGTTTCAACCCCACTGTATTAAACTTTTGAGCACACGCAACGTCGCCATATATCCAGTCAATCCCACAGTTCCTGGACCAACTTTTCCTCCACTTTAAACACTATCATTACAATTTAAAATCCATATTAAAAAATTTGTCTCTGGACCCATTGATAAGCTATTAATTGTTAATTATCCGGCTTTTACTCTGCAATGATCAAATATCTGATCACCTCCCCAAAGTTTGTCCTTCACTAAATCTCTAGCAGTAAGGGGTCGTTCACATATAATTACTTAATCAGCCAAAGGGGGGGGGGGGTTTCCAAATGATTACGCTGGTGTAATTTTGACTCAATATGCAATGGTTATGGGTAAAACTGATTACGGAGGGGGAGGGGGATTAAAAATTGTCCAAAAAGTGATAACGTAATATGCGAACGACTCCTGGTACGAACAAAGTACAGATTAGTCCTTTGTCAATCAGTCCTCATATTGTGCAACCAAACAATCGAGATCTCCCTGATCGTAGACTGAACAAATCTGTTGAACTATTGTATGCTTGTGTGTGCGTGTGTGTGTGCACATACTGTGTTTTGTTCTCCAATTAGCTCTAGAATGAATACTGAATAGGCTGGTAAAATACAGCCGTATTTCTCTGGTACGTGATTTTCTTTCCAACGCACATGAAGTTGTACATTCTGAATCTAATAATAATTATATTTTACTATCATTTGTAAGATGCTCTAAGCTCTTATAACCGAGACCATCAAATAACGGTTCTAGACTTTAGTCCCGTTTGTACTGAATATTCTCGTTTTGTACTAGTTGACGTTGTTGTTTGAACCATTTCTTTATCGGGGATTCGATGAACTCAATCAGTATCACAGGTATGCTGTTGGATGTTGATAAATATTTAGTTTGAAATCAATAAACTTAATCCAGTCTTAAACTTAAACTTCAATACTAACTTCCAATTATCACCAACCAACATGTAGCGTTTGAAAATAATACCACTACAAGTATAAAAGTTTAAAATGCAAAACAGAGGTGATCGATCATATAATCAATAATTTGATCTTGTTTCAGTTACCCTTGTGGCTGTCAGCTTAGTGGTCTCCTCAAATGGTTTTGCTGTAGGTTCGTAACACATAAATTGCAGCTACTCTGCTGTTGCAATCACCCGAAATCTCCACTATTAACGGATATATTTTGTCGTACATTTTATTTGAAAATCAGTCCACAATTGCAAGTTGTAGAAATTATAACCCAAATTTATAAAGCTCCCTTGGAACACCGCAGGAGAGTTGGTGACATGTAACCTATGTCACCCGTTTGCTGGCGACACGGCACCGGAGGAATGTGACACGGACCCTGAGTACGGAGTGGAGTGTCCGCTGTGTTATCAGCTCTCTGGATCTGATAACTTCTTCAGAGAGATCTGCGTTCCTGTCAGCAACTACATGACCATCAGTGAGTTTAGTGACCATTAGTGAGTTTACAGAGTCGTTTTCATCCCCTCTCGGGCCTTCAACCTCCGTCTAGTAAGCTGCGACAAACTCCCCACCTCCCTCTCCCCCCAGACAAACCCCCCGGTCCTCATTAAAGCAAATTTAAACCTCCGTGTTTCACCGCCATTTATGGTCCGGTTTTCGTCATTTTCCAGTTCCGGAGTAGAAACAATGTTCGCCCTCACTTCTCAGTACTTTATAGCTTTGGTTATGAGTATTTGTAAGCTTTAAACGTGATTTTATGCAACATGTTTTTCAATAACCACCTCTCCCAGTGAACACGGTCATTCAGCCGGAGTTAGAATTGTGTTGGATGAAGAACCAAGGTAACTGTGTCCTACGACTGGTCGGACCTGTTTCTTCCTCGTCACCAACAATCTCTCCGGAGCCGGCAACCACAGATCCAGACTGCGCGAACTCTACTGATGAAGATGATGCTAGTTTTGTTGAGGATGAGATCGATGAGATCGATGAGAAAGGGGTGGATGAAGGTTATGATGTTGAGGACAGTGTTGTTCAAGGTAATGGCATTGAAGACAATGATATTCAGGGTGATGATGTTGAAGACGATTCTATCGCTGACGGTGCTGTTGAAAACGATTCTGTCGCTGACGATACTGTTGAAGACGATTCTATCGCTGAAGATGATACTGTTGAAGATGATACTGTTGAAGATGATACTGTTGAAGATGATACTGTTGAAGATGATACTGTTGAAGATGATACTGTTGAAGATGTAAATGTTGACGATGATGAAGAAGATGTCTCCGAAACTTTGGATATAGATGATGAAGATGAGGACAGTACTGTCTTATTTGAAGAAATATTTCTGCTGTTTGTTAATGAGGAAACATCTATGGCAAGCACACTTGAGTGAATTACGCTTTATCTGTACTTCTAACACCACGATTAACTGCAATAAATATGCACAAACTGAGGTTTATTTCAAACCCCACGTAAATTACGCAATTTATATCACAGTCCTATGATGATAAAAAAGAAAGTACATTTTGGGATTTATTTAATAATTGATAACAGTGAACCCTTGTAATTTGTATTCGTATAATGAATGTTGTGAGCTTTGTAAGAGCCTAGTAGATATTTGAAAGTTTATCCATAAAGCAATGAACGTGACCGATATTGTTTTATAGGGCTAATATCAGTCCATTAGAGCGTAATCTCTTATCGTTATTGCTGACTATCTGTTAACATTAAAGGCAGTGCTATGATAAAAGAAGATATATCTTATTATATCTCAAAGTTCTTGTTGAAATACAAAAACTATAAAATACCGACTATCACTAACTGATGAAAATGGAACCATTGTCAATATCCAACCAGATATTACATTAATCTTGTATGCATGTTCCAATATTTTGGATTGTCAGTGTCTGCTAATGCTTTTTTGGCCTGCGAGACTTTGGTGAGTTCCGCCAGATAATGGAGCCTGATCTACTCAGACAGCATTATGAATACTATATACTATGTATTAGTGTTATTATCATATCAATGATCGACAGTTATTATCGCGATAAACCGATGGAATTGTTTGATAGTTGATCTGCAACTTAGCTCATGTATAAAAATAGTATTGTCAGCATTTTTATTCATTTCAAAAGAACTCATCCGAACTCTGACACGTTTTCAAGCAGCATATGACTCAGATATAATTAATAAAGAATGCTCGATTTGCATATTATGCGAACCAGCAGATACTCTTAGCTTTGCTATTAACAGAATATCTCACATATTATGATGATACCAATAAATGGCTCATCTCAACGCTGCCCCCCGCTGAGATATGATCTGATTCCTATCTGTCACGTGAAGCAACTGCAGCTACTTTTTTATTACTTTTCTCAGCGCATATCTGCGAGCTAGCGTTGTTATTTGCAGTTCGTTATCTGGATTAGAGTTAAATGTCAGCCTTCTTGTGATAGTAAAACAGTTAAACCCCAATTTAACGGGGTTGTCGAGAGAAAGGAGCTACCCCAGTAAATCTCACTAGATGCATGTAAATATGATAATTTCCGGTGATCTGAGAAAGACTGTTGGGGTGAGGTAAACCAGGGTTTCACTACACATTCTTACCTTCTCATTCTTACCTTCTCATTCTTACCTTCTCATTCTTACCTTCTCATTCTTACCTTCTCATTCTTACCTTCTCATTCAAGTTAGAATGGTTAGATATTTGCTCATTCAGCCCCAAAACGTGTCGGTAAATGATCATTGGATAACTGATCTTTATGAATGAATATTATGTGTCTTAGACAAATATTTCCTAAGTGAATGGTTATTTGATGTCACCAATTATTAGATTATATATTTGTATGGATTGTTCTCAATTATGACATACTGTCATTAGCCTGACATGCAATTGTACCATTATGTTAATTGATAATCAATTCATTGTAATTAATAAAAGATGCATGCTCAATGCTCATGTGGTACAACTACATATTATACCATATTATACCAGTAAAACTTTTATATACCAGGCATCTCGGGGAAACGAAAAGTACACGGTATAGAAACAAAAAGGTATAATAGATAAGAGAGAGAGGGTTACATGATCCCATCCCCAGTATCAGAATAAGCCTCCTAAATAATCTCTCATAAACCCCGTTATCTACTTATATGCATAAACCGTTTCAATGTATCGTGAACACCCTGTATTGTTTCGTATTGCCATGCGATGCAGCTTGACGTGAAGTTTTGGGGGAAAGAAGAGGAACGGTATATCGAGGTGTCCGGTATAGAGAGGCACGGTGTGTAGACTTATAGAGGTTCGACTGTACAACATATTGAGAGGAATGTAGACTACGATGAAGTACGGCCGATCTAATTTAAATTTTATTGAATTAAATCTGGTCTGGCATTGCCATTACTTTATATCAGGATAATTTCGTATCTGGATGCCATCGAGTTTGTGAGTCGCCACAGTGAAAGGAATCAGTTAAATGAATATGTTCCTCTGAAAGAGGCATTACATACACTATACAGTTTATACATATAAAGACCACTTAGGCTGCGTTTTATCACTGTTTTGATTTAGTACAGCTCAACCATTTGTTTTTACAGTTGCTCTCTGTCATGAAATAGAGCGGGTTTAAAGAGCATAACACGGGATAGCTGGACTATCCAGCCTCGTCATTAGCATTTTTACAGAGCCAGCCCTGTAAAATACAGGGAATGGAGACATGCTGCTTGTCTTTAATCATCCTCACATAAACGGGAATAGTTAAAATTCTCTAACTTTATTTGGGTTAGAGTGTGAGTCTTCTCAACCTGATACGTGAAGTCTGTTCTCTTTTCCTTCCGAGCGCTGTCTCCAGCTCGCTCAGCTCGCAGATGCGTCCTAGCCTCGTCTGTGAGTCGTGCAAATAATTGTTTTTTAAATTTACATCAATCTATTGTTCTAAATGCTTCTTATTGGTAGGTTTTATTTAATTTTCAGCTGACTACATTGTCTAATTAATCTCGGGGTTAGCAGTGATTGTCGTTTGTGTCGCCGAAAATCTTTATTCTGAAATGAATCTCATTGAAAACTCGTTATTATTCCAATACGATAATGAGCCCTACATTCGAAGTAATGCGTTCCCATTTTCCTGGTCGCATGCCCGAGCGTCTGTAATTGAGATATCCTATAACAAAATCTACCACGATATTCCTCATCGTTTTCTGATAAGAACCCGTCAAAACTTGTCTTAAACGAGTTGAACCCCCTATTTCAAAGAGAGAGTTGCCGTCTCCATCGTGGCGCCAATTATTTGCTTCGCAGCCTATCATACCTGCTCCCAATTGAATTTATCGAAATCGGTGGCCACATATTATAATTCGCTGCATTGTTGAGCTCATTATTTGGTTTGATGTTGACAAATTGGGGATCACGTCCCCAAGTATTTGGTAAACTTTTTGTTTAAAATGAGTTTCCGCAACACTAACAACATCAGCCGTGTGTGTGACGGGGTGGTCGATAGTACTTCTATTTGTTTTCATAGTCAGAGTAGAGCAGGATGATAACTATTTTAACTATTTAGGGGCTTCCTCATTCGCATGTTTATAATGTAAACTGGGAACTGTTTGCCGCCTCTCTCCTGTACGCTGTAGTACGCCTGTCAGCCTGTAAGTATACGCTGTAGTATTAGTGGCAGTGCGCCTTTGGACTCTAGGAATTAGACAAGGTGTAGGAACTCGCTCAAGTTGCTCATTATGGACACTTAAAAGAAAGGGGAAAGCGCATGAATAAAAACGTAACACCACGACATAACATAACAGGGCTATAGTACAAATAGTCAAATAGGGCTACATTTTTTTTAAATTAGCAAAGGGCTAAAAAATCAAGAACTATAAGGTAACTCTACAAACCTACAAAATGACTGTAAAACTTACAATAGACGGATCCTCGCCAGACCAAGCAGTGAACTGTTAGCTCGTTAAGCGTGTAGGCAGCGTGCAGAGCTACTTATAAAGGCGCATAATACCTATTAGTGAACACCTTAACTCTTAAACTCCGTAATTTTATCAGTTAATTCTATTGGATAATTGAGAAAGCACCTCTATTTCATGGACAATACAGATCTGCGCTTCAATTGTGATTCATGTTTCAACTGTAACTGTAAGTTTGTCTGCACGGAACCTCCCAGCCTCGATTCCTTGCTTAACTAGCCGTGCAGCAAGGATATCCACTGCAGGTTCACCAGGTTAGGCACATCACCAGCTCTGCATCGCACATGTTCAGTACTTATAGGCGACCATAAGTCTCATCACACATAACTTTTTCTTTATTGTCAGATGTTTTATGTAAGCTGGCCTTTATGTGAGGAGCGAGGCGGAGGAACCTTATATACTTATTTAAACACAATCTAGACTACGGATTCAATCTAGATCTGGGTTCAAAGTAGGATTCGACTGTAGGTTGGTCTGTACGGAGCCTCCCAGCCTCAATTCTTTGTTTAACTAGCAGTAGCTATACAGCAAAAATATCCATTAGGTTTACCTGTTCAGGCACAAGGAATTTTGCTTCATAATTTCCTGTCGTTCAATTATCCGAGCCGAGAAGGTTTTGAATTGAATTTTTGAAATTAAGGGTACTGAGCAGCAAGGTGTCGGAGGGACTGAGGACAAAGCTTTCTTCGTGATACTCAACCCAAACATCTAATTGGATCAGCATATTCTGAGAAGATTTCACATTTCCCGAGTTCGCTACGCTGTCTCAACAGTCAGTGGAACCCATATCGGGGTACCCAGTACCCACCCTCTCTCGGCAATAGGTCTGGGAGGGGCTCGCTCCTCCCAGTTCCAGTACATTCCTCCATCTTCTCCCTCTTAACATATGTCTTGATATGTGCATATTATACAATAGTCTGTACAGTGTACAGCATAACGTCCGGCTGGTGGCTTGAAAGAGCTCACACCAGCAGACACCTGATTGCTACACTAGTTTCCGGACACCTCCCGCCCAATCACAGCGTAAGGTTTCTGTAACGTGAGAGGGAGGGAACCAATCAGGAGAGCGGGTGGTATGTTTGTATTATTATTGTTATGGAGCAGCTGCCTGGTTATCGGTCTTATGTTGTCCCCCTTCTCCAGTACAAATACTTGAGGGGTAGTCTTGCTACGTGGTTTTACTACTAATACTATACGTGGTTTTGTTCTTCTAAAATAGCCATCATAAAATTGGGGTCTTTGTCGTCGTACGCTCCATTTTTCCATGATGATTCATCAGTGTTCCAAAACAAACTTTGTCAGATTCAAATTTCTCTGTTCTTTTCTTCGGGTAATGTAGCCAGTGTTTAGGTTTGAACCGGTTCAGCTTCTCTGTATGTTTATCCAGTCATTCCGTCCGTTGGGGATTCAATCGGTTACCACGTAGTGAAGTCATTTAAATATCCAATCGTACAGCTGCCATAAGCAAGCGGGGTCTACTGTTCAACTAACCGTACATTACTGGGGTCTACTGTTCAACTAACCGTACATTACTGGGGAGTACCTACTATTCAACTAACCGTACATTACTGGGGTCTACTGTTCAACTAACCGTACATTACTGGGGTCTACTGTTCAACTAACCGTACATTACTGGGGTCTACTGTTATAGCATGCATTTCTCAATGTAAGGTTTGTTCGTTCAACTTACAAAGATTTTCCGATTGATAACTGATTGCCTTGATTTAACCAAAGACTTTGCGCCATGCCGTAGTTCGTATCTGATTTCAGTTGTTTTGGAGAGAAATTAACTATTGCTTGATTTAATTCTGGATGTTCATTTTATATTATTGATAGACATATCATTGGCATTCCTTCTTTTAAATTTCAAAAATTTCGATCAATCCGGCCCTTGATCATCGAGCAATATTTACTCTTCCCATTTTACCGTTCTTTATTGTAATTTTAGGTTATTTTAAAACTCAGGAATTTAAAAATTCTGCTCCTCTAATCTAGTTATCATGTTTTGAATGAACCAAATAACAAATAAATGATCCAAACAATACCGAAGTTTATCATCAACTTGATGCTGTTATGAAATACCGTGCATATTGAATTGGAGCCAAAAATGTGCTTGCTTTCAAAAGTTTTTAATCTGAACACAAGGGTCCCCCCTTGTGAAAAATTTTGAACAAATTTTCGAAAACTTTGGTGCTTTAAATATTATAATTTTGGTACCAAAAGTTGCGTCTGATTAAGCTCATTACGATCCTGTAAGAATTATTTCAAAATATTCAATATTTTAGGAGTTATAGGTATTTAAAGCAATACATTAACCATCGTCCTTTGTACACTTTTGCAATGCACAGGAGGCCCACATACATCTTGACGTTATCGTGCTACACGGTGAATTTTCATTATTCACAGTTAAAGGCAACTTTTGGTACCAAATTTATCAAAATCAGAGACCAAAAATTCTGTGCCAACTCATGGCGCTTATTACATAGACTAATAGGCAGTAAAACAGCACTGCAGTTTTATACGCTGCAGATTTGTGGGAGTGAAATAGAATTTAAATTAATGGTGATTTTTATTAATGACTCCTGTCGGAGTAGTTATGACATTATTGAGAACAATAAATCTTTATGATCAAACATCACAGAATTGCAATTAATATTGCAGATAACAACGGCTTAGTGGCTCAGTTGGTTAATCCGCCTGGTATTGCTTGAGGTACCAGGTTCGATTCCCGACTCTGTCACTAGCCGTGGGGTGAGCGTCGTCGACGCTCAGCTAAGGATTCTGAGTGGTCTATGCAGCCCCCCCCCCCCCGGTCCACTCAGCCAAATACTCGAGAAATCAGGTGTGAGGGTTAAATGAGGAGCTGCCCATTGCAGCAAAGTCTCGGGCGAAGAAAGTATGGTACACACTACCTTAACCGTCACTGGCCTAATGTATAATTGAATCCTTTGGCTTCCTGTAATTGGCTGGTTACACACTTGTGTAACAATGTGGCTGTTGGAATGTCCGAAGTAAAATAAGTGTTGAGATAAAAATATAAAAAAACAGCATTTGAATTCGCAGAATTGTCAAGATTGTAGATCCGTGGGATGATCCACTGAGGCAGCTGCCTTGTAACTGGAAGTGTGATCAGTATTATATGAGAAAATGACAATTTTTCAACTTCGCATTCATTATAATTTTATTACATAATTCCATATTATTATGTTAATGATGTTAATAATTTTAGTACGTTATTGATATGCTTATTATGCATATTAACGTAATTGTGGTATATTGATGTAATTGTGGTATGGATCCCTTTGTTTGGAAATTTAAATCCTTTATGACCGATTACTGGTGGGTGTTCACTTCAATATCTTGTTCTAAAAATGCTGTTGCCACTGATCGTTGCTTCTTGCTTTTCGAATAATCTTAATCTATGTTTTAGTTTTACATTCTGTAGTTTGTTTCTCTACAGTTTCAATTAAGTATATCATTTTTAGCTTGCGTCCAATTACGGCTGGAAGTTGCTTAAACCTTTTAAAAGACTTCTAAAACCACTTTTACTTCTGAGGTAAATCTCAGGAGAAATTATTCAAAATGACACACGCATCATCAGCAAATGAAAATGTTTTGTGGTACATAGGTGGTAAATAACTCAGTTCACGAATTTGATATTTAATAAGCTTTATGAGCTGTTAACGGAGAAGGAGGAAAATCAAATACCGTTCTTATTCTTAAGGCTTAATTAAAGATACATACTTAGATGAACATTGAACACTGAAAAATCCGAGTAAAGCGTGCTCTGAGTTCCGCTAAAGTAGGTTTATATTCAATTTTCCGTTCCTTTCAGGATTCAGATAGGCCAACATATTTGTAATTATAATAAAATAATTATTGATTAATCTATTTGTCTTTTAGTTATTATCACATTTGTACATTGATTCTGGAGAAAATATTTACTGTTTACATGAAGATTCACGCTTATGATAACTTCATCGAATTCGATGCTAAAAGCAGTAAAAATGACGCCTCGGAATGAACATAAACGTCTTGAATAATTAGAAATATTGAAAAAAATTCTTGCTGTATCACTATTCATATAAATTAAAATTATCCTCCAATTATATGTTTGGACGGAATAGAATTCTTTGCCTTTGGTACAAATAATTCAACAGGGGTTGAAAGCTTAAAATAGTTTTTATTACCTTTTATTTAATTTTTTTACAGTTTTGAGAACTTCCACGAAAATTTATCCATCCTCAGTCATTTGTGGTGTCCGATAGCAAAAAAAACTCAGTCACTCACCTTGGATTTTTTTGATAAAATCGATCGTGTGAGTAACATTTTTTGAGGTCCATTACCATTATCAAAATGCAATTACTGCTCGCAGACTTCGTGCTTACGTTAATGAAGATATATCATGTTAAAAGTTGAGAAAATTTAATGGTTAAATCAGCATCGTCTAGACAGCCCACTCCAAAAATCACAATAAATTATTGACTTAGTGATTTGATTTGGCAGTTAAAATGTCCAACATTAAACTGCTCTTCTGACACATTAGACTCAATGGATTTAGCAACATAAAGAGTTTTAAGAGTTTCTGTCTGCTATAATTTTTACATAACACGCGTCGTATTGTCAAAGATACGAGCCATCAAAAGCCTTATCAAAGCCCCGGTTCCAACGCCCTGATGGACAGTGGACACGTTTCAAGGCTACTGGCGGTATTAACAATATCAATATTTCCAAGCAGACGTTAAAATTCTATTTGAATTTTAAGGCCAGAAACCGGTGACCATACAAGAAGAAGAAAGACTATAGTTGTCAGTATATACTGCTACCGAATTTTGTACGGCTCCTTCAGGATTGGGAAAATGGAGAATGAAATTTAGTCTAGATGTTTTTAAAGTGGTGGAGTTTTATCCGCGGGGGATGATACCGTGGCCGAGCTCGCTGCGGTCGTCAAAACCGATTGTTCTCCTTGTATTACAGTTGAAATTTCAAATGTGCTTGTAAAAGCACCGTCCTGTAACAATGCCCGCACCATACTAAAGTATCCGCCGAGCAAGTCCGTGCGGTCAAATATATACTTGCTTTAAAATTTCACATGCAAAAGATCATTGGTACATATGAGATGCTCAGGAGTTTTAGTATTCCTCATCTCTCTCACTCTCGAAGCGCGTTTGTTAAACCTTTGATTAATATTCATCGCATAATCCGGCTATATTTTCGTCGCGGCTCTCTAGACGTTCAGGGATGGTCACAGGACCCCTGACTGGCTGGTGAGTGGTTGCCCGGTAATTTGGAGTTGTCTGATTGGGTAATGGGACAGTACCATGTCCTGCTTGACGGAGAAGAGGGCCAACAGGCGTGTTCTGCCCACTCTACGGGGAATTCCCTCAATGATCACCCATTTGATTGCGATGTGTGTCTTGCGTCTGTTTTCTTACTCGGTCTTCTCCCGTTTTCAGTTGCCCGTTTGTCTAGTCTCGCACAGGGTGGGTTCCCAGTTTTTACTAGCACAGAACGGCCAGGTACACGTACCGAGTTAGGAATCAGGATGTACAGTGTCACTTGAGAGTCTCCACTATCTGTACTGAGTCACTTTCGAGAGTCTCCACTATCTGTACTGAGTCACTTTCGAGAGTCTTCACTATCTGTACTGAGTCACTTTCGAGAGTCTTCACTATCTGTACTGAGTCACTTTCGAGAGTCTCCACTATCTGTACTGAGTCACTTTCGAGAGTCTTCACTATCTGTACTGAGTCACTTTCGAGAGTCTCCACTATCTGTACTGAGTCACTTTCGAGAGTCTTCACTATCTGTACTGAGTCACTTTTGAGAGTCTCCACTCTCTGTATGGAGTCACTTTCGAGAGTCTCCACTATCTGTACTGAGTCACTTTTGAGAGTCTCCACTATCTGTACTGACTACTGAGTCACTTTCGAGAGTCTCCACTATTTGTACTGAGTCACTTTCAACTTCAAGAGTCTCCACTATCTGTACTGACTACTGAGTCACTTTTGAGAGTCTCCACTCTCTGTATGGAGTCACTTTTGAGAGTCTCCACTCTCTGTACTGAGTCACTTTCGAGAGTCTATGTAGACATGTCCATACTATGGACCACATTAGATTCCTCCATAGATCTCTACTGATAAGTACAAATCAAAGATATGCATTTAATTTTATCACCAGCAACGAAGCGATAAATAAATTTCGCATTTTCATATAAATGAAATCGGAGAAGCGTAACGTACTAAAATATTGGCTCTTTTTTCAAGAATTAATCTCATTAAAAGTAAAACTGTGTCCATGTTTAAACTTGAAAAGGCCCCCTTCTTTTAACAGTGACAATTGATACTTATCATAGAAATTCAACCTGTTTGGAATTTTTTCTTTTAAAATCTACTGGAAGCTCATGTTCTAATTTTATTTGCTCATGTTTTAATTTTATTTGTCAAATATTTCGTGTATATTAAATAGTTACAAATATAACTTCATCGAATTCGATGTCTTGAATAATTAGAAATACGTATCGAAAAAAATTCCTGCCACTAATAATTATAAATTAAAATTATCCTCCAATTATATGTTGGGACGGAATAGAATTCTTTGGTACAGATAGTTCAACAGGGTTTGAACTTGTAATAGTTTTTATTACCTTTTATTTAATTTTTCTAGTTTTGAGAACTTCCACGAAAATATATCCATCCTCAGTCATTTAGGATTTTGTGGTGTCCGATAGCAAAAAAACTTGGTCATTCACCTTGAATTTTTTGATAAAAGTTAAACTGTGTCATGTTGGGAGCTCATGTTCTAGTTTGTCTTTCTTTTGCAGTGAAACTGAATTATTAATGTCACATTTTTCTGGGAAGATGTCACTTTTCTCAAAGTGGTTTTATTTCGGATTTTTACTCGAACTTGATACATGCACTATGCTATGTTAAACTTTTACCAGCTTTTTATCGTTTTCAACTCAATCAGAAGTTTCGATTCGGAAAATAATTCTTCTCGAAAGTTTCTCAATGAAACAGACTGTAAAAAGTTTGAGTTGTAAAACTTAATAACATCTGAATTGGAACGTGACGGCGCCAGTCATTTCTCTTTGTATGTTTGTTAAGTTTGTTAAGTTAAATTATCGACTGCACACCGAACATTCTAGAGGGAACCGTAGATTAATAATTGTGCTTTGTTCCCTGTAATTACAGCTATCTCATCAGAACCAAGTCTCACTCACCTAATAGTTTTAACAAACGTGTTCCTAGTTAAAAAACTATCGGCTCTTTCTTGTGATCATTTCACTACAAAGCAGCAGCAGCAGCACCAATGATATGCACGCTGATGTCACGGAGCTGTCATTGTCAAACGGTTCCTCACCGTCTGTCTGTTCCCCTGCTAGATTATATGAGGTAAGGATCAGGATCTAATTAGACCCAGTAAACAGAGCGGCCCTCCAATTACAAGGACTCATACGTCTCTCCCTTCTCTCTCGGATGTTTTGATAAGTAGTCGTGTATAAAGTGAGCTGGGGGCAGTGTGATGACTGATCCTGATCTCCCAGGTGGCACCTGTGTAATATGTACTCAGCACCGTCGCACTACAGTATTTCAGGTCACAGTATAGCATACTCCACGTCATTAGTGCATCATCCAGCACCGTTTGGAGATCGTGACCCCGGAGACCCCTGGTCAGAATGGTCCGAACTGATGGTTACTAACCCAGGTTAGGGCAATATCCAGGAAACCGAATTAGGGTCAAAGAGTGTGAAGGGAGAACATCTGGACCCTGTACGTCTGACCGGTAATGGGGGTTTCAGGGGGCTCCGGGAGCACGGACATCATATAACGTCTAGCAACCTCTTTGTTCCAAATCTGATTTGAGTTTGTGTTGTGTGAGGGAGATGGGGAGAGAGATGATGGTCGTGTTGGCTAGGAGATCTGTTCTACTTAGTAGTGTTGTTATACCGTGTCCTGTATGAGGTTCGCAAGTACGCATCACACTCCATCCTACTCTACTCTCTGTAATTACCTCACGCGTTTGCTCACTAGTCCGCTGCTCCCTCTCTCTCTCTCCCTCTCCCTCTTTCTCTCACTCTACAACCTGCTCACAGATCTCTCATCACCAGGGCGTGTGGTTGTCCTCCAGCTCCTCTAATATCTCATCTCACGTGACCCAACATCTTATCATATGACCCAACATGGACTCAACTAACACCCGCCACAAGGAACAACTGCTCCAGCACTCTTAATGACATCCGAGCCCCTACCTGGCACTTAATTATTGCTCATCGACCAATAGTTCCCCTGCTATTAATTAATTAATTATCTGTGCAGTGTTAGTTGAGCATATTTCCTTACACGCTGTGCCTCACATTCCCACTCCGCCAGCAGCAAAAGTAGTTTTCCCACAGCTTAAGTAGCTGAAATTTAATTTAGATAATCGATCTGTTTGATATTCTTTCGCCTACTAATGGTGAACCTTTTGATCGGGTTCCCTTGATTTTATAAACTTTCAGTATCATCCACAAGATTGAGTTTCCGATAGATCTAATTCCTAGACCCTAATCTTAATCACTCATCAGAAGTCGGGTGATGGCAGATGATGAGCTCCATTTTCAGATTTTTATGCTCGAATGTGACTTGTGCTGACAGTTCATTATTCTCCCTATCATCCTTGCATTGTTTGCAACACCATATACAAATTATAACTTAACATTGTTTGCGCCCTTTAGTGATACTACTAGATACTCAGATAATGTCGTTTGCTACCTCATGATTTTTGTTGGTTGAACTTGAAGGGGATATGATCGTTCTCTAGAACGCCTAGAGGAGCGGAATGCAACCAGAGTTTCCTTTTCACACAAAACACATGAATTTAGCACATATATGCAAGAATTTCAGACGGCGTGTTCCGCCGTCGTCAAACTTTTTAAGCTAATCGATCGTCTGAGAATTGGGAGGTTCCCGATGACAGTATCACAATCCATTTCATATTTTCATGCTATGATCAAAAATGTCGGCAGGAATTTGCAAGCATTTGATTAACAGTACTTACGACGGCCACCACACGGCCACTGACACCTGGATAGTCATGGGAGAGATCAGGGCTCGACATCACCACGGATATTATGTGCATATATTCAAACTGCTGGTCTCCATACGCTCGAATTATATTCGACAAGGATGTGGCAAAATCCCTCTCTCTCTCGGCAGCAGTGTATTCGCGGTCCCGTCCGAACAAACAGTCACGTGTAAGCCCCCGCTCACAGTTTCCTTTGTCAGTTCTACGACGTGTAGTTCTATTGAGAGCTAGCTGGAACGCAGTGTCGTCTACACTATCAGACTGTCAGCCTGGCAAATTGTAACATACTTTAGTTACTAACTTATAGTGTCACGTGACTGCTAGACTTGGGGTTTAGTTCCCGTTACCGGGGTTGTGATGACGTTATGGCATGTGGGAGAGTTGCACTTCTGCTGTGGTTAACCAAACCTTTAAATACGGTGCTTTGACCGGTTGACAAAATAATAATATACCGGACCGGCCCAATGCACGCTTTTGTCATGCAAGGGTTTAAATTCAGGATTAAATTTAGGGATTGGATAATTTTGGGAGCAGCAGCTGTAGTATTATTCGTTTGATCACCTTGAATTGAGGTCACTTTTAAGCATGTTATACAAGCACTGATGTGATCGTCATGCATTATGAGTACCATATGCATTTGTCACGCGCCGTTCTAGTATCAATTTAAACACTTTTCACAAGTTGCTGCTACTGCTGCTACTTAACTTTGACCACTGAAAATATGATGATATGCGCCTTTTAAAGAGCGATCTTTTAAAAGGTAGACGTCAGTCAAGATCTCGTATTAATTATTCGGTCAATAGTTTTAGCAGAGCTACCAACATGATAGTGTTCAGTCTCTCGGAGTAGGAGAGTACATCAAGCACCGCCATTCTAATTCAATACTTCATGTTGATTAAATTGTACTTAGTCTTCAAAGATTAATCGTGTAGATATTTGCTCTTTTAAAAGTCTGCCGAGAAATACGGCACAGTTTTTGCTGCTTTTCGTTTGATGTAGTATGTCGTCTAAACAGAGTTTGATTTATTACAGCACTTGATTCACGATTCTAGATCAATTTCAAGATGACCCATTTTCTGTATTTAGTCGTTAGATCAAATCATTTTAAAATTTGGTAACTCTTGAGGACATGCTTCATTTCCGCATTCTAAAATATCGTGTTGGTGTTACCTAATACTCCATTTTTCGAAGGTATGCCTGCTATGCCAGGACGCAGGGTTTTGGATTTCCTTATCATACTGATTGGATCCTTAAATTGGATTTTATGGTCACGTTATGTTTTTTGCACCTTTAAGGAAGAAATTTTTCATTCCTAAGAATAGCTGACTCTCATTCGTAATTGTATTATTTCATATATTGCAAAGAGTTTTACAAGAATTTTCTTTTTTTGCGAGATTTGATCCTAAAACTTTCAGCTCGCTTTATAGCTTTGAATATTTTTATATTACGATTCACAAATACCTAAAACAAATACCTAAAAAAACGATTATAGTTAATCCGATCCAAACAGACACAATATAGTCAGGCAATTCCTGGTTTAAATTTACATTGTCACTCCCAACAAATTGCATTTTAAGACAGACAAGCTTTGTTCAGGGCTCCATTTCTCAACTTTATCTCCATTACCGTGCGTGATCCTGTAAGATTTTCTGCGTTTAGAATCAGGTATTATTTTATTCATGCAACAGTCTCATCCGTCCACGTAATTATTGTACAGCTAACCTGAAACCTTGCTGCAATCCCAAATCTCTGGTTACAATACATTACAAGTGTCTGCCAGCAGCGGTTCATGCTCAGCTAGATACTTGTTCCGGAAAACAATGTAAATGTAGGTTCCGACTATACTACCGCCCTATTCAGAGAGCTGCTCTAATGACTAATTTGAGTGTGTGGAGAGAGTGAGAGGACGGGAGAAGTGCCCCCAATTAGGGGTATTGGGGACTCGGAAATATTTCGAACAGATTATCGGCTATCATTACATTGTGTTCACTTGAAAAGAAACAATTGTCATGTTAATGACAGGAAAGGAGGATGGACCTAGTAGAACGGGGGTTAGGGGGTCCCTCTCCTCCAACTATCCACTCCTCCATTTAATTGTGAGTTTGTATGTGTGTGACCATATGTTCGGGTAATTTGATTCACCCGGAATCATCGTCATCGTCCTGGTCGCGGCAGCAGCAGCCGATATTAAATTGTATTTATAGTACTCGGACCTCTAATTATGTGTATTTTATGTTTGTTATTAGTGAACCGAACGTTGTTTAGGGTTCACCTTATTTTAGTATTAATCTTCGACATTTCATCAGACGGTTAGATCATGTTAACCTTTGGTTGTGCGCTGTGGGAAGGGTGGTGACTTATGGTTATTGTACTTGTAGGAGTAAGGGTTGGCAGGATTTTAGGATGTTTGTTAGGCATTGAGGAGGGTAAGATATCGGAGTTAAGATAAAGGGTAAGAGAGGGTAAATGTAAGAATTGTTGAACTTGATGCTTACCCATTCATGTTTAATCGAACTTGTCATTCCTGACGACTAACCAAAATTGATTTTACCAGCAATTGCGATGGAATGCATGGAAGACACGTGACTAACTATAAGATGTTCTACCTGATACTACTCCTGCCCCTTCTCCCTCGTCCCGCCTACCAAGTCTGCTTACCCCAGTACGATTACATGGTAAGTACAACATCTACCACTTTGGCCATTTGGCTTATTCTCTACATGATTCTTTACACTTTACTCCGACAAATACTTCCCCACCAAACCCTCACGCTCAACTCAAGTTCACCCCTTTTACCTTTACCACTTTACAGCACAACCCAATATAGATTATAGAACTCAATATTATCCTTCACTCACATCTCCACCTCGATCCTCGGCACGATTACCCGATCAGTACAACCCCCTACAGATCAGTACTTTACATCCTTCCCCTCTCATCTCCCTCGTGGTCGACCTGTCCGTACCAACCGCAAATGGTTGGGTTTAATCCCAGGATGAATTTTTAACTATTTATGATTTAAGACAAATTATGCAAATTTGAGGGCGTTTTTGTTCGCTCCGTTCTGTCGCTCCCAAAAGAAAGTTCTAGGAATGGGAAACATTTTTTCACACTTAAAAAGCGTTCAGAGACAAAATCACCGGAAGGGTCCCACCGGAAGATGAGTAATTGAGGTTTAATTCTGCAAAGAACCAGCTGCCGGTTGGCAACGGTCCCTCATTCAAATAATGACGTTTATTACCTTCCTAACACCCAGACGTAGGACAAGCTCACAGGGGCAGGGAGGGAGGGAGGCGGAAGCGACTTAGTCTACTAGTCTACAGTCAATTACCCTTCACCCGCTCCACCCAGCTCTACCACAACTATTTTGTGCATCTCTTCATTAGCCGGGAGGCGGTAGAAATACCAGGAATATGCTGTGACACCAGGAGCCATGAAACGGCTTTAAGGGTTTGAAGGGACAAGCAGAGGGTAGGAAATTTGCTGGTAGATGGGATTTGTGGTCATTTTCTGGGATGTTGTGGACCCTGCCCAGTGCGCAAATGTTGCCAAATGGAGAGGTCATTGGGGATTCGTGATCTAATTTCAGAGTAGGTTGACCCTGTAAAGATGATGAAGTAACCAATTGGGGCTAGTCAATCAAAGTACCGTAGTTCTTAGTTTGGGGTATGAATAGCAAACGCGTTGCGAGTAGCTGAGTAGATTGCCAAACAACTATTAGCCGCCCTTATAAGTTTATATGTGATTCCATCCAAAATTTATTCGATCACAAAGCTGCTGGAGCATAGAAACTACTATGTTTTCTGGTATCCAATTTCACAAATTTCTAATTTTCTTAGGCCTCTGACCTAATATTAATATAAAATCATGCCTTTTAAGTGAATAATCAAAATTATTTTCATCCATCAAAATCATATACCATTATTATTCATGATCCGACACAGATTTCTTCTTTTATACCGACATGGCGAAACTGCAATATGACCGTAAAATCTAGCTGTTTATTTGCCAGTACGTGGATACGTGATATATAGCTATTAATTTGTCATCACTATTACGACTTGGATATAACAACTAAATTAACTTCTAATTTACTATATACAACGACATTTTCTCACACAATCTCCCTTTTCAGGTTAACCTTTACGAAGAATCCCAAGACAACACCTCCTCAAAGACCAAAGTCCACAGTTTTGCCAGCAACGGTAAGTGCACACTTTTACCCGTTTCACTTGTACATCATGCATGGCGTGTCGTCAGTGTTTTGTAGTATATCTCGCAATGATGACGTCATTTGACCCTGTATTCTCTAAATGATGACGTCACAGATCGTGGGTTCCTCCCTTGTACTATATTTGACAACTCTATGATCGTTTGAACTATTTCTACTGATGATCGTTTTAAACTCAGAGCTGGCCAATCCTCACGTGCGATTTTTATTCAAACAATTATTGAACATACTGATACATGGTCTTAAAACTTCATTGAATAAGATCGCATTTAAAACAACCACAGCTTTTGAATCGCGAAGCTCTCTCCGCATAATAAAACTATAGATTAATATTATGTCGTCGGCACTGGGGAGGAACCTGCGATTCTTATATTAGCGGGTGTATTGTGATGTAGCATGCTGCACGCTTGTGCTGATGAATACAACTTAATAGTTTAACTTAGATTTAAAGACTGTGAAAATGACCTCAGATTTTATGTCACACCATCTCTAAATCTCTTGAGGACATTTTATCCCACGAGAAATTGTAAGAGTAAAAGTAGGGGGAAACTGTGCCGGGGTCCGATTGTGCGATTTTTCAACCCCGACCCGCACTTTCAGGCAAGAGTCGCAATAAAAACAACATAATATTCTCGTTTGAGAACGACTGGAAGATTCCCATGAGCTCGATGGTGGGTGCGGATCTGCACGTCATCTCAGTTTCAGATCTCCGGAGTAAGCTAGCCCAGTATCAGCTCCCTGAACCAGAGTTCGTCGTGGTGGAACTCTTCTTCAAGAAACGGGGCTTCAGGACCTTCCCCCGCCGAATATCCTCCACTGTGGTGGATCTAAGGAACTCTAGTACTATCAGTGTGAACGTGATGGACTATTTGTCCCGGGTCATGAACCGACCCTACCCTCAACCCAAGCTCATCCTCTCCCTGGCTTTTATGGGAGGAGACGCTCTTCCTTCAAAGTTCCTCATAAACCGGGGCTGTGTGACACCCTTCCTGATCGTCCGAACCAGGGAGAATCTCGACACAGACGTGGTGAACGAGATCCAGAAACCCTTCATCACTACTGGAGACAGACCCTGGGTTGGAGACAACAAGAGGACCAAGAGACGGGCCAAGAACTGGGCCACACCTCTCCTTTACCGAGACGTGACAGAGCTGGAGAAAGTCAACTACCACTGCAGGAGACAGGACCTGTGGATCAACTTCGACGAGATAGGCTGGGACTTTGTGATCACGCCTAAAGACGTAAACATAGGGGACTGTGGCGGGCAGTGTCTGGACGCTGATAACAATATTGCTCATGCAGTGGTCAAGCAGCTCCTTCAGAAAATGCACCCTGCTAGAAACGCGGGCATCTTGTGCTGCCAGGGGGCCAATTACAAGGAAATATCGGCCCTGTATTTCAAGAGCAAACACGAAATCGTTATTGGGAGCATGCCTAAAATAATTGTAAAGGAATGTAGATGCCGCTGAAAACTTTCTTTTTACATTATGAGTTTATACTATTCCTAACACTAGAGAATATTTATTGTATATTTGTGTAAAATACTAGTTGGATGTGAGCAGTGCATGTCACGTGGGACCACCCATTATTGACTTATGTTGAAAACAATGAATAGCTTTTGTCAGATGTTAGTGGATTTAAATATTTACATCGAGATCTTATAAGATGTTGCGTAAAATGTTTGTTATATTACTTCACGTGACATAAAACTGTTTCTTTGAAAGTACCTTTGAATATATATACGCTACTCAGATATGTTGGGTTCTTTGAGAAATATCGAGATCTTTATGTCACACAACTCACCCACATACCTTTGTAATACTACCCGAACACTCCCAGTCTCTTAAAATCTTAAATGTGGAGGCGGGTGGCATGTTCTAGTTCTGCATGATACGTGCGATGACGTCACGTGACATTCCAGCAGTCCCCACGTGACGTCATCATCCCAAATACAAGGTGAGGCATGTTTTGATCCCTACCTCTCCTCTCAGGGCAGCATTGGACGGGGAACTCACTGGACTTCACCTTCTACATCGGCTCCAAGGAAAGCGACCTGACAGTTCTGAAGGCGGAGCTGGTGGTCATATCCCATGAGAAGTTGAAGGAAGTCCTGATGCTGAGTGCTGGAGAAAGGGTCAGGGTAACGGTAATTATACACTTCCTTAGGAGGGGTCACCAGCAGGAGTTCAAGTTCCCGATCTTTAACGAGACCTTCATGGTGTCCGGAGAGGACTCCACCATGCCGTCCGGGTACATCAGTGCCAATCTGACCCCGTACATGAGACGAGAGTCTCTGGATTTCCCGCGGTTCCGGGTCAAAGTGCTGGTCCACGACGTGTCCAGACAGAGACTACCGTACACAGCCCAGGATATCCTACAGGAGGACACCAGCTGTACCACGCCCTTCATTGTTATCACTACTAGCAAGAAACAGGAACTAGCTTACGTAACCAACATCATCGAGAGGAAGAAAAGAGGTGCTACCGGCTTCACTCCTGACTCTCAGCGTACCATCCAATACAAGGACGTCACTCCTCTGGAAATACCGGCTTTCCCCTGTCAGAAAGTTAAGTTTGACCTGAACCTGGCTGACATAGGCTGGGACTCCTGGATGTTGATACCTAAGATGGTGGATATTGGAGTGTGTCAAGGGACCTGCACCAACATGGACATGCTCATCCCTCACGCTCTAGCCAAACACAAGATCGCCCAGATGATGCCCAATGAGAAGATAGGTAAGATTTGCTGTCAGGAGGCCTCTTACAAGGAGATTGTGGCGCTCTACCAGATAGACGGCTCCCTGGTAAAGTCCATCCTGCCCCAGTTTGTGGTAAATGCCTGCAGATGCAGGTAAACTTTCTAACATCGGGTGATACGTAGAATGTACCTGATAAGGACTGATTGAAGCTTGAGAAAGATGGAAGCTGGAGTGGCTGAGCGGCTAGCCAGGACGAGAAGTTGGTGCTGGCAGATTGAAAAGAGAGAGATGGAGAGCGATACGGCAGATTTATAGGACTAGGACTACACTACATTACTTGACGCAGAATATCCGAAAAGACTTGAATTACAACAACTACGGCATGAGCTCTATTTATCGAGAAAATGTCTGCTGGAATCACATGATAAACGATTGTTAATGACTGTATGGTGATTTTCACGCGTAATAATATGATTGCTGCACCCCGAACATGCCACCTTGCCCCATAAACATTTCCTTTTTTAATCGATTCCAAATTCTTGGACCCTAAAATTCGGTTCCCAAAGTACACCCTTTTAAAAATTGCGTTTCATTACGTCAATAATAAGTTTGTTTTTTTCTGAGTCAGATAGGTTTGTGAAAGGCGTATTACTATTCGCGTGATTTGTGATGTAACATTTTGTTGATTTGAAAATATGTTTTTGAGTTAGGAACATTCGATATGTTATTCAAATGCTGATGAACGGCTGATTACTAGTCTAGCTTTGAAAACTCGAAGGAAAAATAAGCAACAAATTTAATTTTAACGAGATATTTTAGTCAACATTTGATTAAAAAATTCCATATGACGTTGCTCCTTTTTCCTTCTCGCTTCAAATAGTCAAACTTTAATTCAATATTCATGTTCACTAAATTGTTAACTAAAACTAAACAGTGGTTTACTAATTTTATACGTTTTTAGGCGGGAGTTTGATAAAGCTGAATTGCATAACTTAAGATGCAATCAAGAGGATTTTTCATGGTTTATAATCGCATTTCCATCTTTCATTTCTTAAATAAAACCGAGAGAACATTCGAGATTCGGTCCAACATTACCATATTTAGTATTACCGGATGCTTGAGTTACTATTTTGAGCTGTACATGTACGCAACAATTTACACACTAAAATTTATATTCGTCACGATGCCGTGAAATTCGTCACATCCCTATTGATATCCAGTTCCAAGGATTCCGCGTACATTCAGAGATTAATTTAAACGCATATTATACTTGGGTAACGAGTAGTAATTTAATCCTATTTGTAGATTAGATTAGCTGATGTCACCCTCCTAAATAGTGGCTATGATGATGATATGTCGTGTATACCTAGAATCTGAAAACCGATGCGGACTTGGAAAATTATTTGTTCACACACAGATGGACAATGTCATTATATAACGAGGAAGGGGATTATTATACCGTAATATTTGAAATTTAAGACGGTAGTGTTACTGTAAACCGCGTGCCATGAGCTGTTGTGTCCTTAGTTTTTGTTTGAATGGTCGCTCACACATCAGGCCAGGATATGGATATTTCAGATTCTTTGAATTAATGCATTTAAACAGTCACTGGAGAGGACTATTTGGAATGTTAATTCAAATATTTTTTTTCAAAATTGTTGTTTTTTCTCATTTAACTTCGCGTGTTTTACTTTGTGTCAGGAGAAGAAATCAAGGAAAATACATGGAATTATAACAAACGCTAAAAAATTATCGCTTACAGCATAATTTCACAAATTTAATCCTTATTACATCACTAAAATATTAATAAAGCTCCAGCAAATACATCACAGATGTCTAAATCATTATCAACGCTATATATACATGCAATTTTATATTTCCATCCATCTAAACCAGATATAATACTGTACTAAGCTACAAAAACGTCCTCACGCAGCTATCAAATTTGTATAATTTAACTCTTAATTTACACACACATTGGTGGTCAAATACTGCAAAACGGAAAGATTTTGTGCGATCATCACTTAATTTGTACGGGTTAAAATGTCATAATTATACAGAAAGAATTGCAACAAAATGGAACGGGGGGTTCCTTCTTAAAGTCTGTCATCACATTATGTTGGGGAGGATTTGTTATTTAACCGGTGCTCTAAAATTCTTACGTCTTATTAGGAATGCCGTGGATCCAATTATTGAGTCCCCAGACGGCGCCACAATAATTTTCTCTTTAAAAAATCTCTTGAGTTCCGGTAGCCGTTAGGCTTTATAATTTATATGTCAGAGAGAAAAACTCACTGTCACACTACAGTAGAGTTGTTACTGTCACACTACAGTAGAGTTGTTACTGTCACACTACAGTAGAGTAGTTACTGTCACACTACAGTATAGTTGTTAATAACAAGATAAATACTCTTTATTCTTACCTTTCTGAGATCATAAACAAACAATAATATTAAAATCTTTATTAGTTTTGCTCAGAAAATGTCTTTGTTATATCAAACGTCAAGAAAATTAACTGCACCAGCAGCGTCACATGGGCTCTTAAAGTTCGCTACTTGATGACTGGAAAGTGGAAATCCAGTTCTTACTCCGCAAGCTTTCAACTTGTTACTCCGCAATTATTCTACTTCGTAATCCGCATATATTTTGGAGATTTCACTCGTTTACCACCACGTACTCGTCAGCTGCATCTAGAAAATGGTAGAAATATAGTCAAAATTGACAGTTCACACTGAAAGACCATAAGATGTTAAAATAATGAAATTCATAACCTTGGTAGGATATCTGATATGATTGTCACATGATAGTCGACCAGTAGGAAAGTGCCAAGTGTGATATTTCAGATAATGCTATAGAAATATGTTGATAAATCGAGAAGCACATTGCACATAGAGCAATAAATATCTTGTTATTTTCAGATCTCCCAATTTCTGGGGAATTATCGATCTGTAGTTAGACTGATTTGGAGTTTAAAATTTCACTAAATTTTACGCTTGTGAATGTGAACTATTTAATACGGTCAAACTTGAAGGATCTGTTTAAGATGAAAGTTTCTATTTGAACTTATTATCAAGACTTTTAAACTTTTGCCTGTTTTGATACTTTCAATACTGGCTCAAAACAAATAGTCTAAATCTTTGTGCCAGGATGCATTAAAAATCAAATACTTGTCGTATCATCCCACGCCAACAAATTCTAGATTTTAAACTCATCTTCATCTGTTAAACAACAGATTTAAATAACTTCTGACAAATGCACGTACAGCATCTTGGTAACAATTCTGTAATTCTCAATTGGAAATAACACGAAATGAGACTAATAAGTAATATTATATATGATAACATGATTTTTTCACGCTTTTTTCTTGTATGAAATTCACGGACAAGTGAACACGTTCAATATTACCTTTTACTTTGACAAACCCAACCCACAAATAACATTTTTGGATTATCTTTATCGGGTTTAAGAAATTTACATTTTCTCACATTCAAGCTGCAACCCTCATCTTCAACTAAAGACGATTATTTCAAACATTTTTCACCAAACATCTAGATATGTAATATTACTTCTATCTCTAATATACCCTCGAACATGTATATGCATTGTTTAAAACACTTGAACTAGATTATGCAGCATTAGAAAGTTAGAATGTATACTGTATGTATATCGAGAGAGTAGTAAATGTAACAGAAGACGGTACAATCCCCGGCAACCTGGATCAACTGCACACCATACCATGATGAACACACCCCCACATCAACCATTTCACCTCTCTTTAAAAGGTTTTAATCCACTGTAGTGTGTCCCACCCTAAGTGTAAATCTAACCCAGAATACCCCCGTATCTCCCACCTTACATCTTGTTTGAAAGAAGCCTGCCAGTACAATTATATTCTATATCCCCAATCTCCAGCACAGTATCTATACACAACACATTACACAGTACCACGTGACAGTACCACATGACTAATACACTCGGATAAAGAGCGAGCAGGACCACACCAAGTAACGTAGGTTTAGCTCCCCGAGCTCGCACCTCCCCACCGGTCAGGGGGTGTTGCTAGTTAATTACTGTAGTAGTCTCTGAGTGTACAAACATGTTGTTGTCGGCGGTTTTATTGGTGTTTTGTAGTGTGGCCATCACAGGTTCGGAGGCCAATACTGAAGAGATCTTCAATCAGGTTTGTGCGGTTTTACATATTTCCACAAAACTTCCAGACCACAGTCGAATTTGTTCATACTTCACAGTTCACCGCAAATTTTGGAAAATATTTTGACATGAAAAGAACGACTTTCATCAGAAATTTTCAGCCAACCTGAAATGGGCAGCACATAGGAAGTACCTAAAGAGCGAGGGAGGACAGCGCTCTAAAATTGCATGTCTGTGAAAAATTAAAATGTTAAAACTGCCCCGGCCTCGCTAGCTGTTCCTCATGACATACAAGTCTTCAGTGTTTGCCCTAAACACGAGTGACCCGTGACGAGCACGCCGGACTATTCCTGCCACATTCTCACTACGTTGCTTGTTGCTCGCAAACTTGAAACATCTTTGCTACTTAAAAACGTTAAAACACTGTGAACTAACTGACACCGTACATCGCAACTTAGACCGGATGGGGTGGTGGGAATTTATCAGTGTGGTGGCAAATATTCGGTTCTAAATTCCAGTTTAATTTGAGAGAACACTTTTGGGGCAGGTGGCCACTGAAAAGTCATGAGTTGAAATTATAATAGTAGCGACCAAAACACAAATACCGGCCCTAAGTTTGCCGCCTTTTAGTTCTCCGTTTCTGACTTCAGTGGAAACAGTCGACGAAAAACAAAAGGCTGCAAGAAATCAAACCATGCTTACAAAAATAGAATTTTGTAAAGATATTGTATCCATGCACAGGAGTCCATAATTAAATCACCCGGTTCTTCATCAAAATATAATTTGTCAAATTTCTGCAGATTTGGAAAACATAATATTTTTTTGAGTGCATCTAAAGCCTATAATATAAGCCTATTTCAGTATTTCTAGCAGAAATCAAGATCATATTTCCAAAACCAATTTAAGTCCATAACCCATCAAATTACTACAGATTCAAGAGTTGCTGCGAACAAGGCGGTCAGTTTTAGGAGAAAGCGACTACCAGTGCTTTACCTCGGGAGAATGTGTATCCGAATACCAAATGGAAGGTCTGGTGACCTACAAAGAGGAAGCTTTGTGTACCCGAAGTGAGGAGGGCTGTGGAGAAGGAGTCATGGTTCTGGAACGAGCCAAGAGGGAGGAAATGTGCATGAACATGGATGAGGATATGGAGTTGTGCAAGAGATCAGTTGAACCACAACCAGCCTGCGGTATGGTTATGGAGAAGATCGAGGAGATGGGTTGTGGAGAGATTATTGTGGAGAGAAAAGTGAGGAGGAAGAGAGATATGTGTGTTGCTTTAAAGAAGAGGTTCTCTGGACTCTGTAGTGGACGGAGAAAGAGAGCTATCAGTGATGGGTGTAATAGAGTCATGGAAGCAATGGAAAGTAGTGACTGTGCCAGTGAAGTTGAGTTTCTCAGTAAGAGACAGTCAGGATGTCCAGATGGGTGGACAGCAAGACAAGGTGTATGTTACAAGTACTTCAAGGACCCACTGAACTTTGCAAAGGCCAACAACTTATGTAAAGGAGCAGCTGCGGACTCGAGCTCTAGGTTGGCTACAATCCAGTCAATGTCGGTGGACACACTGGAAGACAGGAAGTTCTTTGACTCTCTGATTGAGAGTTCCGGAGCAGTGGAGCACATCGATTCTGTCCTCTCCACAATGGACGACATGTTCGAGGGTAAGAACTGGAAGGAAGTGATTGAGTATTATGATAACTGGGCTTGGATTGGAGTGAAGAGCTCAGGGGACGACTGGAAATGGGCGGTACCCAGTCAGAAAGAGGCTGATTGGTCCCCAGTTAAGATAGGTCAAGATGATTGGAGGAAGAGCGAACCTTCTCAAGACCATGACCTGAGAATGGATAACGGAAACTGTGGGGTTTACTTCCACAACCGTAAGGAAAGGATAGACAGCTCTTTATCGGACAAAACAGACGAGGGAGAAGTCAAGGCCTGGTGGAACGCTAACTGTGAACTGGAGCTGCCTTTCCTCTGTGAAGTCAGAGCTAACTAATTGGTTGTCAATTAATTAGTTGATAATTTGACGAACAGCAGTCAACAGACATGGTAGAAGTTTTGTTTATTTCACAGAATATTACCAAATTTTGTCCGTGTTCTTGTGTTTACACTTTAAATTCAGTTTCACTTTATTACTACTAAAAAACTTTTAGTTGCACGAGTAATTTCTTTAGCAATAGAAAAATAAATTGAGAATTTCTGAAGAAACTTTTAAAAATGTTGTTATTCTAAAATTATTATTTCGTATTTATAACTTTTTGGAGACGATTTAAAGAATTTAACCCAGATGACAACATGTAATATAGATACTAAAATAGACATGCTCAGAATAGTAAATATTGTTTAACGTGCAGTTTACTAGCTATAAGTAAATTGTATGATAACATTAACATATAAGGCGCCGATTTTTATTATTTTCAACTTGAGCTTGAGTCATTTTAAACACTAAGCGGTAAAGCCATAATACCTAAGATGCAGATGAATGAATACGGAACCGTTTTTGAGAACTAATTCTTCTAGCTTAATCGAATAATGATAGGATAAAAATAAAAAACCCGCTACAGCTAGCCGTAAAGTCTATAGAGAAGTCGGACAGAATCTCTTGCACATTAAACCGACCCGGCTTATCAAAATCTGCTAACATGAGTCGTTACATATTATATTATGGAGATATATCACGCTAACCTGGGTCATTAGATATAGATATTATCTGAATATCTCGTTCGTTGAGCACTTCACCTCTCTCTGCCGGCACATGTTCGAGGCTGATATCCACCAATTCCTCTTTTTCTGATGTACTTTCTTCCGGAGACGATATAAGGTCCACTTCAGGCGAGTTAATTTCCTCGGGGGACGATATAACGTACACTTCTGCTAGCGTTACGTCTACTTCTGTCTGTGTAACGTTTACTAGAGAAGGTGTCAGGTCCACTTGTGGTGGTTTGGATTCTATGACTGGGGTAGGATATTCTCCAGCGGGTCCTGTATCTCGGCCATGCTGTCTTGATCTTCTAATGCTGCAGTTCCTACACGATCTTTATGTTAGTGTGACTAGTTAGTGTGACTAGTGATAACAGATGTAAACACTTAGGCACCACACTGAAACCGTGCAGCTTATAATAATTGTATACGGTAGTGATGTTATTGAGGGAAGGTGAACTTTATCTTTCCGTTAAATTATACACAACAGTTAACCACACATATTACAGAAGGTCTTGAAATGGCAACGCCCAATGATCAAATAAAAATATGAAAGTAAAAGGGCAATTTGACGTGAAGGGTTACAGCTAAGTGTAAAAGTTGAAGTGCTTCTGAAGTTCTGATCACCTTTCACAATTCCCGGGTCCAGGATATCTTCGTCTTCAGGATCAAGCAGGGCATCGTCAGCTGTGTCAAGATCCTCTGGATTAATTACGGATTAGAATTGGAGAGGGAACAACACAATTGAACATTAGGGGCGATACAATTAAACAATTCATTCTAAAAAATGTATACTAATTTGAAATTCCTCCCCGCTACGTCCAGTTTTCGATATTATTTTAAATTCGTTGTGAGTTATGTTAACTTAAGTTGAATACAGGCTACCAAATTCTTTGAAATTCTAGCTGTCTTGAAAAAACTGAAATAACCTTGAGGTGTCTCGATGAGGTTTCCAGATAGAGTTCTAGTCCTAATATTAGACCACATAGTGGCAACCTTCTGTGAAATATCCCTCAGTGGACTGTTGAGATTATCATTATCAGAGCCTACTCTTTCTCTCATCGGGTTCATGTTACCCAACATGTTACCCACAGGAAACACTCTTTCCTGGAGAGAGGAGATTGTTTCTTCTAAAACACACACACACTAGAGACAAGTCGACGAGCGACCTGGTGTCGGGTACAATGGCAATCTAATTTTAAAAGTTTTCCCAGTGCCGTAATGTCGTGAAATCACTAATTCTCACAGGAGCACAGATCACACAAAACTATTTAACATCTCACGTCCACAGTTTGTTACTAATAAAACTGATTTGATGTTGCATTAAAAAACACTAATGCGACTAAGGACACACACACACAGCTGTATTTCTAGCTGTCCAGCACCTCCGGGGCATCATGCTACGCACCTGGATGTTGTTGAAAAACTTCTTGGCTGGCGTTTGACAGTACTGCATCATTTCCGACCGGGACATGTTGAGTCCGAGGTCTCCAGGGGGCTCGGGGGAACTGCATGACATACTGTACCGCACTGAGTTGGAGGGTGGTGTGTTAAATACTGTGGAGGTTGCAGGTAGCACAATGTTTAGAGAATTAGAGGGGTCATGTGCAAATAATGACACTGTTAGAGGGGGAGAGGGGTTTCCGGAGTTGGTGGACTAAGGTTGGAGAGGGGTTCATTTCAAGTGTTAAATCCATCATTTTCTCTCGACTGTGCAGAAGGTGCTATAACAAAATAGCTCTTTTTCGCATTACTAGATGTTACATTGTACAATATAAAATTATTATAATATAATATAGATATATCCGTGGCAGAGTTCATTTGTTGTACTGTGAACGTAGCAAACAAAGAATAGTTTGGGTTGTTGTAACAATATTAGATGAAGAGATGAAGATTATGAAAAGCATTTAAAATGTGGGCGTTATGTCTGACCGCCCCCGAGAGCAGGTAATATTAATTTCTTGTTAAAATATAGCGTATAAATAAATAAATAGGTATAATCTATCGTGTACCGATAAGGTCCTAGCTCAACACTTCCTTGTTCGAAATTTGTCTGACAGACACCGCCTAAATTAAACGTCAGATGGTGTCACGTCATTTAGTCATGTAATTTGTTATGTAATTTGGGAGCAGCCGCTGTATTACGTGATGCACGAGACATTAAATAGTGAATTATTAACCAAGAATAACGCTAAAATATTCAAAGTATTCAGATTTCAGATGACTGCGTGTTGGGGTGGGTTTGCCCAGGAATGTGGGTTATGTCTGAAATGTTACCTGATTCTGCAGCAGACTGAGCGGCGAGGAGGGTGGATGAAGTGGTAGAGAAGGAGGTGGAAGTGGAGGTGATGAGAGAGGTGAAGTGACCCACTGAGTCGCAGACAGCTTCCACTCGCCGTACTGACGTGTTGTTGAGCTCCTGATGAAAGAGGGGGATAAGTTACTGATACAAATAACTGATCGTGTAATTGGACAATTAGTGGAACAAATCTCATTGGTAAATCATATATGAGTGAATTACATTTTTTCAGTTGCTGACCCTGTTTTGGAAAATTATTACTGAACGGATATCAAGCACAGTTTAATTACACGTAAAGTGTGAACGTGGTCCAGTACAGTTCAGAACCAGCGACCAGTGTTAGCACTATGTATCCTAAAAACCTTGTCTGCTCTAACCACCATACCCTAAGTATGTGTTAGGGCAGTACTCGGAGTTCAAAGAGGGTTTATAACTTAACGCTAGGTATGGGGAGACAATGTTGGGAAGTGGGCGAAAAAAAGTGGGATACAAAGTACCAGGCCCGGAGGAGGTAGTTAGGAAAAGGATCTGGGGACCCAAGTACACTGTACAGAAGTACTGGGCCTGAAGGGGATAGTGTATCTAAACCTTTTTACAGTACGTGACAATTAGATTCAAGAAAACTCAGTCATCTGATTGATCTTGTCTGCAGCAGAGGATTTATGATTGATTTGTCCTTGAGAATTATAATTTATTCCATGCTAAAAATGTTTGGTCCCTCGCCGAGTGCATCCACATTCCGATACTTCAAATCAAGATGTAATGATGGTGTGTCTATCCCTGTCTACAGTGTAGCCTCTACTCTGCAATGCAGATTAAATACACTGAATATTAACTTTATTCTTGGTACTCAGATAGCTGGACCAGTAAAGTGTATCTAGCATCATTAGACATGCTGATTGTGCTGTCTGTACGCTTTAATATGCAATCGATCAGACCAGCTTGTAGCTTGCATATCATTATTATATGCCAGCATTCCCAATGATTAGCAAATTATCACAAGCCCTTTTCAATCGACGTGACGATTAAACTGTCGAGTGAGTGCGTGGTGTCCTCAACTTGGCCACTACTGGTTGGTTGGATTTTTGGGCATCTACTTTACCTCCCATGAGAGGATATGTGACGTCTATTGGGATCCCTGGTACTTGGATGAGAGCCAAACCATTTCCTGGGCTAACCTGAAAATCAGCTCCAGAGGCCACTACCGCATTCAATAATCTTCGATAAATTCACAAATTCTCCACATTTGGTATCAAAAGCGGGCGGCATGTGAGAAACAAATATTCTCCTCCCTGCAGCAGCTCCAATACAGTTCTGAGGCAGGAGTCTAGGCTGGATCTCCTTCAAACCCTGCTTGCAATAATATTGCTAACTCTGGTTCTACCCAAAAAGAGGGCAACTACCCTTAAAGAGGGCAACATCTTGTCTGGGCACCAAAACTGACCAGACAGGGTATCCAGACGATTCTCAGGATCTATTCTTGTATTTAGCAGACTCCTCTCGGAGCTCTGTCTGGTCCTGTGGTTTATTCACCAGGTTTTATAGGTATTACAATGCTGACTAGAATGTTGGCTCCGCATGCTAGAACGGAATGCAGGGCTCGACAAACCACATTCTATCAACTTAAAGTTAGGGCATCGGTCAGGGCAGCGAAACAAGGATGTCACTTTCGACTGTAACCTTAGGTTAGCAAGTAAAAGTAAGCAAGATGTCCTGATGTGATAATTAGCAACCACTAATTTTCTTTCTAACTAAAACTCTTCCCAGGCATTGTCCGCAGACACAAAGAGGTGGTCTTAAAATGTAACGGCATATTTTACTTGCGGGGAGGAGTAGTAAGCCATATTTGTTATGACACGTGACAGCTATTAACCAATCAGCTTCCAGCAGTGTCCTATCAAAGAATCAATCCACCACGTGTCAAAACAAATATGGCTTATTTATCACCATTAACCAAGTCTACACTTTCGTCTCTCACGATGGTTAAATGGGTGAAACTTTTAAAACCACAGATGGATTTCAAATACGTGAAAAGAAATCCGTTACAAGCGGAACTAGCAGTTCCAGTGGCGTAACGAAGGGCGCCATTTTGACAATTTTGAAAAACTTAACTGAGGTACTAGCTTTTTCGGCGGGATGCACCAACATGCAACGTTACGCCACTGAGCAGTTCCTGCTAAAGTTTATATCACGAATATTATGTATGTCATGCCCGACCAAAGAAGAGATAAGTTGTTTTCATGACAGGAAGATTATCCACTATATTAGAGAGTGTAAGTAGTAGGGTTCCGAGGATCTCACGTGCTCATGTATTGGAATATACGGGCTAGCCTGTACTCTAGTCCAGACAAGGACTAGTTCCAGTGATTATAATACTAAACTGAGTAGCATCACCCCGTCACGTGATTCATTTCTGTGCAACAGTCCCTGAATGGCAGGAGCAGATAATATGGTGATTTGCGGAACTTTAGAACTTCTGGAATTTTCGATTTGATGATATTGAATTGAGTAGCTGTTGCAGAAAAAGGGATCATTAGGTTATGAACAACTGCTTATGTCGTGGTAGAGGAAGCTGAAAAGGCTACCCTAGATCTTTGAAACTTCAGATATTGACTCTCCCTCGGGTTCACATTTGCTGAGTATTAGAATACTTTACAAATAACAGTCTACCTTTTTTGGACGTCATTTTTTACTATGAAGTCGCTAAAGTATATAAGCCATTCAGATCAGAACAATAAAACATCTAACAACAAGACATGGGATAACACATGACACTGAGCGATAAATTCTAATTCTATGGAGCACTATAGTTCTTCTCATATCTCTAATAGGGGACAGCATAATCCTCATAGCTACCATAAAATACAAGGCTATCAGCGACACAAGGTGATATTAGCCGTGATACAGCACTTGGCAATCTGTGATCTTCTGGAGACTGTTTTCAGAGTGTTTCACTCTAGTGCTGATACATGATGGTTAGGTGATGGGAACACTGTTCTGTCACCTCGGAAGAGATTGTTAGTAATGTGGGTAATATACAGGCACTTCTTCTGCCCTGCACACTTACGACTGTGGTGAAGTTCTCCCTCAGAACCCTAGCTTGGTCTTTTAGGTTCAGACCAGATCACATATCATCAGATCTACAGTGTGGGTTATAACGGTGTGTTGCCCCAACTCTAGTGATGCTCATGATACACGTGATACACACTTAAGTTACCGAGAGTACCAGTGTAACTATGGTTACAGCTCGCACGATCTCATTCTCCCAACATGGTTTCTACGGTTGTTATCGGGTTATCTTATCAGTCCTCCTCTCTTATTCCATACTTCTCATCACATCAATACTCTTGCTAGTGGTAGCAAAGAAGGCACGGTAAGAGACTAAGGTAGGAGGGGATGAGCTGCTAACTGTGGGGGTGCTGTTACTATCCTATCTGCCATGGAGCGTGATACTCTTTACAGGGGTTTACAGTGGGATACAGCACTGTTACCACCCGAGCAGTTCGATACCTGGCTAACTTCTTCGTTTACTCTCTTGCCGTTCGAAGTTTTAGAAAATTTCTTAAACTGAAGATATCCAAACTAGTTCTCATCATGATCCAACAACAACACAGCAGAGACGAGGAACGATTTCAAGACAGAGGTGCCCAGAAGTACAGGATGAAGTTGCCCTGACTGCAGCAGTTTTAAATCAAGCAGACAATCTCGTGTATATACAGGATAAGAAAATAAAGGATAAGAATGTTTATTAATACGTGTTCACAATTTCTGATCAAGATGATGACTCATTCCGAAAATAAACCACTGTACAACATCTTCCAACACACAGAAATGTAATTAATGTAGAAAGTCGTACCTCTAGGATTGAGGGCATGGTAACACTGAAGGCATGAGCGTGACTATCTTTACTTCTGATCCAGAGTTTTTGTAACTGCTTCGTCTTACTTACATTGTCCTGTAACGGTTTATTTTTGTTACTTATAGAAGCAGTTAGTTTCACTTATAATTACTTGAATAAGTCACGGTGTGTTTTACAGAAATGCTTAACGACGCCTGACTGTCGCCTCAAAAATCCATAATTATTAATTATTGTTACTTTTTATTATTAAGTAGTTTAAACAGCAACTTATTGTCGAATCGATACATCTTCTAATTAAATGTTAGGTTTAACATACGTTTACATCGTCGCTTATCTCTTTCATCTCTTCTGAAATTAAATTTTCTATTCATTAACCTTATTTGTGAAGTCGGCGGTAAATAAATTTAGTTACATTAATGCTTCGTAAATCTAACGAAATCTCAATCACAAAAGAATAATGTTTAAAAGCAAATATTTTTCTTAAAATAGTAACCTGCATTTTCGGACAACATCGTTTTATACACTTTCTTTCGTTCCTGGAGAGAGTGTGTGAATTATGGTACACATTTGACATAACACAGGTATATTGTCACTGCACATTGACTTCCTAAATTTAGGTAATTTAAATAACCTCATCAGACTACTATTCAGCACAATGATATTTAAGTTCACATTATGCCTTATGGGAAGGAGTCTCACCTTTGATCCACCTCCCCTCCCCCGACCCCCACAATGGTAGTTTTGACAATTCTGACTTATAACTCTTATAGAATAATTCATGAGCTTAAACGGCCAACTACAGCAACTAGCCAATCATTTATTTTAAATCTGTGTAAAATTTGTCTAAATCAGAAATAAGGAGTTCGTTCTTACCCCGTCAAGTTTGCCCAAGTCGTCTTTAAGACCAGTCATAACCTTCTTACCGTGAACTGCGACCTCAATCTGAAGTTACATTTATTAGGATGTATATTCTTAACTCTCAGTAGGATAGACAAAATTATTGATTTTAATTGACTTACGCTGTTAGAGTCACTCATCAGCAAGGTCGTGATGAGTACAGAAATGTATTTCAATCTCGGTTAATGGTGGTAAATATTAATTGCGCTACGTAAGTCATAAGTGGCCACATGCAATGTCGGCTTTACAATGCATTACATGTTACGGTAGCCAGAATTCGATGATAGGGACAAGATAGACTTCCAAATCTGCCTGTACTCCTCTAGGATTCAAGTCTAGTACACGCCCGCGCGCGCAAAAATAAACACTCGTGTGCGCGAACATATTAATAATTAGTTACACAGCGCCTTCCAAAATTAATTTGAGAAGACTCTCCACAAACGTAAACAATCCGTGTTACAGCCTGAAGAATTATCCGTGTCGACTGTATAATAACCTAATCAGTTATAATGACCTGATAATATTGTTATAACCGTGCATGCACCTGTTTAGCCAAGTCTTCTTGGCTGAATGAGCTGAGAGCAGGCTTCACTTCTCGTTGCAATGTGTATGCCACATTTAGATGAGATTCAGAGTACGTTAACATATCTTCTAGCACTGCACCCCACAGACTTTGCAATGGCCTGAAAATGTTGCAATGCAGATGGTGGCCAGTGAATATTAAAAAACTGTTTTAACAGTTTGCTTAATATATCTGATTACATTATACTAGAAAATGAGAAGATCGACAAATTGCAATTATAACATGTCATAACTACCAGAAAATAATGATTCTTCTAATAACTTGTGTTTTAAACACTATTCGAAGGAAAAAACAAGGTCTAAAACTGATGATAACCTTACCTGAAACACTCAGATGGTTTATCGTTGAACATTTTGAATAGTTTACCCTGTCTACTGTTACACAGTTGAGCAATACTGAAGTGGAAATATTGTTGAGATGTACATTTTAAAAGTGAGCCCTTACTAACGTCGCTGGAATAATGCCAGTAACAAAAAAGTGTCTTTAAAAGTGCTGGGCACTGTTACTGCTATACTAATATCGATATATTCGATAGAAATCCAATTATTTAGCAGTCTGCATGAGATACGTGCATATTTACAGATCATCAAGATTTTTGTGGGTGTACGACCTAATCCGTCAAATAGAGCACTGTAAACTAAAAGTTCAAATAGAGCACATAGTTGCCATACCTTCTTGCATAGTTGTACTCGATGTGGGCAAGCTTATCCCAAAACTCACTGATCATGTCCACTGCATCTTTATCGTTAACAAGTCGCTCGGTCAATATGGAATACTCCGCCTGAGAGAATGGAAATACTGATTCCTTAATTGTCAGGATCCTTCGCACATTACATAAGAGGGGGGGGGGGGGCAGGGGGTCTAAAATGGCTTAAATCTAGCTTCTGTAATATGTAATATGTAAATAATCCCTGAACATCTTTTAGTTCATCTACACTTATGGTAGAGTTCTAGTACCTATCATAATAAATCAGTAGAGAAATTTTGATTCTAATTTTAATGGACTGAATACTGAGAAATGTTATTTAGTACGTACTATACACACATGTATAGGCACACATGTATAGGCACATAAATTTCAAAGTTTATTAAGCCTTTTTTATCACATTTAAGTTATACCAACATTGCATAAGATGTATAATCATTTTGAAACTAAACTACTTACAAAGTATATGCTTGGCTGGTCCATGACCTTCGCCATCCTATAAGGAAAAACGTTTGTTCAACAAAATAAAATACAACACAATATTGGATATTATCGTAAAGTAACTGGTTAAATTCGCACCGATTGCTAAGGGCACTGCTCGTAAAACATTTCATTAGCAAACTGCGTGTAGATTAATACAGGACAAGGAAAGCAGCCTATATAATACTATTATAACAACAATATGTCTCGGATAATAACAGGAGATACTTTAACACAATGTTACTTTACTTTCAGTAGTGTGCAAAGGAAACGTAGTGAATTGCACAATTTGTAGAAATATGATGTACTACCATTATATGCTACCAGCGCTAATATACTATCAATGTATTATTTGAAAGTGAATGCACTCAATGCCTTGATAATTAAGATATGGTCACATTTTATATTATGTAAAGTTGTTATTCATGAGCTATTACTGAATTTAATTGAGATAATTTGTTTCAGGTTCTTTGTTAACTGTTGATAACCTTGATTATTTAGTTCTAAGTTGGCAAAAATAACACTTACAATGATACTCAAATGATACTCAAATGGACGACTCAGAAGTTCAAAATTACTAAAAATTATCACATTAATAATTTAATCAAAAGATTTACACAAAGAAGCTGTAATCAAAAACATCTGTTCAGTACACTTCATTCACATATCCATTATTCAAGAACACCTGGTAAACATGTAAGTAACTGTAGTTAAAACTGATATTATTCTGTGTCTGATCCTCTAATATTATATCAGGATTCAGGATGGTTTGACCGAACTGGTGATCTCGAATGAGATGCCACGCTGTTGTAGCCTGGCAACATACTCGGGAATGTCCAGCATAGCACCGGGTGTTATAACTCCAACATTCCTGACAAAATTGTATTCATTAATACAATTAATTAAAAAGTTAGTAAATTAAAAACTGGTTACACTCGTTGCCATTAATTATATGTTGATTACTAGTTGATAATGTGTATTACTGACTCTTTTCATTATTAAGCTATTAACCTAGGGTATTACATATGTGTACGATGCACTCTAAGTAGAGCTTCAGAGCTTGTAAAGGCTATATTTAATCAGCTATTTGAGACAGTGTTCAGTGAATTTTACAGATAGCCGTGTTGGATAAGTGGTAGAGAAAACCTGTAACTTAAAGAGCAAGTAAGAGCCCCAAACCCAGTGATTTAAATGTGTTTAATTGTTGTATGTAATATCCGGGTAAGGAAATTATTTGTTAGTCGCATTGTTTTGATGTTTCTGATAATTCCGTATTATATGCGACCAAGGGAAAATGCTCTTTTCAGGTAAAGGAAACTGAACTTCAACGTTTCAACACAATCCATATTACCGCTGCAGTCTGCACAATGCATGTCACGTTCATTTTATGTATTCATGCAAAGTATTTCTTAGTCTTGTATTTATTTTGGGTTGCATAATTTTCTAGAAAGGTGTTTAGTCGTATCATGTTCATTGATTGTTCAATGTAAAATCTGGAGTGACCATATCGATGACAATCATAACGCTGTGATTTGTGAAAGGTATGGTTTCGTTAAAATAACTTTTTTGTCTGATCTGTCTGAACCTGTACTGCACTGCTGACTGCATATTTGATCGCATCCTAAAACCGCTGTAAATTCCCAACTATCTGAATAAAAGTTGTAATAAAGCTAAGTTTCTTCCAATTACAGTAAAGGTATCGACCACACGACACCAATAAAACCGCATGCGGTTAAATTCAATTATGCCTCCTCATCCTGGTTGACAGCTAATGAATTGTGCCAACACCTTGAAACTATACCATGTTGGCAGTAGATTGGCAGTCATGAATCAGTATTACAAATACAAGACTCATATAATTTCCAAGAATCGGTCTGCGTCTTCTCATCGTCTCTAGAGATTAAATTGGCAGTTGTTCCTCCAAGGATTTCTGTCTACATATATACATTGTCCGGTTCTTTTTGCTATTGTTAGTTCGTTTAAACAACATTTTGAAAATCATGTATAAGGGCTGATGAAGGTTAGGTTGTTTTCGCTTAAACCCTGGATGAGCTTATAACAATAGCTTCAGCCAAACCCTACATCGACTTTAGTATACGCCGTGTCGTCTTTGATTTCCCAATGAACTGAATTTATAATCAATCAATTGTTCAGTAGTTCGAATTGTGATGTTTTGCGTCCAGAAATTTCTCCCCATCGTGCTGCTAATCTCACATACTGTGGCAGCACCACAAAGCTCCAGAAAGTGCTCGAAAACATTCAATGTCTTCGCAGAACAGGCAAACGCCCGACCCGAGAAAGTGGATGGCTCCCAAGTGTGTGATATGTTCACAAAGAGCTGCTGTAACGAGAATACGGACCAGCTGATGAGAGACCTTGTCTCAACTGATTTCAAGGACCTGCTCCACACAGAGCTTCAGAACACGTTACACGTGCTAGGCAATTTAGTTGAGAGCTCACTAATTCCGACTTTGTTTCGGAAGGAGTTTAATGCTATGCTGAAGAACGACGAAAACCTGACCTACGAGGATCTTGCGAGAGCAGCAATTCCCTTGATGATTCGTGAGTCTTGTCTGGAGAAGCCTCATACGAGCCTGTTTGTAAGGGAACTTGCTCCAAGCATCAGGACAGCAACTGACCGGCTAAAAGTGCTTTACAATGGTCTTGAGGTGATAAAGGAGACTCTTGAAGCTGCCAGAGATATGGACCTTACTGAGGACTGTGTCTTGGCAGTGATGAAAAACGGTCTGTATTCTGGGCAAAACTTTGAGCTAAAGATGTGCCAGGTTTGCTCTAAAGAAACTGCAGGGGCTAAGCCATGTATCAGTACTTGTAAAAATGTGGCACGTGGATGTCTTCACCAGTTTACAGAAATTTCATACCTGTTAAACGAACTGACTTTACGGCTGGACAGACACCGCTCGCATCTCAACAGCGACGTTGAAAGTATCTTTGAAGCGTTGGAGGATTGGAGGACAGATATAAGGAACTCAGCATACCTTAGAGAGTGTTCAACAGGTAGTGAGTTAAGTTTTTATCTCGAGGAGGCAGCTTCCATGGTCTTCTCAGGAAAGCCTCTAGAGCTGAGAGATATCTTTAGAAAGACTGCCGACACTGCCTGCCTGCGCTCTGAAGTTTACGAATTGGTAAACAAAGATTGTTGGACTGCAGAGGGTCTCACTGCAGTGGATACAGGAAATGTGGCCCCATTTACGACCCACGACCAGACCCATGGAAACCTCATTTTTCCCCGACCGGTGAACGTCGGCATGACCGTCACTGTCGCAGTGGAGTCGTTGAGGGATGCTATCGAAATGTCAGACAAAGTGGATCGAGAAAAGAATCTGTTGCTTATAAGGAGATCTGATAACACGGAAATTCCAACAGGAGTAACTGAACGAACATCACAAAGTGCTCAACAGCCTACAATGTCTTTACGAGCACCGCCAGATGTCTCTACGTCTGAAATTGTACCGCCAGATGTCTCTACAACGTCTGAAATCGTACCGCCAGATGTCTCTACAACGTCTGAAATCGTACCGCCAGATGTCTCTACAACGTCTGAAATCGTACCGCCAGATGTCTCTACAACGTCTGAAATCGTACCTCCAGATGTCTCTACAACGTCTGAAATCGTACCTCCAGATGTCTCTACAACGTCTGAAATCGTACCTCCAGATGTCTCTACAACGTCTGAAATCGTACCTCCAGATGTTTCAATAACTTCTTCCAAAGGCATCATCCTTTTTAAAACAACAATAACGCCAGTTTCATCAGTGGACTCTAAACGAGAACGCTTAACTGTCGGACAGACATCTGAGAGTACAGGAGGTACCATTCCTCCGACAACAACATTTAAAGTAGATGTCTCAGAAGAACGGGAAACAACAACAATTCTCCAACCTCCCACCACCAAGGATTCTAAAGACCATCAAAAATCTGATGAGCAGCTCGATATATCAACAACGCAAGCAGTTGAACAGACATCTTCAGAGATTGTGCCTCCCAAAGATTTATCTACTTCTCCAGAAAGACAAGCTTTAACAGAGATTACTGCTCCAGTAACAGAAGATTCAACCGAGATTACTGCTCCAGTAACAGAAGATTCAACCGAGATTACTGCTCCAGTAACAGAAGTTTCAACAGAAGTTTCTAAAGAATTACCGCCAACAGTTGAACAGACTTCTTCTCAATTTGCGCTTGTTACTGCAACTGACCGTTCTACCACTCATGATTCAGCCGAGATTACTGCTCCAGTAACAGAAGATTCAACAGAGATTACTGCTCCAGTAACAGAAGATTCAATAGAGATTACTGCTCCAGTAAAAGAAGATTCAACAGAGATTACTGCTCCAGTAAAAGAAGATTCAACAGAGATTACTGCTCCAGTAACAGAAGATTCAACCGAGATTACTGCTCCAGTAACAGAAGATTCAACAGAGATTACTGCTCCAGTAACAGAAGATTCAACAGAGATTACTGCTCCAGTAAAAGAAGATTCAACACAGATTACTGCTCCAGTAACAGAAGATTCAATAGAGATTACTGCTCCAGTAAAAGAAGATTCAACCGAGATTACTGCTCCAGTAACAGAAGATTCAACAGAGATTACTGCTCCAGTAACAGAAGATTCAATAGAGATTACTGCTCCAGTAACAGAAGATTCAACCGAGATTACTGCTCCAGTAAAAGAAGATTCAGCAGAGATTACTGCTCCAGTAACAAAAGATTCAACAGAGATTACAGCTCCAGTAACAGAAGATTCAACAGAGATTACTGCTCCAGTAACAGAAGATTCAACCGAGATTACTGCTCCAGTAACAGAAGATTCAATAGAGATTACTGATCCAGTAACAGAAGATTCAGCAGAAGTTTCTAAAGAATTACCGCCAACAGTTGAACAGACTTCTTCTCAATTTGCGCTTGTTACTGCAACTGACCATTCTACCACTGATGATTCAGCCGAGATTACTGCTCCAGTAACAGAAGATTCAACAGAGATTACTGCTCCAGTAACAGAAGATTCAACCGAGATTACAGCTCCAGTAACAGAAGATTCAACCGAGATTACTGCTCCAGTAAAAGAAGATTCAACAGAGATTACTGCTCCAGTAAAAGAAGATTCAACCAAGATTACTGCTCCAGTAAGAGAAGATTCAACCGAGATTACTGCTCCAGTAACAGAAGATTCAACAGAGATTACTGCTCCAGTAACAGAAGATTCAACCGAGATTACAGCTCCAGTAACAGAAGATTCAACCGAGATTACTGCTCCAGTAAAAGAAGATTCAACAGAGATTACTGCTCCAGTTAAAGAAGATTCAACCAAGATTACTGCTCCAGTAAGAGAAGATTCAACCGAGATTACTGCTCCAGTAACAAAAGATTCAACAGAGATTACAGCTCCAGTAACAGAAGATTCAACCGAGATTACTGCTCCAGTAACAGAAGATTCAGCAGAAGTTTCTAAAGAATTACCGCCAACAGTTGAACAGACTTCTTCTCAATTTGCGCTTGTTACTGCAACTGACCATTCTACCACTGATGATTCAGCCGAGATTACTGCTCCAGTAACAGAAGATTCAACAGAGATTACTGCTCCAGTAACAGAAGATTCAACCGAGATTACAGCTCCAGTAACAGAAGATTCAACCGAGATTACTGCTCCAGTAAAAGAAGATTCAACAGAGATTACTGCTCCAGTAAAAGAAGATTCAACCAAGATTACTGCTCCAGTAAGAGAAGATTCAACCGAGATTACTGCTCCAGTAACAGAAGATTCAGCAGAAGTTTCTAAAGAATTACCGCCAACAGTTGAACAGACTTCTTCTCAATTTGCGCTTGTTACTGCAACTGTCCATTCTACCACTGATGATTCAACAGAGATTACCGCTCCAGTAAAAGAAGATTCAACAGAGATTACTGCTCCAGTAACAGAAGATTCAACAGAGATTACTGCTCCAGTAAAAGAAGATTCGACAGAGATTACTGCTCCAGTAAAAGAAGATTCAACAGAGATTACTGCTCCAGTAACAGAACATTTAACAGAGATTGCTGCTCCAGTAACAGAAGATTTAACAGAGATTGCTGCTCCAGTAACAGAAGATTCAACCGAGATTACTGCTCCAGTAACAGAAGATTCAACAGAGATTGCTGCTCCAGTAACAGAAGTTTCAGCAGAAGTTTCTAAAGAATTACCGTCAACAGTTGAACAGACTTCTTCTCAATTTGCGCTTGTTACTGCAACTGTCCATTCTACCACCGACGATACTGAAGGTAATCAAGAACCTACTGTACCAGTTACGGAACAAAAAGAAGCAACAACAATGAAAACAGATCCGCAGCCACTAACCACGAAATTCACAAATAAGCAAGAGAAACCTTCAACGGAACAGAAAGAAACTGATCAGATGGCAAAGACAGATCCTCAAGAATCTGAATGATAACTGAAGAAGCTCCAGAGGTACCAGTTGAGGCATCAGAAGGAGATCAAGATGATATTGAGTCGACCGAACAAAGTCTAAACAACCTAATAAGACAGTTCCAAAAGATTCTACTGAGATAAAGGAGGAGTCAACCGCTCAAAAGACTGATAATGAATCAGATGGTTCAACCGAAGGAACTGGTATTTCTGATAATGAGGAAACTGATGAAGAATATAATAATGAATCCACTGAAGTGGATTCTAATGAGACATCCCATTTATCTCCAAAAGAATCTGAAGAAACAACACAAGAATCTTTAGTCGATAAGCAAGAAACAACAACTACAGAAGTACTTGAAGAGTCTGATATGGCAACTGATGAATCTCCTCAGGAAATTGATGAGACATTAAAGACAGTTCAGAAGGATTCTGATGAAATAACGGTTAAATCATCAACTGACAAACCTGATCAAGGATATGATGGTTCAACAGAGGAAACTGATGAATCTGAAAAGAAAACAGAGAAAGCTTCTGAAAAGAACTCCCGATGACGTATCAGAATTAGATGAAAAGAGTGCCGATGAAAAAGCAGATCAGACTCCTGAAGAAACTAGTGGGCCAATTGTAGAAACTGATGAGGGATCTGGTGGATCAACGGATAAAATTGATCACCAAATGAATAAGCCAACTGAAGAAACTGACACAGAATTTGAAACGAAAACTGAAGTAGCTCCAAATGTATCGGATGAAGAATCTGGTATGGCAACTGACGAACCTCCCCAAGAGCTTGATGGTGCATCTGAGACAATTCTTGAAGATTCAGATGAAATAACAGTTGACTCAACCGGCGAAACTGAACGAGGATCTGATGGTTCAATTGAAGAAACTAATGAATCTGAAATGATAACGGAGGAAGCTCCAGATGTAACAGATAAGCCAACTGAGGGAACTTATGAAGAGTCTGAGAAGGAAATGAAAGAAGCTTCAGAGACATCAGATGAAGCGACCGAGTTGGATCAAGAATCCAACGAAACATATGATCTAACGGAATCATATGAGACAACTAAAGAAACTCTGCCCGAATCTACATCAAACACTGTTACTGGCGCCGGGATTGACAACTTAAAGGTAACTTTAGCGCCTGATAATCAAGTTGTGATTGAAACAGAAAAACCTATAATCAAAAAAACGACACATGACTCTGATAAGGCAACAGAGGGCGTTACAGAGAGTTCCGATGTTGAAGATTCTAATGAGACCATTGAGGCGAGTCCAGAAAAATCTAATGAAGCAGCAGTTTTAGTTCCAGACGAATCTGTCCCACATGACGTTGTTCCTGGTGAAACTGTAACAGATGAAACTGTTACAGAAGAGAATGTTACAGAGGAGGCTGTTACAGAGGAGACTGTTACAGAGGAGACTTTTACAGAGAAGACTGTTACAGAGGAGACTGTTACAGAGAAGACTGTTACAGAGAAGACTGTTACAGAGGAGACTGTTCCAGAGGAGACTGTTACAGAGGAGACTGTTACAGAGGAGACTGTTCCAGAGGAGACTGTTCCAGAGGAGACTGTTACAGAGGAGACTGTTACAGAGGAGACTGTTACAGAGGAGACTGTTACAGAGGAGACTGTTACAGAGAAGACTGTTACAGAGGAGACTGTTACAGAGAAGACTGTTCCAGAGGAGACTGTTACAGAGGAGACTGTTCCAGAGGAGACTGTTCCAGAGGAGACTGTTACAGAAGAGACTGTTACAGAGGAGACTGTTCCAGAGGAGACTGTTACAGAGAAGAATGTTACAGAGAAGACTGTTACAGAGGAGACTGTTACAGAGGAGACTGTTACAGAGGAGACTGTTCCAGAGGAGACTGTTACAGAGGAGACTGTTCCAGAGGAGACTGTTACAGAGGAGACTGTTACAGAGGAGACTGTTCCAGAGGAGACTGTTACAGAGAAGAATGTTACAGAGAAGACTGTTACAGAGGAGACTGTTACAGAGAAGACTGTTCCAGAGGAGACTGTTACAGAGGAGACTGTTCCAGAGGAGACTGTTCCAGAGGAGACTGTTCCAGAGGAGACTGTTACAGAAGAGACTGTTCCAGAGGAGACTGTTCCAGAGGAGACTGTTACAGAGAAGAATGTTACAGAGAAGACTGTTACAGAGGAGACTGTTACAGAGAAGACTGTTCCAGAGGAGACTGTTACAGAGGAGACTGTTCCAGAGGAGACTGTTCCAGAGGAGACTGTTCCAGAGGAGACTGTTACAGAAGAGACTGTTCCAGAGGAGACTGTTACAGAGGAGACTGTTGCAGAGGAGACTGCTCCAGAGGAGACTGTTACAAAGGAGACTGTTACAGAAGAGAATGTTACAGAAGAGACTGCTTCAGAGGAGACTGTTACAGAGGAGACTGTTACAGAGGAAACTGTTACAGAGGAGATTGTTACAGAGGAGACTGTTCCAGAGGAGACTGTTACAGAGGAGACTGTTCCAGAGGAGACTGTTCCAGAGGAGACTGTTCCAGAGGAGACTGTTCCAGAGGAGACTGTTCCAGAGGAGACTGTTCCAGAGGAGACTGTTCCAGAGGAGACTGTTCCAGAGGAGACTGTTCCAGAGGAGACTGTTACAGAGGAGACTGTTCCAGAGGAGACTGTTACAGAGGAGACTGTTCCAGAGGAGACTGTTCCAGAGGAGACTGTTACAGAGGAGACTGTTACAGAAGAGACTGTTCCAGAGGAGACTGTTCCAGAGGAGACTGTTCCAGAGGAGACTGTTCCTGAGGAGACTGTTACAGAGGAGACTGTTCCAGAGGAGACTGTTACAAAGGAGACTGCTCCAGAGGAGACTGCTCCAGACGACTCATCATCATTTGGTGTGGCTCATAAACAAAACATTATATTGACAATCTTAAATGTAGTTTTTGTATGTTACTTGTTTAGATTGGTGTAGTAAATTTTTCAGAGTTTCAGGGATTTGAAGGGATTGAAATTGCAAACGGGTCTAAGTATGAAAGCATTATTGCAAGTTTACTTTAAATCTTTTACGTTAAGGGACGTTTTATAGTCCAACATTTGGCAGCTTATGTGTAGTTATACCTAAGTGCATATCTTTCAAGTCGATAAAATATGTATATGTAAGTTATGTTTGTCTTTTGATTAATTCGAAAGTTTTATTCTTATCGGCAGTGACTTACTATTTGCATTCTGATTCCAGACAATTCAAAAATGTATAAATGAATGGGTCCACCAAGCCATACACAAAAGTAAATTTACTAAAATAGAAAAGATATTATATAAAATATCAAATCTGACAACAAAAGTGTATTTCCTCAAACCTAGGGCCGTGTTTTAGAACTGAATAAGCTGCCTGAGCAACAAAGCGACTGCAAGATACGTATCCAGGGTCAGGCCCAGAGACTTGACCCTCCACTGTGATGTCAGGATCTCCCTCTACAGCACCACTGTATCTGCCAAATTAAATCATTAGATCATTGAATTGATGCACATTGAATAATCTGTAGAGGTTTTTACAAGATTCCACTCGGTCCTCGGAAAAAAGCCTTGCTTAATTTTTGTGGTACACTTTTAGGAAGTACGATGGATTGGGTTGGAGTTAGCATTAAAGAGAAAGGGTCTCAGTACAGCCTAAGAACTTTGAATAGAGTGAAATTTTATCGGGTGGGATAATGCTCTTCTGCCCTATCTAGGCAGCAATTTTTGACCTGCACTAACATGAAAATTATAAATTATACAGGGTGGGCCAAAAGTCAGTGGGCATACGTTGGCCTTAATAGCTCAGTCACTGAGTGCCCAATTGAAATGATTCTTTCTGGTATGACTTAGGTTCGAGGAATTTGTTAAATCGAAAAATATTCGAGTTCATTTTTTTCAAATGAAGGTTCATTTTTGCATTTATTTGATAGTTTGGATAGTCGGATCGAGCTAAATTTTATTGAATTGTGTTTGGCCATTCGAATTACGTTTGTCCTGAAAAAATTAGAATTATAGCTTCTTAGATGACCGAGATATGAAGCATAACGACTAACGAGTTTATTCATTACGTGTGATCAGGTGATTGGTTTACCTAATCACGTGATAAGGTGACCCCGTTAAACATTATGGGAATTGTTAAGGGTGCCCAATTAAGGTGTCGTGTCACGGTGTCACATAATAACCTAGTCAATTTTGTTAACGAGATACAGAAAATGCTTGATAACTTCGTCATTTCTAATCCGTTTTGCCTCATGTTTTCAGATCATATGCAACATTTAATAATCTACCGTCTCTAAAAAAAATTAGGCGTTCAGCATGTTCAGAAAAATCAATATAGATGTTTTAATATTGAATGGGCGTGGTCTAAAATATTCGAATTTTCAAATTTTGATGAAGGAATCCCCCCCAATCCTCGAACCAGTAAGTACAGTATGCCATCTGCAAAGCAACAGCTCTCAGATATAAAACACGACGGAGCTGTTAAGACTTAAGGCCAACGTATGCCCACTGACTTTTGGCCCACCCTGTATTATAATTTTACACTCTTTTCACTATTCCTTATTAGAAACTGTATTAAAATCCTGTATAAAATAAAATACCTACCCGCGCCCTTTAAGAGTGATAGAGAAAGAAGCTTGCTCGACTTGTTCAGGAGAGGCTCCTTCTGCAGAAACCAAACCCAAAGTGAAGATTTTAGGGTATTTTAGCAGTAGCTTTCTGGTCAAAATGGAGTGTCAAAAGTCGGTGCTACAAATCATGTGTATGATTGTGCTATACTATATGCATTATGGCTACACATAACCTACCATATCATGATAAAATGACTTCCACTACTATGGAAACACTATTTAAAATTGAAATATCTTCGTATCATAGTACATTTCATCTGCTCCGTGCACGAACCTGCCTAACTTTGTGTGAACCAGAACAATGAAAAATATGCCAAAGACACAAAGGTAAAGGAACAAAGCTGTACTCTGAAATGTCATATACACTCCAGCTTGTACCTGTGGGAATGTTGTGCATTACTTACATTATGCTGGGAAGATTTTTTGGTCTGCCATGTGGGAATATCGAAGATTCAAAATGTGCCGCGCAAGAACAGTCTTTATAGTTATTGCTCATTGGTGGAATAAAATCCTATTTGTAGGGCGTTCCATATTCTATAGGTATAGAATATTATATTACTTCTACGTTCTATTGTACTAGTATTGCGAACTTACAGGTACAACTTGCTCCTTTTCATGAAGATACCTCTGACTCCGAGCAATCACTGATCTATCTGACCCCGCAAACGGTGAACAAAACACCCCATTTTCCCTCCAGACACCGGACTTTGGTCTAAATGGGGCTCCAAACTTGGGTAGCTTCGGTAGGTTACGTTCCTTTCTGAGCTTTATTAATGATGATCGGTCGGAGAAGCCATTAACAACACATTGAAATGTGGGAAGATGAACTGAAAACCCTGCCGAAAATAAACAGTGTCAACTTATTGAACTATTTGAATTTAAAGTGGAACGTTTAATTCTTTAACCTAGTAACAACGCAAACGATTGAAATTGATGGACAAAAAATTTGTTTGCAGATAATGACATTATAACTTGAATGCCAAACATCAGTGCTTTCTCTAGGAAATTAGAAACGCTCATTAGAAACGATGCAACTCGATGCTACATCAATGTAATATTACATAAATTCAGAGTACAACTTAGATCCTCACACTCCTACCTTTCTCTCCAACTTTAGCATTAATATAAGTTTCAATTGAGGTCATGGTTCCAGGGAAGTTGGTCTGAACAAACCTCACACCGATATCAGCCGGAACACTGTCGAACCCACACGCGCTGACTATCACTAAACCTAACTCGGCAGCTTTGTCATGGTAATCAGCTTCCATCTGACAGAGGATACGAAATTAAAGCAATACTAACACCATGTCCTGTAATTAAACTCGCTATGATCTGATTTACACTCAGACATCATCAAAATTATTAGCCATACTGTGTCGTATCAAGTTAGTTTTTGTCCAACCATAGAAAAAGTAACAACATTCAAGGTGGTAAATAAAATTCACGACAAGCATGAAGAATTCAACATGACGAGTATGGCAGAGAACTGTTTGAGTGGTAAGTAACCTGTTCCATGAAGAGTGGCTCCCCACTTATGTCCAGATAGTGAGTATTACCGGCTAGACATCCCTCCACCACTTGGCGTCCCCAAAGGTAGTACTGGAGAAATACACTGTCAACAATTTATACCTTTAAACGTGTGCATAATATATACAGTGGATACTTCTAATGTAGAATTTATTATTATACATATTGTTATATTCTTTTTCACCTAACTGTACACTTTTACTTGGATTAAAAAACCATTAAAAATTCACCGGTCCAACACAGTTTATCAAAAGTTTAGCTTTAACGCACATCTGTTCTATAGAGTCCAAATCGTCCACGTTAGCTATAATAACACCCACTTCTGGAAAAGTCAAATGGTAAGACATCATTATTACAACGAATTCTTGGAAATTTTCCAGGAGCATGGCGAAAATGGCAAAAATTGCGAAACATTTATCTAGGTCTAATTTTTGCCATGACTCCCACCAACAGACAGCCAGATCTTCCTTCTAAACACTTACGAGAGTAATCAGTTACACCTGTTTCTCCGGCTACATCCTGTAGAACTCTCCTCATTTTCTGATCTGACCGGCCAGCCAAGGCCCATGACAATCCCTCCTTCTCAGATGTGAGAAACAGCTCTCTTACAACATGAACCCCAGTGTAACCAGTGCCTCCAAATACTATAATGTCAAATTCTTTCATCCTAGTCAATAATATTGGGTTCAGAACAGGTGATAAATTTTGCAAATCAATCACGTTTTTTATTTTTACAGCACCTACTTAGCATGCAATCCTACATTGCTAACAGAAAAAAGGTTATAATCTAAATGTTCATTGACTTTCAATAGTACAGATAAGCGATTTAGAGATTATAGATTACAATTGGATCATTAATCACTATTAACACAATAAATAGGTTATGGGGGTTTAAACGTTATAAAAAGATACTGATATCTGGATATTATCCGGTTGGAAGAGACAAGGACAAGTGAAACAAGGAAGTTAGGAGTAAGGGCAAATTTTCGGCGTCAACGCCATCTTCAGGCTAAAATTGTTATAAATGTTAGTATATAATAAATGCTTCTATACTAGTTAAAATGCTAAATTAAAATTACACACACTGAATACAGGTTACATCAAATGGTATTGTACATTACATTGAAAATAGTGATGTACACACGTTTTACACTCTGTCCAAGTACATAATATCTACTGAACAGCAGGGTCGTGTGCTATTTGTTTAAATTTGTCTTTGAATATGTTGTAAAAGAAATCCCTTAAGCTTCTCGCACTCTTCTTTGTTATTGATACTAGGTTTAAATAAATTAATGTAGTAAGCTTCTGTCACTTTACGTTTAATGGTGCTATATAAGTTAATTTCTAAAATATCGAAGGAAATATCTGGTTCTATGTTATCGTGAAACTCTGAATAATGAGCAGCCAACGCATTATCAGGATAGGTTAAAGGCCTGTTGACTGCTCTTCGATGCTCTGAAAATCTATCGTGTGCTGTTCTACTCGTTTCCCCTATATATAGCTCTTGACATAATTTACACGTAACTTTGTATATGACACATTTTGGTTTGCAGTCGTGATTTGTTGTGATGAGTGGACATATGATACAGTTTGGTATGGTGCAGTGTGGTTTGTCGTGTGGTCGTGATGAACATAAGATCTCTGAGAGTTTCTTACCTGGTGTGAATATGAATTTGACCGGTAAGTTGTGTGAGAGGGCAAATTGAGTGACTTCTTTGGAAAATGGCTCGTTGATGAATGGTAGAGTGCATGTTACGTGGTCGGTATCTTGTATGTTTGATGATGAAGGGTTATGACGTGTTGTAGGTGAGAGAGGGTGAAGTCGTCCTGTTTTGTTTATACGTCGTGGGTCTTGGTAACCGTTGTTGACCAACAAGTTGTCTACTATCTTCATGGACTCTTCTTTATACTCTGGTGTTGATGAGCAAAAAGCAGCCGTTTTGTAGAAGTTCTTGATGGTTGCTACTTTAGTTCCCTCATTGTGGTGGCTGTTGGCGTGCAGTGTGATATTCTTTTTCTGCTATTAAATTAGTAAATTATGTCAAGAGCTATATATAGGGGAAACGAGTAGAACAGCACACGATAGATTTTCAGAGCATCGAAGAGCAGTCAACAGGCCTTTAACCTATCCTGATAATGCGTTGGCTGCTCATTATTCAGAGTTTCACGATAACATAGAACCAGATATTTCCTTCGATATTTTAGAAATTAACTTATATAGCACCATTAAACGTAAAGTGACAGAAGCTTACTACATTAATTTATTTAAACCTAGTATCAATAACAAAGAAGAGTGCGAGAAGCTTAAGGGATTTCTTTTACAACATATTCAAAGACAAATTTAAACAAATAGCACACGACCCTGCTGTTCAGTAGATATTGTGTACTTGGACAGAGTGTAAAACGTGTGTACATCACTATTTTCAATGTAATGTACAATACCATTTGATGTAACCTGTATTCAGTGTGTGTAATTTTAATTTAGCATTTTAACTAGTATAGAAGCATTTATTATATACTAACATTTATAACAATTTTAGCCTGAAGATGGCGTTGACGCCGAAAATTTGCCCTTACTCCTAACTTCCTTGTTTCACTTGTCCTTGTCTCTTCCAACCGGATAATATCCAGATATCAGTATTTCAATCATGAGACTAATAAACAGCGAACTACTCCGTTATTTGTTATAAAAAGATAGAAGAGATTTAAAAAGTTATAAAAAGGTTGAGTGGAGTTGGGTTAAAAACATATAAGAGATACGATGATTTAACTTGTAGAAGCTTTCAATAAACATGTGTTAATCGTCGTCAGCTGAATGTGATGTGGTGGACAATGCTTATATGTGATTGAGTGGTGTCAGGGATGGAGGGTGGGGGAGGTGTGGGTGGGAAAGTGAAAATTACAGTACAATGTCAATAAAAATTTAGTCTTCTGTTGAGGTTGAGAAGGAAATGCCAGATGGTCTGGACTTTAAGGATTTGGCAATTTTAGGAAGAATGGGGTCCCAGAGGGAACTACATTTGGGTGCGCGGTCTGTTCTGTTCATTAACAGTAAATAAATATCGAATTAATGTTTTACAATATTACTTCAACAGAAATGCCTCCTTCAAAGAAGAAATGAAATTAATCGGAATCGTCCCATGTATCAGGAACATCGTCATCACAAACCTCAAATCCACCTCGATCAATTGAATCACCCTTGAGTTTAATAACGTGTTCAAATTTTTCTGTGATCGCTTTCTTGAACTCACGGTTATTACCGGGGGTTAATCTGATGAAACCATCCCCCACACCAATTAAATTAAACATGGAAGCCTCTTCGCTGTCCAACTTAGATTTTATCCACTCTTCACCACGCTTGTTGCGAACTGTGTTTTTGTTTAGCTTTTCTTTTAACCAGCTCAGGAAGTTGTCCAGAAACGTAAGAATATCGTTGGGTGTCCAATAATTCTTGCCAATCGCAGCTAATTCATCCATGCTGTACTTCTTTACGTCGATCAGCATCCCTTCCACGGTTCTGACTCCACAATAAACGGTATCAACCCCAAGCAAGGCGCAATGTATCCATAATTTGCAAGATTTGTACCTTGCAAATGTCTCCCTTTTCATAGGAAGCATGGTTTTAATTTCTACATAATTCTCTTGTTCGTCAATGGGACCATCAGGAAATTGGCAGCTTATTCTCGTTGCTGTAAAAATAGTGTGACTCTCCAGGGTTGCAAGCTTGATGCACCTTATATCAGTATCCTCGCCTCTGTATAGTGGGTTTCCTGGCCCTCCACTTTTCATTACATCCTCAAACTTCTTCCCGTGTTTCATCAGTTCCTTGTCTTTCAAAGCAGCTGTCTTTAAAGCTACATGAGGAAAAAAACCAAATTTCTTATGAAGCAGTGATAGATCAGTAATAATCTTTCCATGATCAGAATCTGGCTCATGGAAACCTTCTAACCAGTATTTCAACTCCCTTTTCATTTGTCCGCCCATGAATATTTTCCCCTTATAATGCAGTAAAGATATTTTCCATGGTGTGGATTTAGGCTGGTATGCAGCCATAGCAAATGTTCTTAAAACAAGGCCACCTGCAAAGAATTCAACATGACTGAGACTGACTTTCTCCCTCAGTGCCCAAGTGAGACACTTTTCTATGGCAAAAAAGTCGGGCAAAAACGCTGGCATATCCACAGGAGGGATTTTAATGTTGAAATCGTTACGGTGAGGATTTGTTTCATCCGAATAATATTGATTGTCATCCTCGACCCATGTGTCCATTTTAAGGCTTAGTGGTAATGATAAAGGACGAGGAGGTCTAACAAAAGGTATTTGACATTGCTCTGGTATCGGTTGACCTGATTTCTTTGACCATGTTTCTATGTCAACTGGATGAGATTTGAAGGTTCGTCCAATTTCTTGTATATGGAATTTACAGGAACTTCTCTGGTGATCTACTCTCTCAACTGGAAACTTTAAACAGTCCTTGCTATTCATTATATATTGAACTGAAAGTCATGCGACTGGCCTGGGTTGAAATTTGAATTATATGGAAATGAATAGTTCGATAGGAATTAAAGAATTATAAAAGCTGTTAGGGTAATAATTAACCTATCTATTTTAGAAGTTGAAGTTAAAGGTGATCTTAATATTTCATTGATTATGGTTTTTGAATAAACTTTATTATTTATTATATGAATTTAAGAAATTACATCATTACATGGCCTTTTTGGAGTTTTAATCATTTTGACAAGAAATGTTGTAAAACTTTGAGTAGTTGGAACTGAAGATAGCCAACATGATGCAACATTAAAGAAAAAAGTTAAAATATTCGAGAAAAAAGGTGATACAGTTTATTATTATCCAGAGCATTTGACATCATTGCCATTGGGACTCTTTAAACAAGCTAAAACTTTAAATGATTACATTATCATATCGATTATACTTTTATCAATCTCCATATCAATCACTAAAAATGCAGTCACTGCCTTAAGAGCTTATGTTTAGGTCAAAAATTTGTTGAATGTTTTAAATGTAATTGCATTATACATGAAAAATGTTTCAAAAACTCTGAAGCAACCGTGATCAACTCAAATTACTTTTGTAGTCAGTGCAAAGCGCTAATCCTTAAACAGTACAACCCGTTTAAAGATATGATTAGTAAGTCGGATAACAATAACAACGACCCCTTGATTCTGAAAATGTCACAAGTTCTAGAATATTGTAAGCCTTACTCCACCAACAAATTTAATAACGAACTTAGTGCCGATCTTCATAAAAATGGTGGCTCTTTCTTCCTGAATATCGACGGCAACAAAAGCAACTTCGACCATCTCATATCTGAATTAGAGTGCCTCAAACACAATTTCCCTATCATAGGCCTTGCCGAAACCAATATGAGCCCAGAAGAGAGTTCCGTTTACCCTATTAATGGATTCAATAGTTTCTACCAGACTACAATGCATAACAAATCGAAAGGAACGGGCGTTGCAGTTTATGTTCACAATGCTTTTAATGCAGTCGTTAATGTAGATGTATCAAACGTCACCAGTAATTTAGAAAGCCTCTTTGTGACTATTCATCAAGAATCTAAAACTATAAACGTAGGAGTAATCTATAGACCCCCTAGTGGAGACATTGACGAGTTTCTCGCTGAGCTACAAGTAATTATGGGTAAACTCCCAAAGTTAAATGTACATGTAATGGGTGATTTTAATATTAACCTCCATAACGGCAATAGAAGATGCACACAAGAATTAGAAAACATAATGCTCGGATTAGGGTACTCACCAACGATATCTATCCAAACACACGAAAAGCCTGGATGTAAACCATCCTGTATTGATAATATTTTCACTAATGAAATCGAAAGCACGTTGTTTACAGGAACGTTGCAACTCAATGTTTCTCACCACCATGCCATCTTTCAAATCAATAGTTGTCTTAATTTTGTAGCTGATGAACCTAAACTTAAACACGCACAATATTACGACTATAGCACCTCAAATGTAGACGCCTTTCTCACATCAATTAATAATGAACTACATACCAATCCTCCTGAAAACTTCAGTAGTTTCTGCACTACTTTTCAGAAGCACCTAGACGAGGCATTCAAACTTGACAAACCGAAATTATCTAAACGTAACGCTTTGAACAACCCATGGATTACTAGTGGTATTGTTACCTCAATTCGAACGAAAGACTCGCTCTATGATTTGTGGAAAAAGTCTCAGAAGAAAAAATGTTTATTGCTAACTAATAATAATAATATTAAACGCGAGGAGTGTAATTGCCTCACTTGTATGAATATAGCAAAAAGATACCTTGAATATAAGGATTACAGGAAGCATCTCAAGGTACTTATTGACCGTGTCAAGAAGAATCATTATGCAGGTAAATTAACTGACTGCTCTGGTGATAGTAAGAAAACGTGGGAAATCATAAACACTATTCGTGGAAAATCCAGGCGTGAAATAAAGCCATGTTTTATCCTTAACGATCAAAAAATAATAAATCGTAGGATGATTGCTAATGAATTCAATAAATATTTTCAGTCGATTGCATCCAAACTAAATGAAAATTATTCTGAAGATTATATAACCCTGGATGCAATTCCCTCATTCTCAAACTTCTTACCTAAAACCTGTGAGTCAAGTATATATCTTAGTGATTGTACACAGTATGAAATTATAGATATTATTAATGAGTTCACAAATGGTAAATCTAGTGACATTCCAATTCACGTTATAAAAAAGTCTGCTAGAATAATATCTCCCTTTTTAGCCAAGCACTTTAACCATTGCATGCAACAGGGGATATTCCCAGATGAACTTAAATTAGGAAAGATAAGTCCCATCTATAAAAAAGATAATCAGGAACTATTTGAAAACTATAGGCCAATATCAACCTTACCAGTATTTGGAAAAATTTTAGAGAAACTTATTTATAAACGTATGTACAGCTTCCTAATTGCTAAAAGAATCATTTATGAGAACCAATTTGGATTTAGAAAGGGTCACTCAACAAGCCACGCACTGAACTTATCTGTTAGCCATATCGAATCACACTTAAAAGACAGGAAACACGTTCTTGGCATTTTCATTGATTTAAGTAAGGCTTTCGACACGATATCTCACGAGAAGCTTTTATTCAAATTAAATAATTACGGAATTAGGGGCAACGCACTGAATTTGATAAAAAGTTACCTGTCAAACCGGAGCCAATATGTTCACGTCTTAAATGAAAACTCCGATAAACTTCCTGTTGAGTGGGGAGTTCCCCAAGGCTCTGTTCTTGGTCCCTTACTATTCCTCCTGTATATAAATGACCTATGCAACGTATCTAATAAAGGCAAGTTTATCTTATTTGCTGACGACACTAACCTATTCGTTTCTGCAGACTCGAAAAAAGACGTTTATAATGTAGCTAACGATATTCTTTCTTCTATTTCTAGATACATGAAATGTAATCTACTACATATTAACGCTAAGAAGAGCTGTTATATGTATTTCTCCCCAAACAAACGTGTAAATGAATCGTCTACATGCAGTACACCCGATGATTTAAATCTCTCCATAGACGGCTCCATAATAATACGTGTTAAAACAACTAAGTTTCTAGGTGTGCTGATTGATGATAAACTGAACTGGAAACCTCACATCGAATCACTAAATAAGAAACTAAGAAGTGCTTGTGGACGTATTTACCGCATAAAAAACTGTCTACCTATAAAACTGCACAAGCAGATATACCACACACTATTTGAATCACACCTTACGTTCGCCATCTCAGTATGGGGTGGTGTCTCTAACCAAGTTATCAACCCTGTATTCTTAACACAGAAGAGATGTATTAGAATAATTTTTGGAGATGCAAACTCATATCAAAACAAATTCAAAACATGTGCTCGTTCTAGACCTATTCAATGTAAAATACTGGGTAAATATGAGTCTAATGTTAATAACTCTGTTAATCCACGTATTAAACCATGTGCAAAGTGTGTCCGCTCTAAATCGGTAGTTCATAATAAACTTGTTAGACCCTTATGTTGTCAAAAACTAGGAGCTGAATTCTATTCCAAGGAATCAACCAAACCATTATTTAACAGTCATAAACTCCTTACTGTTCATAATCTTTACAAACTTCGTACTATAACTGAACTTTTTAAAATAGTGAAATATAGGGTACCCATATCTCTCTACTCTTTACTTAACATGTCTGAACTGAGGGATGACCGTCTAATACCACCAAAGCCAAGCCATAACTTTATTTATAAATCTTCTTGGCTTTGGAATCAATTCAAGGACTCCAATCCACAGAATAAACCTGACTTTGTGAACACATCCTGTAACTCAATCAAATCAAGGCTAAACCGATCTCTTCTAGATGCCCAAAGCAGGTTCGATAATGAGTGGCATAATGACAACTTTAACAGTTTTGGACCATGCTAGATTATTGATAAAAACGTGGAATTTATGTAAACAAATACTTAATTACTTAAATATTGCCGTTTCCGTACGGCGCTATACGTAATATATGTTAAAAGCGCGCCGCAGCTACTCCCTACCTCAACATTTGCGCGGGTTTCTTAAGCGCGCACGTACGTTTATTCTTGGCCGTTAATCAGACCCATGACATAACGCTATAGGTGGCAGTGACTGTAATTTTCTTCAACAATTACTGAATTATCCATCCATAAAGTGATTTACAAAATGACACCTAAACCTCGTGTTTCGGTGTTCACTTAAACGGTACTTGGCGGCTGAACTGTGGTGTCTGACGTTTGCAGCTAGATCGGACTCTGCATGATATTGTATTAGCAAATTTGTATAGTGTATAATTGTTTAGTGTTTATAATACTCTGCAACCTGGTAGCACGGCTGACACAAAAACAAAATGTTGGCCTGGCTTGTGCATAACCAAGTAAATAACACGCACTCCGATAAAAGCCGTCTGGAGAAACTCCGCAAAATGTTCATTGTAGTCAACGGGCACAAAGAAGCACTACTAGCAATTGTGTCCTTTACCCTCCTACATAATTTGAACATTTTTGTGGCTAACTTATTGAGCGACATCTGAATTAAAATGTGTCTAGTATTAAAAGATTCAGTAAGTAATTTTTTCATGTACGCTGTATTTAGTACACTGTAGTTAGTAAATCAAATCAAACTTTTTCGATCAGCCGCGCGCTGAACCAGTGTTGCACTAGGTAAAAATTGTGTATATTTTGTTCATTTTTGAGTGTAAATTAATTTATTAATTTATCACAAATTATTTTATTATAATATAACCACTTATGTGAAATGGTTATTTTGACTTTAAATATTTGAACTAAATATGAATTGATTGTGGGTATAAAATAAAATTTGTTTTACTAAAATTTGTTTTACACTATGTCAATCAAATTACTAAAAATGTCTACAAATTTACAAAAGATTAAAAGGGTCACCTAAGTTAACGGAATTTTTAAAAAAGGGGATCCCAACCAATGAAGCTGAAACACCTCACAGCAAACAGACGTAGACCAAGGTGGCACTTGTTTGAAGAACGTGCATCAACTACCTTGCTGAATCACAACATTATCAAAATAATTCAAAAGTCTCCCAAAATTGATTTCTAATCAGAATCATCCCAATTATCTGGAACATTGTAATCACTATCCTCAGAAACACTGGTTGATTTCCTATGATCACACTTAATGCTTTCCTGGTTTTTAAGAGCCCAGTCAAATTTTTCAGTTATAACCTTCTTAAACTCTGGATAGTAACCAGGAGTAAGTCTAATGAATCCATCTTCAGCACAGCTGAGGGTAAGAGTACTACCCTCTTCATAATCCAATTCTGATTTCAGCCACTCTTCCCCATGTTTAGTGCGAGTAGAATTTGTATTTAACTTTGTTTTCAGCCAATTTAAAACAGTGGCCAAGTATGTCAAAATTTCATTGGGCTTCCAAAAATCCTTGCCAATCTCAGCCAACTCTTTGGTGGTATATTTCTTTATTTCCTTTAGGATGCCATCAGCTGTTCGGAATCCACAATAAACAGCACTAGCACCAGTTAAGGTACAGTTTAACCAAAGACTGCACGATTTAAACTTCTTAAATTTCTCCCACAAGAGAGGATCCCAAGGATACATTGTTTCAATCTGAACACTGTTATTCTCATATCCATCAGAACAAGGAATGTAACAGCTTCTCTTGGAAGAAGTAAGTACCAACATGTCTTCCAGATTTAACAGAATGACACTGCTGACATCAGTATCTTCTCCATTATACAGGGAGTTTCCAGGATCCCCACATGTCATTAGATCTTCAAACCTTTTATTGTATTTTTCAAGGTCTTGTAGCTGAAGAAAATGCGCACTAAAATGACAGTGTGGAATCGAGCTATCTGATTTAGAATTGTGATAATGAAAGTTGAAGACTGCATTTGAATCAAGAGGGTTGAGAGGTTTCTTACAATTACTAACAATTGCTGACTTGCTCAAACCCTTCAACCAGAATCTGTCATCCTCCTTAATGTATCCGTCATCAATAAAAATCTTGCCCTTGTAAAAAATCACAGACCATTCCCAAGATGAATGTTTACGATGGTAACAACTAGAGGCAATTTTCCTAAGGGCATCATTTGCAATAAAGAATTGAACATGATCCAGATCAATTTTTTCACGCATTGCCCAAGTAAGGGATTTCTCTATGGAAAACAAAGCTGGTAAACATTCAGGAATTTCTTTTGGCGGAAGTTTTACTTCATAGTTGTTTGTGACGTGTAGATTGGTTATGTCAAGACACAGATGTGTATTATTGTTAACCCCCCTATTCAGCTTCAAACTCAGCGGTAAGGAAATGGGAGCATTCACGATGGGCACACTACATTCGTTTGGTAAGCGATCTCCCGATTCTTTTGACCATGTTTCTATGTCGACAAGATTTTTCTTTGAATACCTTCCTATTTCTTTAACCGAACATTTCGTTTGTTTCTTCACTTTGTAGTCCTTTCGCCACTTAATCGTAAAGCAAGCAGAACGATTGAAGTCTGTCATGGTTAGATGATACCATTTACACCTGCAATGTCGAATCGTTGAGAAAAGACAATTTTATTATTTATCACCAATTCAATACATAATCAATAAATATATATCCAAATAAATTTGATTTAAAATTAAATGAAACAAGTATGCTAGCAGCTAGCGCGCTTGTATTTAATAAATATTCACGCTGTTAAAAATGGGTCTTACCACACCGCCACTCACATTAGCACAGTTGGTGAACGGACCCAGGCGCTGTTAAGCTTTTATGAGCCCTGGTTGACTGCTGAGAGTGGCGACGGGTCTGACATTAATTTTATTTTAGTTTTCCCTATATTCCAATAAAATTTTAGTTTTGAGTTAAATGATTTTTATGCGATATTTAAGTTGAAGCTGCTTGCAATACATTATTGCTTGAAAATTGTTTAAATATGCTCGCTATACGCATAATTTTTGATTGAATAGTTTATATTTCTTAGGTTAGGTAACACAATATGACTTGCAGTCATTATATCATATCAGTAACTATAAAAGCCGAAGGGAAATATTAAGCAAATGGATAGCCAGCAGCCACAGATAAGTTAAAAATATTAAATGATAAAAAATAAAAGTCAAAAAGTTAAATATCAAGTTAAATATTAAATTAAATGATAAGTTGATAAATAAATTAAGAATTGTATTAAAAAGATTGATTGTGTTTGATGGGATGACTATGTAAGAAAAAGGAATGAGGAAAAATGTTTTAAAAAGTAATGATGTTTATTGATTGACGATGTCAATCCGTCGAGAGCAACGATGCGACGATGCGACAATGCGACGATGCGACAATGCGACGATGCGACGATGCGACAATGCGACAATGCGACAATGCGACAATGCGACGATGCGACGATGCGACGATGCGAAGCAAGAATGCTAGTTTGCACGGCGCGTCGAAGAGGCGAAGTCCTCCAATGATGTTTAATGTTAATGTTGTTAAGGGTCGTTTTTACATATTACGTAATAACTTTTTGGCTCATTTTAAACTCTTCTCCTTAATATAAGTTTTACCCATACAACATAGGTCATAAGGTCATGTGTAAAATTAACTAGCGCAGTCATTAGCAAGCTCTTTTAGCTGGATGGGGTGTGATTAGGATAATGATTAATCACTCTACACTCGACTGTCACGTGACTTTTTCAACCCGTTCTCTAGCTGACCCTGAACGACTATTTGAAACCCTAACCCTCTAATCTGATCCTAACCCTAACCCAAACTTGTATCACGTTGTGACCCCCACGGTCGTTTCACTATGGCGGGGGCCCTTTTGGAACAATCTTAAAGATCGACTGTAGAGTTCACATAGCCATGTGTTGTCATACGTTGTATGACCCGCCGCGCACGAGTGCGCAGCTCCCGCCTGTATTGTGTATCGTCAAAACTCTATAGGGGTTCACTATAGTGAAGCGACCGTGGGGTCACCACGTGATACAAGCCATGTGTATACGCGTACTGCGTGACGCGCTTGTTTTGGTGGTCGCGCGCTACTGCAAGCGATAGGGCTCTGGTTAGAGCAAACTGTACAGTGCAATTTAGCACGCTCGGTGCGATTCAATTCTGACCGTTCTATAAAAGAAATCGTTCACATATTACGTAATATGTGAACGATTTCTTTTATAGAACGGTCAAAATTTAAAATAAAAACAAAATTTTGCAATACGTAATTTACTGGGCCGCGCTCAGCCTGTCATTCCGCCTAATCGATCTATGTTAACGAACATAATAGCCTGGGGTCCTCAGGTAATACGTACGTATTACCTTATAGTAGAGGCTCTTACGGGCAAAAAGACGTGTTTTCTGCTACGATTTTAGAGACCTAACCGCTAATTGGACACAATAGTATGATGTCTAAGGATCGATAATATGTTAAGAAGTATAAATTTGGCCTTATTAGTCACGTGCTATACCAATGCGCGTTTTAAACTTTGACAGTCTATTACTCTAAGGCAAATAGAGTAATTATATTCATATTTTGTCAGCAATAAGATCACATTATTTTCTAGTTAGTGTGAAAATATGAGCTAGAATGGACATAATCTCGCTGAGTTATAGCTGTTTGAAATTTATGATGAACGCGCAGGTGCCAATTGATAACAACTAAATGCTTTTGCGCGTAGTGCGCGTCGAAAATTTGGCAAAAACGCTTGCGGAGTGACAATATTCAAACTTCGATAAAGTATATGGAGTGGGTACTTCTCGGAAAGGAAAAATTTAGGCAAACACGATGTGACTATTTTTGGGTTGATTTAATACAACTGCAAAAAATTATTCAAACTTCAAGCAAAAAAGTCAAATTTTTACCACTTTTTTGGATTTTTACCCCCAAAAAAATAGAGGGATTTTTCAAATTTTTATATCATCTTGTGCGGCTGTGTTTTAGCTATCTCCATGCAAGTTTTGCCGACATGCCAACAAAATTAACTTGTTCAAAATATCAAAAAACATGGTTTTTTGGCCTATTTTTGGCCCAAAAATCGGTTTTTTGCAATTTTACCCCCAAAAAGTCAGTCCAATCATCTTAAAACTACTTTTAATCGATTCTACGGTCAAAAATACGTTTAGTAAGGTGTATCTGGGGTCTCTAGCGTATCGAGCAGACAATGCCCGTAAGAGCCTCTACTATTAGGACCCCAGGCTATTATGTTCGTTAACATAGAGATTAGGCGGAATGACAGGCTGAGCGCGGCCCAGTAAATTACGTATTGCAAAATTTTGTTTCTATTTAAAGTATTTGAAATTACAATTTGCTTTCAATCACTGTTTGTAGCGCAATGCACTACTGGGCCGCGCCGCCCATCTTCTCGCAACCCCAGTATATAGTAGATCGGCGAGATCGAAGATGCAACATTAACGTCGTGAAACAAACCCACTGCACAACCAAAATATTTGATTCACGATGTCAATCCTTCGCATCTCGCCGAGAAGCATTATTGGATGCGCGCGCGCGACCCAGTAGTGCATCGCGCTACAACCAAAATATATATAAAGAACAATATCTAAAATATACCAAGACAACAATGTTTTTTTTAAAATCAACTGTAAAAAATAACATATTTTTTGAACGTGCGTTTGTAAATCAAATTTAAAATGTTGTACATATAAAAGTAAAACAAATTTTAGTGAAACAAATTTAAAATGTTACCTTTTACACTTTATTTTACAATCATAATATAATAATATTTATAAGCCTCCCTTTTGAAAGTTTTAAATTTTAATATATTAACATTTCTATTTAAAATTCAATTTTATGTATAATTCAATAACTGGCCGCCAAAGCCGCGCATTCTTGAAAACATGATTAACTTGTTTACAGTTGTACGACAACGTAAATTTAAAACTATCCGTGGTTTTTTTAAATAAATAAATTATAATTTAACCTAATTCCAAAGCCAGCTTTGTAAAATTTACTATTAGATCATGATTTACTGGGCCGCGCTCAGCCTGTCATTCCGCCTAATCTCTATTATATTTACCAACATTAAAGCCTGGGGTCCTCAGGTAAATCATGATGAATCCGAGATTTTGGAACCATTCAAAGTGCAATATATTCCCTTGGTTCATGAAATGAACGAAATGGACACAAAATGAACATTTTCCTTGAATCACCCGAGCTACAACCGATTTCGTTCATTCCATTGAACCAGGGGAATATTTTGCACTTATAAATGGCTGGAAATGTTGGTACATCTGTCCCTCTACCATATCAGATAGATTCCAAATCAGTAAAAGCAAGTATGCAAAAGGGGTGGGTATGTATCTCTCCGCCACAATTCATTGAGAGATGTGATAGCAGAGCTATTAGAAACTGCTGGCTGTAAAGATGTTACCACTGAACCTCTCCTCATTCCTGTCAACGGGAGAGAACTTCCTGCAGGGGCCAACAAAGCAGATGGAGCTAGATTAGATGTTAGTGCTAGGAGTGTATGGAACCCATTGGAAAGGGCATTTTTAGATGTAAGAGTATTTCATGCTCAAGCTCCTTCCAATAAGGCTCTTGGATCTCCAACCACTATGTACAATAGCCATGTGAGACAGAAAAAGAATTTATACAATAAAAGGATTGTAGAAGTCGAACATGGGACGTTTACACCGATAGTCCTATCAACCACTGGGGGTATGGGAAGGGAAGCAAATAAGTTCTTCAAGAAGTTAGCGGATAAACTATCTAGCAAATCAGGCCAACGATATAGTGAGGCAATGACATTTATTAGGAAGAGAGTAAGATTTGACCTATTGAGAACAACAATCATAGCTATTAGAGGAGAGAGAGGGTTTAAAAGTAGTAGTGCAGTAAAAATAGCAGAATTAGATATAAATTTGGAGCCAGTTCTTTAAACTGGCTTACTTATACTACTTAAAGGGTGTTCAAGGGTTTTCTATTGAATTTATATTGAATTTTATATAGGGTAATTGTTATATTATGTGTATATTGTTTGAATAATTGCCAATTCGTAAAAGCACAAATACGGCTACAAAAGCCATGTCTCACTTTTGTCTCAACTCTGTCTCATGGCTCCAAAATCTCGGATTCATGAACTCGTCAGAAGTGGGTCTATAATAAAAAGAAGACTCCCCACAAATACTCCCCACTGCAACTGAATATTGAGCCATCTTTATCTTGAACTTAGCACCCATTGACTTACTTGATCGGACTTATCAATCATTGACTTATTAACTCACTCCAATCAGATGTTGAATGAACGATATCTTCTAACCCTCCTATTTCTCCTCCCCCTCTCCCTCTCAGAGGAATGTAAAACTTGTTTCGAGCTCTCCACTGACAACATGTTCATCCAGAGCCTCTTCACTAACCTCCTTGACGCCCAGATCAAGTGCACCGAGCCTGTCCTACAGGAATGTTCAGGACTGAAACCAGACTGTGTCAGTGCCATGTTTTCAGTTTCAGATCACGTGCTGGGTGCTAAGTTCAAGATAAATATAGCTCAATGTTCAGTGAGGAGTATTTGGGAGAGTCTTCTCTACAGATCTAGTTTGGGGGACACAGTGGGAGATATGGATGTAAGAGGGGCTGTGGATGTGGATGTTTGGGATGAGGGAAACTCTACTGATCATGATAGTCCAATAAATAGTCAGTAGAACAAAATTCGCTGTTATATTCTTCACAGCTGATTTTTTTCCCTACTCTTGCCGAAGGCAAAAAGATCGTAGGGAATAAGTAATCGGGTTTGGATATATGAGGTGGCCCGATGGACCTGCGATGATGACAAAAGTCTGCTCCTTCGCAATATAGACCACTCCCCTAGAACTAAGTGTATAGGAAGCGTCTGTTATGCTGCGCGCGACGCTAGCCATGTGTTAATTAATTACAGTGAAATTCCTCCTTCGCAAAGTTATTTTCCGGAATTTTCTGGATTCATTTATTGTTGATGCGCGGCGCTGCATTGGTAAAATAAATCGTCAATTTTTACCATGTACGAATCCCACTCATTTATAAAAAACATAGTTATATGTAAATATGGTCACACTTTTCACTCAAAAGAATTAATGGTACAAGTACATCGTAGGGAAAATTGATCGTGCGTGGTTTAACCGCGGCGAAATTCTTGTTTAAATTGAATTTTACCTTTATCATTCATATTGTTGATATTTCAAATAATATTGGTAGCAATGGACCATTTCAGTTACTTGCCTATGGTGCTCTGCCAATTGCAACACTTGATTTGATTGAATGTATATATTGTTAGAATGAAAAAATTATGATTGATCAGTTAATGGAATTTTTGGTCGAGGCACAATCATTATTCCTCGACTATACTGCAGCCGAGGCCTCCAGTCGATCACTGGCTTGAATATCTTGGACAGAATTTGAATGAGTCACGATTAAATGTATTGAAAATTCAATTAGTTTTGATAGTAATATACTATTTTCGTTGCTTGAGATGTGCGCTGCCAAATGCATCACTTGATTAAACTGATGTACAATTTTTTATTTCTATTCTTTGAATATGTGAAATTTTTCAGCACAACATTTTATTAACCTCCTTAATAACTTAGCTGATATCATGATCATGATGGAGCCTCCTTTCAATGCACTGATTAAACAAATTTTTACTGATCCCAAAGATCAGAATCGTTTATTCAGTGCCCTAAAGGACGGCACCTTGAAGTTCCCCAACTCGGTCAGCAGCACCACTAAGAAAGTGGCTCTTCTCAAGGTTTCCAAGCAGAACTATGTCGGAATGATTGTGGGTAAAAAAGGTATGTTATCTTCTTAGCATTTATCAGTATCAAGTTTTCATAATTTTATGTAAGACTTGTAACTTTTTGTTGAGCTTAAAACTAAAAGTCAGACACGATTATTTTACAGGTAGCTTCTTTATGTGATTTAGTTTTTGAGCGTAGCATGATACAGGGAGTTTTAAAAGTCTTGTAAGGGTGTACTTTTTATCCATTTGTCTAAACTTAATTCTGTAATCAGTTTTTGGTAGTTCTAAGGTTTAGTGGCAACTTCTGAATTTTCGACGTTGCCATGGCCACCATAGCAACCAAGGATAAGTTGGGTAAATTTTTCTCTTATTGACCAATTTATGAAAGTCCACTATTGTCTAAAAATAATATTTTATTTGATGTATGCAATATATATTATACAAGACTTTTGAAACACCCTGTATTGTACTCCTGCACTGTAGCATATCATAGTAAAGTCTACAGTACACTTTAATGTACATGCACTAAAGGGGTACCATAGTAAGATTCTTGTATTTTTTAGTCCGAAAAGACATTACACAGATATTATAAGACTAGAGCGAATATATAATGGTATTTATTTGTTGTTATTCAGGTTCAAACATCATGCAAATGCGCAACCAAACAAATACAGACGTTCAAAATCCTCAGCAGGGAGATGAACCTTTCCGTGTGTACGGAGAAAGCTATAAGGTATGAATCCTGCTGAAATATTATGCATGTAGCTAAAATCTCATAAAAGTTTTAAGTTGGATCAAAGACGTTTTAATAAGTCTTGTTGTCCGCTTACAGGATTTGGCTAAGATGGCACTGTGGATATTACAGCAAGATGACAGACTTAGCGGAATTGAAAGTGGAAAAGAACCCAACGATGGAAGCTTTAAAATGTAAGTACGAGTTTATAAGTCACTCTTAAATAATGAAATGTGATAGAAATTGAGAGTTCAAAGTACTATTGTTAACAAGGTAACTGTTATAGTTCCTTCACCGATTCACTACTTAGGGAAGCACGTATATGGTGTTGTTCGCGGTATGTTGGGTTATTAGTTGGACCCAACGGAGGAACAATCAGACAGATAAAGGAAGACTCCGGGTGCTGCATTCAGTCTCCTCCTCGTAACGAGAAAATGAAATACTTCACTCTCACTGGTAATATTAACTTACTAATTTTGACTCAGTTTTTCATCGTGACCAAAGAACAGATAACACAATTGCAAGAATTGTAACTTCTTGTTGAGAGTTTGAACACTATTCAGGTTCCTGGGATGAGATAACTTGTGCGTATATGAAGATGGAGATGTTAATCAACAAGAAGTACAACAGTGGACATTACAACTCCTGTAAAACATGTGATTGTGCTAACAATGTGAGTAGTTAATTAGTTAATTAGTTAATTAGTTAATTAGTTAATTAGTTAATTAGTTAATTAGTTAATTAGTTAATTAGTTAATTAGTTAATTAGTTAATTAGTTCTTTAATTCGGCTAAACTTTACTGTTCTAATCGCTGGAGAAATAGGAACTGTTTTGAAAAAGTACAGAACAATTCGTTTTAAAATGCAATGGAAGTGTAATAATGGTATGATGTCATGACTCATGGGTGCATTAATTGATAAGCTTTCTGTTTCATTTCATTTTTCTATGTTCCTTATTATATCTGATCACAATGAACGGAAAATTGAAATATTTCTATAATATACTTGTTAGATTTCATCACTAATTAGTAATTACACTATTCTCATTACTCTACACTAATTGTGCTCACTCTCATTTTCCGTCCACAGGTGTGCGAGAAACTGAAATTGTGTCACCCTGAAGGTGGATTACCATCAGTTCCGCAGACCCATATGAACAATCAAATGAACAATCACATGAACATGCCACTCAACTCCATGCAGCACCTCTCTCCACCCCCATCCTACCACAGATACCCCATCCCCACTCCTTACAGTCCAAATACCACAGATCAGCTATCCAGGGAGCAGTACAGGGACTCAGATAATTTCCAGCTCAGTCCAACCAACACTGGTATGGCGCAGTTCAGAGAGACATATAATTTGGCGGTAGACAGACACCACAGAGAGTTCAGCCAAACCAGAGCTCCTGCAATAGCTGGTTCTAGAGTGTTCTCTGGGAGTAATGACAGCAGTCCCAACAGTGATAACCCACTCAGCGCTGTGAGTGTTACCACTAACTCCTCGCCCTACGACAGCCCACCCAATCAGCTGCCAGCCAACCTCAACAGATCTTCCTATGATACCTCCCTGAACAGAGACCAGAGAGAATTCTCCCAGAACTGTAACTACGAGGAACTTATTCAGATACTGCTGGCGTTCCATGATCTTCAAGTAAACCGGGAGGGTAATTTGAAGCCTGGTGTAAATGATATGTTATCGAGCCCTCGCCGTACCCAATCTATGCAGAATGGACTTATTAGCCCTAGAAACAATGTTCGCAGGTATTTATAGCTGTATTTATTGATAAAGACGGGGGGAATGCAACGTCAATTAATGTCAGTATTCCATAAAAACCCCAAACTGACATTGACATTAATTGACATTAATTGACATTAATTGACATTAATTGACATTAATTGACATTAATTGACATTAATTGACATTAATTGACATTAATTTGTCTTGAAATTTGAGATTATCATTATTCGATAGATATTCACGTCTATGTAAGTTAGACCGGTTCAAAAAAACAAAATGTCCTTGAATAATTATGATTATGTTCTTATCTGTTGATCCTGAGGTTCAAAGACCACCAAAAAAAAATTTAGCTTCCAACTCTTCCATCTTCGGTCCCCACCGGCCACGCCCATATTTTATTGGTTTCTTATACAGGTAAAATATCTAGAATCGGCTTTTTTAGCATGAAGGAGTAATGTTAGCTGTTTAAGATTCGTTATTCAAATATAAATGTCATGAAGGCATTTCGTTTAATGTGGGTTTTAAGTTCTGATGATGTTGAGAACCACGCCCTTGGATGGCCACGCCCATTTAAGAAAATTAAATTTCAGAAAACCGTTTTATTTTAGTTTTATTGTTTAATGATCTGAATTTTTCACATTTCACATTTCCATATGTGAAAGTAGTGAATAAATTGATGATATAAACGTTCTAAAGTGCTAAAAATATGGTAGAACTACATAATCTCTGGTCGAAAAATATCGTGTCAATTAATGTCAGTATTCCAAAATTTTGCAAAACTGACATTGACATTAATTGACATTAATTGACATTAATTGACATTAATTGACATTAATTGACATTAATTGACGTTGCATCACCCCCATAAAGACTGCATATGTACCTAAATGCTAAAAATCAAATTTCATTCTTGTGCTTTGAATGTGGTTATAATTAATGATGAAAATTTTCAGTATGGTTTCAATTCTTCAATTTGTTGTTTATTCTCAGAAATATGGAATTGACTTCTCCTCACTTAACTACTAAACATAATGATAACCCCATGATAACTTCAGATATGCGGACCCAGTTGACCAGTACCCTGCTGACTATTTCCCTGATATGTCCTGGCTCCCACCCAACCCCGGAATGTAAGCTATTTAAACACACCATCGTCAGAGAATAACATAATAGCCTAACTTCGGAACCTTGATATAGCGTGAACCTAAATTTACCACAGAAACTTAAATAAGTTCCCGAACCGTACCTAGTACGGTTCGGGAACTAGTATTCATAACCATTGATGACCATTTTCTTCCCTTAATGCCAAAATTAAATGCCTTTACCAGCAAAGTTTGAGTAAATGACTATGGACGGATCACTTCAGTAATGCTTAGTGAAAGTTCCAGTTGGAGTCTTGTTATACTATATTAGAGTATTATCTTTCAGGAACAGAGGAGTCGTGTCACCTCGTTTACCACAGAGTTTCTATAACAACGCTACCTTCTAAAGAGAAATCTTTTGCCGTTCAATGCCTCTCCAGACAACTTGAGTGTTTAATTTTGGGGCCAGTTACCTTATTATCTCAAATTGTAATCCCTTACATCATTATCATAGTATTATAGTATTATTATTGACTTTTTGATCGTAGTGCAGTTGAAAGATATTGCAATATTTATGTCTTAATGTGTTTTACGTGATTGTTATTTAAGTTTTAGTTGACGTTTGCCTTGATAGATTGTAGCTGTCAGAGAGCTATTTATTAAAGAAAGATCGCTATCTGTTATAGATGCACCATGAATCATGATAGATTATAATTGCCGGAGCTATTTAATATTTATTTAACTATCCGAAATATTTGCCACATCACTCACTATTCAGTCATCACTCACTATTCAGTCATCACTCACTATTCATTCACTATTCAGACAATTCATTCACTTTTCACGCACTATTCATTAATCACTATTCACACATTCACTCACTTGAAACTATTCATTATTCAATCACTGTGTTATTCAATATTAATTGACTATTATAATATATTCCAAATACATTTTGTTTGGCGATGTTTTGTATCATCAAGGACCGACATAAGACTTTTTCACCGGTTAATAGTTTCGATCTTTCTGAAGATTTTTTGCTAAATTGTGCAAAATGGTCTTTGGAATATTCTTTAATTATAATAATAAATCACTCTTCATTCAATATAATATAATATTCATTCACTAATCACTTGCACTATTTGTTCACTATTTAAGCACGATTCATTCATCACTCCTTCAACTAGCTTGTTTCTCTTCTTTTTCAAGTAGCATAGTGGAGGGCTAGGGGACAGTTTATAAATGTATAGAAGCACTAATTATGTGGCTTTTCTATAATAATTAGAAAAACAGTCACAACTCATTATTTAATCTTGGTCCCTCTGCAGTCTGCTATGTGAATTGTAAAGTGATAGTTAAAGTTTAATACCCTCTATGTTTTAAATTCGCTACGCTTTGCAGCTGAGATATACTTAAAATTTAAAATTCTTCACAAAGGAAATAGTAACTATGGAAAATTAAGAAAATTGTCGCTACTATAAAAATAAATACCGTTATCCATGATAATCCATGGGTGGTAATACCTGAAACGTTAATTCTCGACCATAGTGTACAATAATTATAAGTATCTCTCTTGCTGCAACTTAATTCTTAACTTGTTGTTATCTTCTATTTATTACTAATAAGTATAATTATCTTTCATGGCAACGAATGGATGATTAGTATTATTATCCTTTATTTCATTTATATTTATTAATATAAAATTATTATCATGATACATACTCACCATCGACTTAGAATTCATTTGTATCAAGTCGCGAGGACAAATTGACTTTTAAAAGAAAGTTTCAAAATCCTTTCAATTCATTTCTTACTAAATCTATTTCCATCAAATTTAGAGTGTTGTAATATTCAGATAATATTTAATTGGATCAAGGTTTTTCATAAAAACTTGATATAAATATCATGACATATATATGGCCACTGCAGCGCCTATACAATAGCTTGTGGATACCTTTCCTAGTATCGAAAGATTTGTGCTTTGGAAAATATTTGAGCGTTTATACTTTCTTCATCGGCATGAATATGTTGAACTGTCACTGCTTTAAAAATTCGCAATATTTTATCTCTATAAATCAATAAACACCTAAAAATATTAGGACAAACCCTACATTCTACAAGGGGTGGGGTGGTCTGAAAATCCAAGATTTTGGCGGACATCCTAAGTAGATGGCGCCTAACTCTTTGAATTATTTGCCTAAACTATGATCATTACAAGCAGTGGCTGTTGTTTCAATTTTGCTGTGTATTTTGTGTATTTTTCGAGTGGTATCCATTGATGAGCGGATAATAAATTATTTATTACAATTATGATCACACTTCAATTATTGATTTTTTTTTCTTCTTGACTCAATGACTGAATTAAATTGGGTGTTTACAAAAAAAATGTAAAACAAAATATTTTCGGTACTTACATAGCAGGATATAGACAAAATGAAGCAAACTATTCGCATATAATGAACATAGCGTTAACAAGAGATCTAAATTACTAAACATTTACCATAGAAAGTACTGCTGATATTACTACTGAAAAAGCTTCAATTGTCTAAAGGATTGTGATATTTATCCTTAAATCAGTTTATCCTGGCTCGGTTCTCTGCCCTTTATATTTCTAATTATCCTAAAAATTGAGCCTGCTTTACTTAGATAATATTTCCATTTAATGAGGTCATCGAGTCAATTAAAAAGAAAACTTGTAAAGTCAACATTTTGATCACTTTAACCTTTGACTGACGATATTACGATTTGTACTAACGCCATATTTAACATACTCTAACTTATTACTATCCCAATAATTCTCAGTTTTATTTGTTTCTTCGTCCCAATTTAGATTGACAATCGAAAAGTAAATAATTCAACCATTTAAATCATTTTGATACCAAGGTTCATATCAGTGTCAATGTTTGTATGAATGTTGTGTTAGACGTTCGGGTCTGGAATTTGATTCAATGAGGTAGAGGTTAGCATTTTTTAAGTCCAGTAAATTCGTGTTCCGTTTCGCATTTCGGCGGGACGGACAAATTTTTTGAGATATTTTGAATACAAAGTACATAATGAAATATCGACTGTAACATAAAATGGTGCGCGCTACCATGGTGCACGTGCTGATGCTGCGCGCGCACTATTCATAATTCTTCCTTCGGCCCGAATGTTCTACAAACTTCAGTCAAAAACGGTTTTCGGAAAACCTTGGCACTTGTCTGAAGTTTTTTGGTGGTTCCCTAAATGTTAAAAACTGGAAAAATCGACAGAGCTCCTATCTTTTTGATCACCCATCGTAAAAAAGTAGATCTAGATTGTGCTAGAACCATTGTGTTAGATTTACATACTGCTCAACCATGAGAGCCCATTTTTGTCACATTTCAAACAATCCAAAAGAACGACCAGAACCTTACTCTATTCGGATAACTTGGCTCAATTACTGAGTTAGCCAGCGGTCTGTAGAAACCTGTCAAGGAGAAAGTTGCACCTGAACAATATGAACCGGTTCTTACATAACCAGCTACACTTTTATCAATCTTCTAAGTTCTAATAGAAAATTTAAGATTCCTTTTTTAACGGCGGAAACAAGCTCTCATATTTTTTAATGAACCTTTGTCCTCTTTTACCAAATGTGGCAAATTAGATAGTGAAAATTAAACAAGTAAAAATCGTAATTTATAGCAGAAAATATTTTTAACGACAAAACAAATACGTAATTGTCAGGTTTAGGTCATCCGTTACAACAAATTTACATGCATTATCTCCCCATCAGTAGCAAACTTTATAATAGAAAATTGCAGTAGGTACCATTTACATTCATGATTCAGGTGCTACCGCAATTATGGTTCTCAAAACTATCTATCGATTCTATTTTATTCCAAGTTTGATCTAAGATAAACTTAATTAGTCAGTAAATGGTAATAAAATCGATATAATTATAAATCCACACATAATTTAAATGAATTTGAGATACGATATACAGTATGGACACAGGTCACAGTATAGTCGATATAGTCGATCATCTAAAAGATACAAGCGGCAGGAAATGCTACCTAAACTTTGAAGTTAGTCTGTACTGACTATATTATATGCAAAAGAATTCTATTTTACGATACCCTTTTACAACAAAGTCACATTAAACACTAAAAATTAACTTTATACAAGACATACAAAATAAAGAAAATAAACTCGATCTAAATCAACAACAGTTTACAAATGAAGATGAATCAAACAATGAATTATGGATCATGATTTAAACAAGATCCTGGCTCATGATTAAGACTAGTTATTTCCTTGCCAATTTCTGCGCATATTTAATTTTAGGCACATTTAAGCTAAGCTTGATCGAACAGAGCTCAACCTTTTCTAGATACATTATCGCTCGAGAAATGAGAGTATCAATGTGACATAGATGCAAAATTTACAATTGAAATTCACTATGATACAAATTGTCCCTAAAACAAGATTTCGCCGATCACAAGAGTCCAGAAACCCCCCCCCCCCCCCCACCCCCTATGGCTATATCCTAGCGGGCTCGTTGCTTTTCGCGTTCCCGCAGAGTTATTTCCCGTGCTACACTTACCATGTTCTTAATCTCTACCTGACCATCGGGTGACTTGTCGGAGTGAGAATAGTCTCTCATTGTACTCACCACTTCGTCTGATACGAAGGATTCAGCAAACCAGCTCTGACCAACACGACCTGTGGAAAGTGGAAACGAGGAAAATTTGGCAAAGCCAACAGATATCCTGACAGTCTATATCATCAATTGAATAGTAAGTTTGACGAATGGTGATGATGACCTCCAACCAAACATCTTGTGATAATTTATTCGTTTTAAGAGTTAGATTCTAGTTACCCAACACACAACATAACCGTGCTCTTCAGATTATTAACTAACCTGCTCGAGACATGAGTTGAAAGACGGTGTTCATGCTATGTTCTGCAGTGAAATCATCACACACTATCGTCCGGGAGAAGGGGAAGTTAACTCCGTATGCTATATTATGGTCCGCTACCAGATACGCCAATCTTCCTGTTTTTGCTAGTGATATCACTTGCCTGAGGCGATGCAGGTTTTAAGTTAGATCGAATGAATGTAGAGTTGTATGAATTTGAGTTAGACTCGATAAACCAGACGAGAAGTCAAAATAAAATAAAAGATCAGAAATCTAATTATATATGATAATAACATACGGATCGCCATCAATTAAAAAAAAGGATTGACTTACTCGAGGTAACCGCCACTGTTGACTCTATCATCTCCAGGAGCATATATTCCCACGCCACAACATAATAGAAGCAAAACATCTTGAGGAGCATTCACAGTTTTCTCAATCAGAAAACTAAAATCACGATTGGGGATCCTTTCCACATCAACTTTACCGTTCGGAGAGAATTTTTTAGCGTGCAGTCGGGTGTTAATTTGATAATATTCTGGAATTGACAAAAACGGTTTGTTTGCAACCAGATCCATCTCTTGTTGCTCATACTCTCCTTTTTCTTCTTTTTCTACCTCTCCAGTGGAGTTTCGTCTTTTCGATGAGGCTGGGGTTTTTTTCTTTCGCTTCTTCTTCTTCATCTTCTCGATCTCGCTCGACCACTGCTCTTGAACTTTCCAATATTGAGATACCAGCTTCTCAATATTGTACAACTTAGAGACATTGATTTCCTCAATCAAGTTAGCGAATGCTTCCAGAGCAAAATCTAACGGATTTACACAAGCAATAAGACTCATCTGGGAAAACTTAGAAGCACTTGCTGTGCCAAGGTTAGAAAATTCTACACTCCTTCCGGAGCACTTAATGGGTTTGGAGCATATTTCTTTGGTCGTAGAGTCGTCAGTTTTGGATACCTGGTCCAGAATCTTGAGCCCAAATAATCTCACTGCATCGGCACTGAGATTATCTATTTTGGAAAAGTGATCGCCAATCTTTGGTACGCCAGGTATTTCAGACTCCGTGGCGAAGTTACACAGCTCTGACACGGACAAGGGAGTGTACGAACGGCTCAGGAACATGTTGTCCTTTATATTTGTCAAACATTCGGTAAGTTCGTCCGTTGAACCGCTACCCAAGTGGGGCAAGAATGAGGTACCATTATGGGAATATATGTCACAGCCAATGTTTATTTTGGTCGAAGCTACATTTCCGATGTGACCCGAGGGATTCATTCTTTTGAACCTCTTCATAAATGGGTCGAGTTCGACCTCTGTAGGAAGGGTGGCGGAAGACACGATTGTCCATCTAGGTGGGTACATCATTAATTCAACATTTTGGGCCAGGGAGCGACTTTCCCGATTATCAGCTCCGATAGTTGGTTCATCGTGGAACAAGATGAATGGAGTTATGTGGCTACGTTCTTTAATTACTCTCATAGCAATATGTGGAGAGCAGATTATGACCAGTCTGTCATTTGGCTTATCTTTACAGAAATAACTGTTTCGAATCACCAACTCCCCGTCCGGCCTTTCAAATGCTATAGCGAACGGGAGATCAGGGATTGAGCTGATGTGGGTAGTGTTTTGCAGCCACTGACCAGCAGTATCTGTTACAGACTTGATGTTACAGCAGAAAATGATCTGAAATGACAAAAAAAAATTAATATCATGATAAATTTAAAGAAATTGTTCTTAAATCGATCTGTCAAGACTGTTTCAGCATATGATTATTATATAAACATTGGTAAACATTGAAGAAGATTTAATCCACTAAAGTCTAATGATAAAATACCGTTAGCTTAGCGAGGGGGTCTTTTTCATGTCGAGTATTTCTAATCTTCTGGACCGTAGCAGCCAACATTGCAATGGTAGTAGTTTTACCAGCATTAGTGATAGCACGGTACATTATATAACATCCATTTTCAATGTTTTCCTCTAGGATTTTACATATTTTGGATTGATGTGGATAAGGTTTGACTGCTGAAACTGGGAGGACAGCGTCAAAGTCACTGAAAATTAACAATTGTGGAGATGTACGGTATAGTTTCTCGCCACTGAATTCGAATTTCTCTTTTAGCTCCGCCAATTTATCTCTCAAATCATTTATTAGGGTAACTGAAACGATGTCGTCTTTCAAAGAATCAAGATGCGACTTCCCTTTCAGTTTTTCCGTTACCTTGATAAATCTTTCTAATGACACAATGATACTGCAAGTTAAGGCAGTCAATTCCTGACTTTTCTGCTTTGTCAACAAGAACCATGCACAACATAGAAAACCAATTCCCCGCATCTCCACGATCTTTTCCAAAAACAGTTTCGGGCGTCGGAAGTCGTCATTACCGGCAAATGCGGATAAAGCTCCTTCAACTTTCGAGTTTAAGCTACCGATTGAATTTTGTATTCTAATCTGATCAGCTTTCGAAGGCCCTTTAGCTCCTTTCGCCTTATTCGCTCCACCACCTTTCCGACCACCTTTTCTGTTTTTATTTTGTTTAATACTCCCTCCTATACTAGGAGTACTACCACTAGCTGAGTCGTCACCATTTAGTAGCTTCATTTTACCTAAGATCAAGGAGGGACGAACCGCTTGATACAGATAATCACCCATCACTGTGCTAACTGATTCATAATCAATATCATTTGTAACAGCACAAACCAAATTCTTCAGAACCAACAAGTCAAAATCGCTTAACTTAACTTCCGTATTAAGCCAATCAGTTATGGACCATTTTACGTCTACTCCCGAAGCAGTTAGGGTGTTTTTAACTGAAGATGAACCTTTGTTAAATGTTGTGACAATCGTACTGGGCTGTGTTGCAGCCATGCTACCTGAATGGATACAATTTGTTATAGAGCCCTTTAACGTTTTCTGATAATACTCCTTACTCTAAGCTGAGCACAATCCTATCCCTAAAAGTTTTTGTTTTTTACTAGCCTGTCACGTGGCGAAGACCGTTTTTCGCCCATGACTCATAGTCATAAAGGAAGTGCTTTTACCCTAGATTTCATAGACTCATAGAGAAAATTTGGAATCAGTGCCCAAAATATCCATCGATAGAATTTACTTTCTTACCCTCAGGGCCTTTCTTATAAATACCAATTTCTGAAACCCACGATTTGAGTCATTCTCGACAATTACCAGACCCTAGGAACATACTCTAATATATCTTGTCTTGAATTATTGAAACAAATTGCCTCACGATGGTTTCTACCCCATAACATGTAGTTTAACAGATATATCTACTATCTAGTAATACTGATTATAACTATAATAAGTTTAATGCATATTGTATTTAAACTAAGCCATCTGTAATAAGCTCATAATACTTTACTCTGAAACGCAATTCCGATCCCACAACAATGAATTTATTTGATCTCAGTGCATCGGGCACGCATTAATGTCATGCATAGTATTTACGGTGATTACTTGAAATTAATGATCCCCATTTTTTGGGAATTTGATAGGAAATCATTAAATCGTCACATGAATTATGGTTACAATCATTAGATTTTTGACATGCGGACATGCTAACATGCTGGTCACAATTGAGATAGAGAATCAGAGATCAAAGACAAGACCGGGCTACTTAATTTGTTACTCAATATGAGACCAGAAGGATTAATCGTTTCATTTTCCACTGTCACTATTATGATTATGTGTACTGACAGACAAGTGAAAATCTTATCTTGGAGCAGAAAAATTTGAAAGTGAAAATCCAAAAATGGATCAATATAGACAACTACGAATGATAAAACATGTTCTCTAATCAAATAAAGCTTATAAAGGGCAGCTCAAACTTACAGACTAGACTACCGGAGGGGAGGAGACACAAATGTAATTTAATAACAGCTCGATTAACCAATCAGCGATCAAATTAGTAATTCGTTCAAGTCACAGGTCAACTGTTATATCACATTTACATCATCTTCCCATCAGTAGCAAAGTTTAGAGTTATAGAAAATCACAGGGGCTATTTAGGTGCTATCAATGATAGTTCTTAAAACGAACTCTATCGATTCTATTGAACCAAGTTTGATCTATGATGGATATTAAAAAGATGGCAATCACATCATATCAATATAATTTAAATTATAAACCCACACAGAATTTAAATAAATTTGAGATAGGATAAAGTTGATCATCTAACATATGCGAGTGGCAAGAAGGGTTATCTGAACTTAACTAGTATCTTTTGTTTAAGTAAATGCAATATAATTCTTTTTACAATCATTCCAAACCAAGGATAGCGCAATACAAATTAGGTCACCCTAACAATTGACGTTACACTACAAATAAAAATTAAACATGATCCCAATGCCCAAATTGACACCAGCTTTACAAATAGAGATGAACCAGAAATGAGAATTGATCGTAATCGTTGTGTCCTTAACATTAAAATATTTGTGAAACTTTTAAAATTTAGGAGGCGATGTGACTAAAAATAACCTAATCTGAAAAAGATTTTTCCTCTGCCAACATATTTTTTCACGTCATCAGGACGTTTCAAAATAAAAGTATTGTTGAAAACTTGAGATATAAAAGCCATGCCGGGAAACTCACTAATACCAATTTAGACCAAGCCAATATTCTAAAACCAGAAATCACAAGGTTTCGAAGTATTAACTTTAAAGTGCATTAAAATATATGAAAGACATTCCATAAAATAAATTTCTTTCCCTGCTTCGCCTATTTTACCTACAAACAATTCACAATATAATATGATTAACACAACTAGCTATAAGCTACCTCCCTATCAATCTGCAAAAAAGCAAATTTTAAGAAGGAAAAGAACGGACACGCTATCCAACAATTTGATGGATAACTTCACTACACTAAACCTTCATCGATTACCAGCATACCGACCCATTACTTGACCAAACAAAGATTTTAAATATATAGTATCATGAGAAATGAGAATATCAATGTTACGTAGATGCAAAATTTACAATACCCCTCAGTAAACAACAATACAAATTGTCCCTAAAACAAGACTTCACCTAAATATCCTGCCCTATAATCACAGACCCCCTATACCCTCACGGGCTTGCCTCTGTTCACGGTCTCTTATCGTTATTTCCCGTGCTACACTTATCATGTTCTTAATCTCCACCTGACCATCGGGTGACTTATCGGAGTGAGAATAGTCTCTCATTGTAATCACCACTTCGTCTGATACGAAGGATTCTGCAAACCAGCTCTGACCAACACGACCTGAGCAAAGGGGTAATAAGAAAATTGGGGGAATTTGGTAACACCTAAAGGCCATTGGAGCCTGGAGGCGAAAATTCGGAATTAATCATCTCGACAAATGTTTTGACCCTCATATTATAAAATAATAAAACTAACCTGCTCGAGACATGAGTTGAAAGACGGTGTTCATGCTATGTTCTGCAGTGAAATCATCACACACTATCGTCCGGGAGAAGGGGAAGTTGACTCCGTATGCTATATTATGGTCCGCTACCAGATACGCCAATCTTCCTGTTTTTGCTAGTGATATCACTTGCCTGAGGTGACGATAGGGTAAATTCTAGATCAAAATGACAAGATAAGCAACAAATTCCAAGGAGCATGTATCAATAAGCTTGTTATTATAAGTTCATAATAAATAACGCGAACGGTTTTTTAGAAAAAAAGGAACTTACTCGAGGTAACCGCCACTGTTGACTCTAGAATCTTCAGGAGCATATATTCCCACACCACAACATAATAGAAGCAGAACATCTCCAGGTACATTCAGATTTTTCTTCGAATCAGTCAGAAAACTAAAATCAGGGTTGGGGTACCTCTCCACATCTATTTTACCGTTCGGAGAGTATTTTTCAGCGTGCAGCCGGGTGTTAATTTGATAATATTCGGGGAAGGACAGGAACGGTTTGTTTGCGAGCAGATCCATTTCTTGTTGCTCATAGTCTACCTTTTCTTCTTTTTCTGCCTCTCCAGTGGAGTTTCGTCTTTTCGATGAGGCTGGGGGTTTTTTCTTTCGCTTCTTTATCTTCTCGATCTCGCTCGACCACTGTTCCTGAACTTTCCAATATTGAGATACAAGCTTTTCAATACTGTACACCTTAGTATCGTTGATTTCTTCAATGAAGTCGGCGAAGGTCTCCAGTGCAAATGCTAATGGATCTCCACTTGCAATGAGACTCATCTGGGAAAACTTAGAAGCACTTGTTGTGCCAAGGTTAGCAAATTCTACACTCCTTCCGGAGCATTTGATGGGTTTGGAGCATATTTCTTTGGTCGTAGAGTCGTCAGTTTTGGATACCTGGTCCAAAATCTTGAGCCCGAATAATCTCACTGCATCGGCACTGAGATTATCTATTTTGGAAAAGTGATCGCCAATCTTTGGTACGCCAGGTATTTCAGACTCCGTGGCGAAGTTACACAGCTCTGACACGGACAAGGGAGTGTACGAACGGCTCAGGAACATGTTGTCCTTTATATTTGTCAAACATTCGGTAAGTTCGTCCGTTGAACCGCTACCCAAGTGGGGCAAGAATGAGGTACCATTATGGGAATATATGTCACAGCCAATGTTAATTTTGGCCGAAGCTACATTTTCGATGTGACCCGAGAGGTTCATTCTTTTGAACCTCTTTATAAATGGGTCGAGTTCGACCTCTGTGGGAAGGGTGGCGGAAGACACGATTGTCCATCTAGGAGGGTACATCATTATTTCAACATTTTGAGCCAGGGAGCGACTTTCCCGATTATCAGCTCCGATAGTTGGTTCATCGTGGAACAATATGAATGGAGTTATGTAGCTACGTTCTTTAATTACTCTCATAGCAATATGTGGAGAGCAGATTATGACCAGTCTGTCTGTTATATCTTTACAGAAATAACTGTTTCGAATCACCAACTCCCCGTCCGGCCTTTCAAATGCTATAGCGAACGGGAGATCAGGGATTGAGCTGATGTGGGTAGTGTTTTGCAGCCACTGACCAGCAGTATCTGTTACAGACTTGATGTTACAGCAGAAAATGATCTGAAATGACAAAAAAACATTATAATGATAAATTTAAAGAAATTGTTCTTAAATCGATCAGTCAAGACTGTTTCAGCATATGATTATTATATAAACATTGGTAAACATTGAAGAAGATTTAATCCACTAAAGTCTAATGATAAAATACCGTCAGCTTAGCGAGGGGGTCTTTTTCATGTCGAGTATTTCTAATCTTCTGGACCGTAGCAGCCAACATTGCAATGGTAGTAGTTTTACCAGCATTAGTGATAGCACGGTACATTATATAACATCCATTTTCAATGTTTTCCTCCAGTATTTTACATATTCTGGCTTGATGTGGATAAGGCTTGACTGCTGAAACTGGGAGGACAGTATCAAAGTCACTGAAAATTAACAATTGTGGAGATGTACGGTATAGTTTCTCGCCACTAAATTCGAATTTCTCTTTTAGCTCCGCCAATTTATCTCTCAAATCATTTATTAGGGTAACTGAAACGATGTCGTCTTTCAAAGAATCAAGATGCGACTTCCCTTTCAGTTTTTCCGTTACCTTGATGAATCTTTCTAATGACACAATGATACTGTAAGTTAAGGCAGTCAATTCGTGACTTTTCTGCTTTGTCAACAAGAACCATGCACAACATAGAAAACCAATCCCTCGCATCTCCACGATCTTTTCCAAAAACAGTTTCGGGCGTCGAAAGTCGTCATTACCGGCAAATGCGGATAAAGCTCCTTCAACTTTCGAGTTTAAGCTACCGATTGAATTTTGCATTCTAATCTGATCAGCTTTCGAAGGCCCTTTAGCTCCTTTCGCCTTATTCGCTCCCCCACCTTTCCGACCACCTTTTCTGTTTTTGTTTTGTTTAACACTACCGCCTATACTAGGAGTACTACTACTACCACTAGCTGAGTCGTCACCTTTTAGTAGCTTCATTTTACCTAAGATCAAGGAGGGACGAACCGCTTGATACAGATAATCACCCATCACTGTGCAAACTGATTCATAATCAATATCATTTGTAACAGCACAAACCAAATTCTTCAGAACCAACAAGTCAAAATCGCTTAACTTAACTTCCGTATTAAGCCAATCAGTTTTGGACCATTTTACGTCTACTCCCGAAGCAGTTAAGGTGTTTTTAACTGAAGATGAACCTTTGTTAAATGTTGTGACAATCGTACTGGGCTGTGTCGCAGCCATGCTACCTGAATGGATACAATTTGTTATAGAGCCCTTTAATGTTTTTTGAGAATACTCCTTACTCTAAGCTGACCACAATCCTATCACTAAAAGTTTTTGTTTTTTTTACTAGCCTGTCACGTGGCGAAGACCGTTTTTTCGCCCATGACTCATAGTCATAAAGGAAGTGCTTTTACCCTAGATTTCATTGAGAAAATTTGGAATCAGTGTCCAAAAAATCCATCGATAGAATTTACTTTCTTACCCTCAGGGCCTTTCTTATCAATACCAATTTCTGAAACCCACGATTTGAGTCATTCCCGACAATTACCAGACCCTAGGAACATGCTCTAATATATCTTGTCTTGAATTATTGAAACAAATTGCCTCACGATGGTTCCTACCCCATAACATGTAGTTTCACAGATATATTCAGTAATACTGATTATACTGACTATAACAATAATAAGTTAAATATAACTAAGCCATCTGTAATAAGCTCAAAATTATACTTTACTCTGAAACGCAATTCCGATCCCACAACAATGAATTTATTTGATCTTAGTACATCGAGCACGCATTAATTTCATGCATTTAGTATTTACGGTGATTACTTGAAATTAATGATCCCCAATTTTTGGGAATTCGATTGGAAATCATAAAATCGTCATATGAATTATGGTTACAATCATTAGAGCTTTGACATGCGGACATGCTAACATGCTGGTCACAATTGAGATCAAAGACAAAACCGCGCTACTTAATTTGTTACTCAATATGAGACCAGAAGGATTAATCGTTTCATTTTCCACTGTCATTATCATGATGATGTGTACTGACAGACAAGTGAAAATCTTATCTTGGAGCAGAAAAATTTGAAAGTGAAAATCCAAAAATGGATCAATATAGACAACTACGAATGATAAAACATGTTCTCTAATCAAATAAAGCTTATAAAGGGCAGCTCAAACTTACAGACTAGACTACCGGAGGGGAGGAGACACAAATGTAATTTGATAACAGCTCGATTAACTAATCAGCGATCAAATTAGTAATTCGTTCAAGTCACAGGTCAAATGTTGTCTGTTATATCACATTTACATCATCTTCCCATCAGTAGCAAAGTTTAGAGTTATAGAAAATCACAGGGGCTATTTAGGTGCGATCAATGATAGTTCTTAAAACGAACTCTATCGATTCTATTGAACCAAGTTTGATCTATGATGGATATTAAAAAGATGGCAATCACATCATATCAATATAATTTAAATTATAAACCCACACAGAATTTAAATAAATTTGAGATAGGATAAAGTTGATCATCTAACATATGCGAGTGGCAAGAAGGGTTATCTGAACTTAACTAGTATCTTTTGTTTAAGTAAATGCAATATAATTCTTTTTACAATCATTCCAAACCAAGGATAGCGCAATACAAATTAGGTCACCCTAACAATTGATGTTACACTACAAATAAAAAATAAACATGATCCCAATGCCCAAATTGAAACCAGCTTTACAAATAGAGATGAACTAGAAATGAGAATTGATTGTGATCGCTGTGGCTTTAACATTAAAATATTAATGATACTTTTAAAACTTAGGAGGTGATGTGACTAAAAATAACCTAATCTGAAAAAGATTTTTCCTCTGCCAACATATTTTTTCACGTCATCAGGACATTTCAAAATAAAAAGTATTGTGGAAAACTTGAGATATAGAAGCCATGCCGGGAAACTCACTAATACCAATTTAGACCTAGCCAATATTCTAAAACCAGAATCACAAGGTTTCGAAGTATTAACTTTAAAGTGCATTAAAATATATGAAAGACATTCCATAAAATAAATTACTTTCCCTGCTTCGCCTATTTTACCTACAAACAATTCACAATATATTATGATTAACACAACTGGCTACTTCCCTATAATCAATCTGCAAAAAAGCAAATTTTAAGAAGGAAAATAACGGACACGTTATCCAACAATTTGATGGACAACTTCACTACACTAAACCTTCATCGACTACCCGAAAAACGACCCAATACTTGACCAAACAAAGATTTTAAATATATAGTATCATGAGAAATGAGAATATCAATGTTACGTAGATGCAAAATTTACAATACCCCTCAGTAAACAACAATACAAATTGTCCCTAAAACAAGACTTCACCTAAATATCCTGCCCTATCATCACAGACCCCCTATACCCTCGCGGGCTTGCCTCTGTTCACGGTCTCTTATCGTTATTTCCCGTGCTACACTTATCATGTTCTTAATCTCCACCTGACCATCGGGTGACTTATCGGAGTGAGAATAGTCTCTCATTGTACTCACCACTTCGTCTGATACGAAGGATTCTGCAAACCAGCTCTGACCAACACGACCTGTGGAAGGTGAGCATAAGAAAAATAGGGAGAATTTGGTAACACTTAAAGGCCATTGGAGCCTGGAGGCGAAAATTCGGAATTAATCATCTCGACAAATGTTTTGACCCTCATAATATAAACTAATAAAACTAACCTGCTCGAGACATGAGTTGAAAGACGGTGTTCATGCTATGATCTGCAGTGAAATCATCACACACTATCGTCCGGGAGAAGGGGAAGTTGACTCCGTATGCTATGTTATGGTCCGCTACCAGATACGCCAATCTTCCTGTTTTTGCTAGTGATATCACTTGCCTGAGGTGACGATAGGGTAAATTCTAGATCAAAATGACAAGATAAGCAACAAATTCCAAGGAGCATGTATCAATAAGCTTGTTATTATAAGTTCATAATAAATAACGCGAACGGTTTTTTAGAAAAAAAGGAACTTACTCGAGGTAACCGCCACTGTTGACTCTAGAATCTTCAGGAGCATATATTCCCACACCACAACATAATAGAAGCAGAACATCTCCAGGTACATTCAGATTTTTCTTAGAATCAGTCAGAAAACTAAAATCAGGGTTGGGGTACCTCTCCACATCTATTTTCCCGTTCGGAGAGTATTTTTCAGCGTGCAGCCGGGTGTTAATTTGATAATATTCGGGGAAGGACAGGAACGGTTTGTTTGCGAGCAGATCCATTTCTTGTTGCTCATAGTCTACCTTTTCTTCTTTTTCTGCCTCTCCAGTGGAGTTTCGTCTTTTCGATGAGGCTGGGGGTTTTTTCTTTCGCTTCTTTATCTTCTCGATCTCGCTCGACCACTGTTCCTGAACTTTCCAATATTGAGATACAAGCTTTTCAATACTGTACACCTTAGTATCGTTGATTTCTTCAATGAAGTCGGCGAAGGTCTCCAGTGCAAATGCTAATGGATCTCCACTTGCAATAAGACTCATCTGGGAAAACTTAGAAGCACTTGTTGTGCCAAGGTTAGAAAATTCTACACTCCTTCCGGAGCATTTGATGGGTTTGGAGCATATTTCTTTGGTCGTAGAGTCGTCAGTTTTGGATACCTGGTCCAAAATCTTGAGCCCGAATAATCTCACTGCATCGGCACTGAGATTATCTATTTTGGAAAAGTGATCGCCAATCTTTGGTACGCCAGGTACTTCATACTCCGTGGCGAAGTTACACAGCTCTGACACGGACAAGGGAGTGTACGAACGGCTCAGGAACATGTTGTCCTTAATATTTGTCAAACATTCGGTAAGTTCGTCCGTTGAACCGCTACCCAAGTGGGGCAAGAATGAGGTACCATTATGGGAATATATGTCGCAGCCAATGTTTATTTTGGCAGAAGCTACATTTTCAATGTGACCCGAGGGGTTCATTCTTTTGAACTTTTTTATAAATGGTTCGAGTTCGACCTCTGTGGGAAGGGTGGCGGAAGACACGATTGTCCATCTAGTTGGGTACATCATTATTTCAACATTTTGGTGAAGGTAACTGCTTTCCCGATTCTCAGCTCCGGAAGTTGGTTCATCATGGAACAAAATGTATGGAGCTGTGCCGCTACGTTCTTTAATTACCCTCATAGCAATATGTGGAGAGCAGATTATGACCAGTCTGTCATCTTGCTTGGTGCACATAAAACTGTTACGAATCACCAACTCCCCGTCCGGCCTATCAAATGCTATAGCAAACGGAAGTTGATCTATAGAGTTGATGTTGGCTGAGTTGTACAGCCATTGACCAGCAGCATCTTTTACAGGGTTGACGTTGCAGCAGAAGATTATCTGAAACGATTGTAATATTATTATTAACCACTGATGAGAGAATGTAAAATCAATCTTTAATAATTAAGACTGTTTCAGGATATGATTCCCTTATTAATTTTCCCTTTCTGTAGTAGAATGAATTGAATAACTAACTAACTAATAAATGAAAGCCTAGCTTATACTACGGGTGAGCGGACTGAATCCCTACTACTTAATACCAGTAGGCAATAGGGTTGGGGATCCTCAACCACGCGACACGCACCAAAAATTGAAAGAATTGAGATAAAATTTGAAACATATTTAAATATTACCGTCAGCTTAGCGAGGGGGTCCTTTTCATGCCGAGTATTTCTAATCTTCTGGACCGTAGCAGCCAACATTGCAATGGTAGTAGTTTTACCCGCATTAGTGATAGCACGGTACATAATATAACATCCATTGTCAATGTTATCCTCCAGTATTTTACATATTTTGGATTGATGTGGATAAGGTTTGACTGCTGAAACTGGGAGGACAGTGTCAAAGTCACTGAAAATTAACAATTGTGGAGATGTACGGTATAGTTTCTCGCCACTGAATTCGAATTTCTCTTTTAGCTCCGCCAATTTGTCCTTCAAATCGTTTATTAGGGTAACTGAAACGATGTCGTCTTTCAAAGAATCAAGATGCGACTTCCCTTTCAGTTTTTCCGTTACCTTGATGAATCTTTCTAGGGACACAATGATACTGTAAGTTAAGGCAGTCAATTCCTGGTCCCAAGACAGACTTTTCCGCTTTGTCAACAAGAACCATGCACAACATAGAAAACCAATCCCTCGCATCTCCACGATCTTTTCCAAAAACAGTTTCGGGCGTCGAAAGTCGTCATTACCGGCAAATGCGGATAAAGCTCCTTCAACTTTCGAGTTTAAGCTACCGATTGAATTTTGCATTCTAATCTGATCAGCTTTCGAAGGCCCTTTAGCTCCTTTCGCCTTATTCGCTCCCCCACCTTTCCGACCACCTTTTCGGTTTTTAGTTTGTTTAATACTACCTCCTATACCAGGAGTACTTGCTCTAGACTCATTTATCTCTAACAGCTTCATCTTATCAGAATTCAGGCAGGCCCGAACCGCTTGATACAGATAATCACCCATTACCGTGCAAACTGAATCGTTATCAAGCTTATCACTAACAGCACCCACCAGATTCTTTAGGACCAACAAGTCGAAATCATTCAACCTAACTTCAGTCTTTGCCCACGTGTCTCTGGACCATTTGGTGTCGACACCGGCGGCAGTTAAAGTCAAGCCAACTGTAGCTGAACTAGTGGCTACTTTTGTAGTCGCCATACTACCTGTGCGGATAACAGCTGTGATTTCGTGTAATACATAATTTCAAAGCAATATAAGAATAGCCACCATGAATAAAAAAACTAAGATGAAATGTAAGGATATCGGAATCGAAAGCTTCCTGCTTATTAGTAGAGCGGACTGCAGTGATGCCATTACATCACTTTTCATTTTCGACTTCTAGCTTCAGCTCAGAAAATTAAGAACGCGCGTGGCCAAAAAGTACTAAATTTCGCAAGGCGCGTTACATAAAAACTAGTCTGAAGAAAATAATCTGTGACAATGCGACGAAAATCGCGTCCATCGGCCTTTTGTCTCGTCAGGGCTTTCCTAAAAGCCACTCAAACTGAGAAATGCTTGTGTTAGTGAGAAGACATGTCAGTAGCAAGCTAATATAATATTTAGATAAGTTAGATAAGATTATAAATATTGATAAAGATACATTTGTCCTCTGAAATCCCGTTAAGGGTCGTCACATATTACGTAATCATTTTATGGCCAATTTTACCCCCACCCTCCTCCGTAGTCGCTTAAACACATGGCTATTGTGTTAAAATAACACTAGCGTAATAATTTAGAAACCCTTCCACCCCTTAGTGATCACGCAATATGTGAACGACCCCTTAGTTTAGGTAAATGAAAGGTTCAACGCGACGTCATATAATAGGCATCAAATCCCATTCTGTGTTTCATTTAATTCTGTAATCTTTTGTTAATTTTGATTGATGAACTGCATAACATGATAACGGAGAATAGATAGAAACTTTAACGGTTTTAACTACTATGCTGTAAATCTGATTTACCAAGCCCATTCATAGAATAATTAGAATAACCTGTTCCTTTTCAGCATAATATATAATATAGCTTAATCATAAATGGGATGATAGAGCAGAAATAAATGTTGCCAAAATAATATTGGAAATTAAAGTAAGCAAAATGGAGGGTAGCACTTGAATCATTATTTAAAGGAGACCTGACACTATGTAGGAAATTAAGCATATTTTTTAAAGTATAACTGTATCTGTAAACATTCTGACTTTAACATGCAATAATTTGCATATTGGGTATCTATATCAGAGAAAAAGTTTCTTCAGACCGATTTGTCTGCCCGGTCAACTCAGTTGAATAAACGGAAAAGGGATTGAGGATCAAAAGAGGAGCTCTAGTAGTGTATCAAAGTACCGCAGACAAGGAGTGCACAGCGTGGTCAGGAATTAGCAGCAAGCGAATTAAATAGACGGATTGTAGTTGACCTGAGGTTCGGCCCCATATTATCTAATTCAGGGCCACCCAGCTCAGTATGATATTGCGATATCAGTGCATTAATATTCTGCATTTCGCCTGTCAAATTAACTATATTATAGCTGGTCGTATCCGATAATAAAGTTATATACCATTTTTATTACAAATTTACGTAATTTAACAAGATAATCAGTTATTTGGTGAATGACTATCGAAGTATCAAAGTGCAAGTCAAGCTTTTAAAGTTTAGTAATTTGTTTTCAAGTTAATGGTACAATAAAATCATAAAATTTTACAAAGTCTGTTTCACATTGCGAAACTTTCACAAAAACTGTTTTTAAAGCTTGTGCGTGACCAGTGGTCGACCGGGGCCCCGGCCAAAATCACAACCCCCGGCCCTTCCCGGCCCCGGCCAAAATTTGGCAATTCGCCGGGGGTAAACCCCGGCCCCGGCCAATAAATTTACCCCCCGGCCCCGGCCAAAAACCATGCATTTACCGGGGGCACAGCCGGGGATTTCATGAATGATTTTGGCACACTTTTGAAAAAAATCAAACACAATTTAATGGTAATTATGAGATTTCAAAGTTGAAACAATTGGCTTAAATTAGACTACGGCTAGTAACATAATAACCGTGGTTCTTCCTCAGTATCAGACTTTTCAATTAATCGTCTCCGAGAAATTAGCGATAAAACATACGTCGAAACTAGAAAGTAAAAATACTGCACTGCAGCTAAAACTACGGCTCAACGTAAACTACAAAGCCTAACATTAAAACCATGGTAAAAAGTAAACATTTTGCTACTATCCAGTAGCAAAATTTTACCATGGTCCAGATTAAGTAGCAGCTGAGGGTTATCCTCAGTTCCGAGTTGAGGATTAGAAATTAAGTATGACCTGAGGATTATCCTGAGTTGGTTCACAGCACGAAGTTGCGGTTTAATCCTCAAGTCGGTGAGGATAAGCCGTACCTCGAGTTTAATCCTTCCCGATTGCATCACACCAGCCTAAATTATTATCAAATTCATGTTTCAATTTCTGACTACAGTTCGGTAAACTACCCCCGGCCCCTGCCCCGGCCCCGGCAAAATGGAAGATTTCCCGGCTCCGGCCCCGGCCAATTCTCAGTGGCCAGCCCCGGCCCCGGCTATATTGGGGCTCCCCTGCCCCCGATCGACCACTGTGCGTGACACAGGGATGAACATTGCTCATTGAACAAACATTCGGATTAAACAGCAGGTTGTCTACTCAAAAACATTATGAGTATTAATAATCATTTATGAAGGAAGTAAATTGTTAACCATAATTGATAACTTGCCCAATCTAGGGTCGGGTTGAGCACAGTTGAAAACAAATTACGGTGGCATAAGAAATGATGTTTAAAGGGGTTGTATTGTCCATTCATTACGTAATCATTAAATGGGTTTCGAAATAATTATGCGAGTGTTATTTCCACACAATAGCTATGTATAATATTGATTACGGAGGGAAAGGTGTCTAAAAGTGGTCACAATAGATTGTGTAATAAGTGTCCCAAATAACAAAATTATAGTGACATGAAATTCAATGCATATTACGTGACCTCCCAGTCCTTGAACAGGCACTGATCACATTACGTCCTACATTTTATCATGTTTTAACCTTAATAGCCCTAAAATATCACGAAAGGCTAATATATGGTCGTTTCAGGGTTCATACTGATTAGATGGCTAGATTATACTGATTATGTATATATAATATTACATCTTAATGAGGAATGTTAAGGACAGGATCAGTGATAAAAATTAAAAAGCTTTGAACTGTAAAATCTGTGCTACGGCTTGTTCCTCAGTTTAGATTGAAAAACCTTTGTTAATTTTAAATTCAGATGACTTTAGAGGTTACGTTTAGCCTTACCAATTTTTTAAAAATCTTACCTCACTGAGGGCTACTGGCACGTCCTCTCACTGACAGACTTAGGTAATCTGCATAAAGTTCTTTTTTACAGTTTACTTGTGATCTAAAAAGAGTTAGAAAACCCTTACAATCCTGAAAATAAATTTTACATTTATACTAGTTTGAAGGTACAGAACAATTCAATAAGTGACATTTTACTTGGATTTAGGAATGAGTTATTGGTCACTAAAAAGTGAATGTCCTATTTATTTGTCATTATATCAGAATAGAACAAACGTGATAAATTAGAAGTACCCAAATCTAGCAAACACAAAACAATTCCCTTAACCAAGAATTGGACGAACGAGTTTGTTTGCTCTAACTGATAGACAAATTCAGCATCAAAATATCCTATCACGAATTAATGAAGCAACAAGACCTCAAAGAAAAGTCATGGTATTACACAGGTCATGTTTCCAAAGAATTTTATTCAAGGGCACTGCTGTGTGCTGTACAAACTATGAGCTTATTGTTTGAGTATGAAATCGAGTATGAATTCTAGTAATATGGGTTTAATTTAATTTAATTTAAAACTTTCAAGGAATACTACTAGAGTACAGAAATATCAAATCAAAATACTAGGTATCTTTCTGAACATCCCTACATAATATAAAAGCAATTAAAGATAATTTTGCATACCAGTCATACTGCAGATGGACTGATAGTTGACAGGGCAAAGCTAAAGGGGCACTCTACACAATGGCAACTATATTATTGGGGGGAATGCAACGTCAATTAATGTCAATTAATGTCAATTAATGTCAATTAATGTCAATTAATGTCAATGTCAGTTTTGCAAAATTTTGGAATACTGACATTAATTGACACGATATTTTTCGACCAGAGATTATGTAGTTCTACCATATTTTTAGCACTTTAGAACGTTTATATCATCAATTTATCCACTACTATCACATATGGAAATGTGAAATGTGAAAAAAATTCAGATCATTAAACAATAAAACTAAAATAATACGGTTTCCCGAAATTTAATTTTCTTAAATGGGCGTGGCCATCCAAGGGCGTGGTTCTCAACATCATCAGAACTTAAAACCCACATTAAACGAAATGCCTTCATGACATTTATATTTGAATAACGAATCTTAAACAGCTAACATTACTCCTTCATACTAAAAAAGCCGATTCTAGATATTTTACCTGTATAAGAAACCAATAAAATATGGGCGTGGCCGGTGGGGACCGAAGATGGAAGAGTTGGAAGCTGAAATTTTTTTTTGTGGTCTTTGAACCTAAGGATCAACAGATAAGAACATACTCATAATTATTCAAGGACATTTTGTTTTTTTGAACCGGTCTAACTTACATAGACGTGAATATCTTGAATATTTATCGAATAATGATAATCTCAAATTTCAAGACATATTAATGTCAATTAATGTCAATTAATGTCAATGTCAGTTTGGGGTTTTTATGGAATACTGACATTAATTGACGTTGCATTCCCCCCATATTATTGTGGGTTTCAGAGAGGAAGTGTCCGGGTTATGGGGGTCATGGACCAAGGAAGGACAGCGATCAGTATCAAGAGACAGTAATATGATGACATAACTGGTTTCTTTTAGGCAAGAGTCGAGCTGTCGTTTTTTGTAAGTTCAAGGAAATTACAGAGGCCAATTTTATTTGCACGTTGCTGCTTAACATATGAACATTACACATGTGAACAATCAAAACACCGATTTACCAGACCCTGATTTTTCTGTCCCCAGATTATGCATTAAATGGGGGTTTAACTGTATATATAATATATAATAAATAATAACTAGAAGTTTATACATCGCTTTATAGCCAAAAAGAACTCAAAATCCAAAGATTCAGTTCAAGCCATTTAAACCGACTCATGAATATGTACATAAGAACTTAGAATTTTATGAAGTATAATGGTTTTTATGAGAAAGATATTATATGATACTGATATTTTTTTTAAAAGATGAGTCTTTAGTCTCTTATTAAACAAGACAATATCGGTCAATGTTCTCCACTGATAAGGAAGCTGATTCCATACGGAGGGTCCGCAGTGACTAAAACTTCTCTCAGTTTTACTATAATTTGAGACAGGAGGAACATTTAGGAGGAAATATATAATGGACCATAAATTAATAACCATAATTTGTAATTTATTTTAGAGTAATCTTCTCTACATGGTAGATACAAGTTAACAGTAAGAGTTGCGAGGGTCACAACAATGTTCATTGTTCAAGAACTAGAATGAACGATAAATGAATATCATGCACATAACTATTATCCACTATTTAAATGTGTAATCATAATGTAATACAATAATTCTAAAGTTATATTATGATTGATTTATTATTTTTTCGTGAATACACAGAGTAATATCGTCTGCTATAAAGTCCACAGCAGTAGGCCACTTCTCCAATAAGTTCATAGTATCAACCAACTCAAAACCAAACTTGCGATAAAATGCTGGCATTTGGACTTTATTCCAGTCATCAGGTTTGTGGGTTAGATATAGAGTTGTCAGAAGCATCCGCTTACATGATTTGTTTGACAAAGCTAATTGTGTTGTGTAGTCCATCAAACGTCGCCCAATTCCTTGCTTTTGTAAATCTTCTCTGACAACCAACATTCCAACTTTCACGGCATCCTCACCTTCAGGACTCATTGTTACACATCCAATGATACTTCCATTTATTTTAGCAACAAAAAGTTCCCCTTTCTCATGATAAGTTTGGAAGCCTTCATCAGACAAACGATCTTTTTCTCTTGCCCACATATGTCCTGAATATTTCTTGAAGACTGGGTTGACTAACTTTCTAATAATTTCTCTTTCAGACTCTTTACTTGGTCTAATTATAATGTCATCACAATTGTTCTCCATTCCTTGTGAACTAATCAATGGGCTTAGGAGAAGAATTTAGGGATTAATATAATATATGTAAAATAGCATGTGTGTATGTTGCCATTTTACTGGCACTACGACACCAATTTAAACATGAATTTCAGCAAAAACCTGGTAAGATATACTATCGAAACGTTTTTGGCTTGGGTCAAATTCTTTTTTGGCAGTTGACCAGAATGAAGGAATATAAATTTTGTTTTTCTTATTCAAAAATGTCTGCAATGTTTAGAAGCTGAGATAACTAAGTATGAACATAATATAAATGAGAGTGGCCTAAAGCCAATTTTCCAGTCTGAATTTCTGGGCCATTAAAAACCTTCTTAGAATACCCCTTCTGTACATCTACATTTTAGTGTACTGCAAACATTGTGATATACTATACTATTGGAGTGGGGTATATGAGATGCTTGAGAGGCTATTTGAGAGGCTACAGATACTGAGGAATGGGGTCAGGTGAACCTCTTCTATACCATGCACTTTTCGTTCCCCAGTATACAAATATTTACCTGTATAAGATCAAAAGTAGGATAAGAGTAGCAAAATAGTCATCACCTTTTGAGACAGCTTATAAAATAATTAATCCATTGCCTGGAAGGTTTTGAGAAATGTGCAGTGGTGCTAGACTATTGAACATTTGAAGTTCAAGATAATCAATAATACAAACCTGGCACACACAGGTCCTTGCGCTACGTTGTATACTCGAGGAATGCAAGATCGGAAATCGCTCAGCCACAATTGTGTTTGTCGATTTTTCGAAAGCATTCGACAGCATTAACCGTGATGCCCTTTTCCACATCCTCTCCCTCTATGGTATCACTGCTCCACTAGTAGATGCTATCAGGCTACTTTATGACTCATTGTTCTTTCGTGTCCAGACCATCGATGACCTTACTGACTTTTTTAGGACACTTATTGGAGTTCTTCAAGGGAACACTCTAGCACCCTTTCTCTTCAACATCGTCATTGACTATGTCCTCAGAAGCTGCATGGTCTTACCATCGTGCCTAGGAAAAGTCAAAGAGTGCCTGCGGTCAAAATCACAGACCTTGACTTTGCTGATGATTTGGCCTTAATTTCAGACACCATAATAGAGCAAGTCCAACTTCTGCTGACAGACCTTGAAAATGCGGCCTCACAAGTTGGTCTTGCTATGAATGCTTCTAAGACCGAGTTCATGACCATCAACATCCTTGACACTGTCGACCTACATCCCATCTCAGGCCGCCAGATTAAACAGGTTGATGACTTTAAATACCTTGGCTCTTTCATTGCGGACAGTAGAAAGGATTTCAACACAAGGAAAGGAATGGCCTGGTCAGCTTGTATTAAACTGTAAAAAGTCTGGTCCTCTGGCATTTCCGAACAACTGAAAGTCAAGTTCTTTAGAGCCTGTGTCGAACCAGTATTGCTCTATGGATCAGAGACATGGACCATTGTAAACAAGCAGCTCGAGAAGCGCCTCAACGGATGCTACACCCGTCTTTTGATGAAAGCCAAGAACATCCTGTGGAAGATTTTTTTTTTTATCAAGACACTTATTTTACTTCGGTGTATTCCAACAGCCACATTGTTACACAAGTGCAACCAGCCAATTACAGGAAGCCGAAGGATCTTTTTGGCCAGTGACGGTTAAGGTAGTGTGTACCATACTTTCTTCGCCCGAGACTTTGCTGCAATGTGCAGCTCCTCATTTAACCCTCACACCCGATTTCTCGAGTATTCGGCTGAGTAGACCGGGGGGCTGCATAGACCACTCATGATCCTTAGCTGAACGTCGACGACGCTCACCCCACGACCAGGCAGTCAGTGGGATTCGAACTCGCAATCTAACGATTGTAAGACAGGCGTTCTAACCAACTGCGCTACCTGGCCGTTATGCATTCAACCCTCAAGCAGATCTATGGCAACCTTCCATCTATTGCTTCAGTGGTTGAATATATATATATATATATATGCGTCAAGGCGTTCCAAATTTGCTGGGCACTGCATGAGAGCTTCTGACCAAGTTATCTCCTCTATACTCCCTTGGCGACTTGCCCAGTCCGGCCGTGGAAGGAGACCACTCACCTTCCTGGACGTAGTAGCTCGTGACACTGGGCTCCAGTTGGACGACCTTCAAACTGTTATGTGCGATAGAGACGTGTGGAGGCAGACAGTGAATGGGATTTCGATCGAGGATCGACCAAAGTAAAGTAAGTATTTAATATTTGTCATATTCAGAGCAGTTCAACTTTCAAGATATGAAATATGGGTTTAAATTTTTAAATGACAGTTACATTCTAACAAGCAGTAGCCAATGAGTCTTTATTAACGCCCATCAATCTCAATTGATTCAGTTCTGTAACACGTTGTGTTTTTAAGATCTTCAGAATCTCATTAATCGCCTGTGATAACTCCTTTCCAACTCTTAAACTATGGTTTAAAACGATTAAATTGCATCACTTGATTTAATTGGATATATATACTATTGTTAAAATGACATTTTCACAATTAAGCTGTTGTGAGAGCTAAAATAAATTAGTGTAACTTTTATCATCCGTCAAGGTGCTTAGAGTAGACTGTTGCTAATTTGAAATATCTCCTTCTCCCAAACAAATGGAAATATGATATTTAATCAACAATGACAAATGATAGCTTTGCTGCTTCTACTTATTTGCATAGCTGATAGCAACGATATCAAGTGAAGCATTAAGCATTTAAGCAAGCTAGGCAATGCGCGCGAAGCAAAAACGTCAATCAAATATGCTTTCAATTTGAATTCTCGCATTGCAAATGCATCCTACCATAACTGAAAAAGCGCGCAGAGTTAAACTGATCGTCGACGATCTTATTTTGAAACAAATATATTTGAAACAAATATATTTTGTCGCTATGCGCTACTATGCCGCGCCGCGCATCAAACAATGTTTCTGTTTTCTATAGCATTGTATCTGTCGTACGTTGTATTGTAAGAATATTAGTGAAACACGACCGTGAGGGTCACGACGTGATTTCACCTAACCACGTGCTTTCGCGCTACTGCGGGCGCGCTTGTTTCACAAGTATGAAGTAGGGAGGCAGGCGCGCGCTACTGCAAGCGCAAGGGCTCTAGAAAGAGCAACGACGTGATCGACGTAAGGTTCAATTCTTACGATACAATGGGAGCCGCGTTCACATAGCCATGTGCCTACGCGTACTGCGTGACGCGCTTGTTTCACAAGTAGGATAGGACCGCCTCCGGCGGTCGCGCGCTACTGCAAGCGAGAGGGCTCTGGTTAGAGCAAGGAGCCGCGCACTCGTGCACGGCGGGTCATACAACGTATGCAGTATGACAAATATAGCATGCATAGATTTTTTAATTTAACGAAATTTTAAATATTATCAATTATAATCACTTTTCAATACATATTATATATATGTCATTTAGTTCTTTTTTGTGTATTTTTAAAAATTGGTCCTTTGCACTTTGATTATTGCATTGTTATTTTGGTATCAAAATTTTGTCTGACCAAAATTAAATAATTACAATCATGAATCATGTAAAAATGATTTTGAAATATTTGATATCTTAAAAGTTATTGGCATTTTAATATAAGGGAGAAATTGTTTATATTTCGTCAATTTTGCACATTTTCAATTTTAATAATGCACACTGTACAGGCATTGGAAGACTTTACCCCTTTGACGCATGTAGATAGTGCACTGGGCCTTTTGAGCTGCCATCCTTCAGCTTCTGTCGAATGGGAAAACAAATTTTAGGAAAACAAATTTAAATTTTGGTATTTATTAATAACAATCAAAACATATTATATCATAAAAATAAAGCCGCGCGTTGGTTGACTGCCTCAGTAAGGTGAATAATTTAAGCTTGAAGGTGCCCTGCGCATTTACAGAACCTTATGCGGCGATCACATATTCATGAGGACCTGTGAGCGCCAAATTTAATTTAAAGTTTCTAGAAATCATACATCACTACGAGTTACTCATGCTTTTGTTTGAAATCATCATTTATAATCCAAATTGAGGGAATTAGCCTTGTCATACGTTGTATGACCCGCCGCGCACGAGTGCGCGGTTCCCATGTCACATGTATCGTAGAAACTCTATAGTGAAACGATAATGGGGGTCACGACGTGGTAAAAAATTAACCGATGCGCGGCTTATATGATTATGTATGGTTTTTTTGGCCGGGACCAAAAATTCTCTCACAAAGAGAATAAAATGGATTGCTCTTGCTGGGATGATGATTAATCACTCTACACTCGACTGTCACGTGACTTTTTCAACCCGTTCTCTAGCTGGTCCTGAACGACTATTCGAAACCCTAACCCTCTTATCTGATCCCAACCCTAACTCTAACCCAATCCTTAACAAAAGCATATGCTGAAACCCTAACCCTAACGAGAAATTAGACTAACTTCCTTATACGGTCATATCACGTGATCGAGACAGTTTTTCGACAATATCTCGTCAGGGGAGCATTTTAACCCTATGTCATGGGGGGTGATTCGGAATCAGCGTCCGAAAATACAACGAATGAAGTTGGTTTTAACTTTCGGGGGCCCTTTTAGAACAATCTTGAAGATCGACTGTAGAGTGATTTAGCACGCTCGCTCTTGCTGTGGCACTAAATTTGGTAGGATCTACAGTTTTGTTGGAGAGCAGACCGGCTAGGTCAGTGATGTTTTTGGGATGGGAGTTTAATTTTTCCCTAATTGGGAAGTAAAGCAAACAGTCAATTAATACCGGACTTTCGTCCTCAATTATAGGCTTGAGCCCTTAGCTGAAAAATAAGTAAGTGCACCAACGTTCTTCTCTTGGTACAAGGGGGGGGGGGGGGGGGGGGGGGGGGGGGGGGGGGGGGGGGGGGGGGGGGGGGGGGGCGGTGGTTCATATCTGCCCCTTTCGATGTAGAGGTTGTCATGCTTGTTTGTTGTTCCAACATCAGGTATTTTGATAATTCGTAGATATGCCTCTGGTTCGAAATCATGTTTAATTGAATTATAGAATTCTAGTTTTGGCGGGGAGGCCTTGGCAGATTTCCAGGTATTCACGAATTTTTCCCTCATATTATGACTGATCTGGGTGGAGAGCTTAGATTTTAGGGAAGATGAGCGGGGGAAGTTGTATTTGGTGAGAAGCTTTGAGATGTTGGTATGAAGGCCCAGCATGATCTGCTCGTGAAATGCAGCAGAGAGTAGTTCGTTTTCAGTGCTTTCAAGGCAACTACAGTAATCTATCACAAGTTTGCAGGCTTCAAAGAATAGGGGGTGGCACCCGCTTTCGCCCCAGCAACCTATTATTTGATGCTTTTGAATGTACGGACAAAGACTCAACCACTTGATAAACTTTAGGTGGAATTTTTCATAGTGGTCTTGTGCAATGTACTTCAGGGTATGCTGGGGGCTGGCTTTGTCATCTATTTTTGAAAGATATCTCATGGTTTTTGAGTGGGGGCATAAGACTTCACAGCCATAAAGCAGGATTATATTGCCTTTGAGGCCATAGAGAGCACGGAGAGCCTTGGCCCTCAGCTCAGTATTTGCTGCTGTCAATGATCCATTTCTGTAGAATATTATGCCAAGATAGCAGTAATTTTCGGTGTGGTGGATGGGCTGACCTCCCAATGTGAACGTTTCATAGGACTGCTTTCTTTTGGGAGGGCTGAATATAACAATCTTAGTTTTTTAAATATTCACTTCAAGGCCCATGGAGTTACAGAAATCAAATAGAATGTTGATATTGACTTGCAAGGCCTTGGGACTTAGAGCAAGAAGGACAATATCGTCAGCCCAGAGCAGATGTGATATTAGAACATCAGCAAGAACTGGATAGTCACCAGCAGATTTCAGGAGATATGAAAAGTCATTAATATAGATTTTAAAAAGGTCTGGTGATAGGGGGTGTCTTTGTATGGTAGTAATTGCAAGATCTTGTTCCTTTGATGAAGAACTGTTTGTCCTTTAAGACATGGTAATTCCTGCCATGGGATTTCTCGAGCAACAAAATGATCATGAGATTAGCGATTTTCAATCACACACCCTGAAGGGCTGAAAATCGAGTCTAAAAATCATCTTCGTCTACATTTTTTAGCAATCACCATGAAACTTTCAGGATATGTTCTAAGGACCATTTAAAAGATTCAATTCGAACAGAATTTTAAGATAGGCCTTAGAAAATTTTTAATTCGATTTTGAAAATCTTGGACCTGGAAAAATCGTCAAAAACGAGGTCCAAGATTTTTAAAATTGAATAAAAATTTTTTAAGGCCTATCTTAAAATTCTGATCGAACACAATAACAGTGATTATAACATTATGTGGATTTGTGGCCATTGTGACCCTGCCAATTCCTGTCTATACCAGTCCAATAGAAGTGTCATCCTACCAAAACAACACCGTTAAGAGTGGCTGGGGTCATTTCTGTCAAAACACTTTTCATAGTGCCATAGTTTTAAAATATTCCCATATGCTAAATATAGATTAGATATTAGATACGTATTCCTAACGAAGTTTATTATTGTTCGATTGCTTTCATATTTTAGAAAGTGTGATAACCACTTTGTAGGTACCTACCATTGATTTCTATGTATCCTTACCCATGATTAGTCAGTGTACAGTGAATAATAGTCATCATTAATAGGAATGAGCGCTGTTGAAGCTGTTGTTTCCGCACTGAGAAATTCAGAAGACGACATAGAGACAACAAGACATTGTCATACGATCTTGAAGATTCTCAAAAATAATACAGGTATATCACAAATGTCCTCATCCGAGGAAATCACAAAACACTCCACTTCTCAATCTAGTGTAGCAATTGACGATTCAGAGCTTCACGAGAAATCATCTGCTGCTGCGCAGGAGAGAATTTGTGAGAAGTACAAGCGTGGAAAGTGTCCTCATGGTCTCAAGGGGAAGAAGAAACATAATGGTCAGATTTGTGAGTTTGAACACCCGAAGTATTGTAACAGATTCTGTCAATACGGAAATCAGCACAAGTTTGGTTGCAGTAAAGGTCCAGACTGCAAGTTTCTTCACCCTGTGTTGTGCAAGTTTTCAGTTAAGAATAAACTTTGCACGAAGTCTGACTGCACTTTTATTCATTTGAAGGGTACCCGCCGTCAGACAAGCAACTCTGCTGTTGGACACAAGAAGGGAAAAGCAGAGAATAAGAAATCCATGCCATCAAAAGGTGTAACGGCGGCGAATCAGGATTTTTTAGAGTTACGGAGACTGTTGGAAACGATGCAAACCAGGATCGGACTCCTATCAGAAATAGTCGACCACCGGTCCAGCCTCCCTCAAACTCAAATGCCCTACCACTACCCCAGACCACCTCCACCTCTTCAGCCAGGAACAGCGCTCCCACTATACCACTACCAGTACCCGCAGTTCCTACCGCCTCACAGGACACACGTGCCCCTTATTCCTCATGCCTCGTCTTAAATGTCCAGTCCATGAATCCTAGTGCATCAAGTACGAGTAGATGGAAAGTGCCAGAAATCTCAGCTCTTATTCAGGATGAGAAATCCAGAAACCACTCGTTACCGTTTATAGCACTTACAGAAACGTGGCTCAAGTCCTATATGTCAGACGCACAACTGCGAGATATTCGGTATCTCGCAGCGACCGTGATGCAAGGGTGGGAGGGGGTGTTCTACTCTACTCTCATGTCAACTTACCGGTCAGTGAGTGTAACACGTTTGATGACGGCACGTGTGAGGGACTTTTCTGTAGTTTCAGCACTATAAAGACATGTGTTGCTGTGGCTTATCGTCCGCCTAATGCATCCTTGTCAAGCTTTAAAGCACTCCTCAGTTTTTTCTCCGTATGTATCAGTAGTATTAATGACGACAGCTACGATATCATGATGACTGGAGACTTTAACTTACCCTCAATTGACTGGCAGACAAATTGTGTTCAATCTGGAGGCACGCAAGAAATTCAGCAGTCAGCACAGCATTTCTTAACTTTCATGTCTGATCATCTGCTGAGTCAGTACGTAATGTGTCCAACGAGAGGAAACAATGTTTTGGACCTGTTTATTACTAACAACAACCGAGTTGTTACAAATGTTGAATGCAAAACCACAACAATGTCAGACCATCACGTGGTAGATGTTATGCTAGCATATAATCCACTTGAACAGGAGAAATCAGCAGTGCCGAAGTTTGATGAAAACTCGTACAGATGCCTTGATTTTCTCCAAGCAGACTTCAGCTCGCTCAGAGACGAGATAGAAGACACTAACTGGTCTCAACTTCGTTCTTCATGCTCTTTTGAAGACTTCCCAGCCTTGTTTACTGAGACCCTCTTTCAGATATGCTCGTCTTATGTTCCCCGCAAGGCTAAACCTTCTGGGTGCCCAAAACATACCAATGCTTTGCGGCGTAAAAGGAACCAACTCCAGGCAAGGCTGAATGCCTTAGTCAACAATGGTGCACCTGACGATCACATCAGAAATGTTAGGAACAAGGTTGCACTCCTACAGTATGATATTCGATGTGCCCATACCAAGAGACTTGATGAAAAGGAATCCAGGGCAGTAGAAAAGATCAAAACAAATCCCAAGTTCTTTTTCAGTTATGCTAAGTCTCTGTCGAAGATCAAATCCAGTATTAACATGCTCTTTGATAGCAACCAGGAGATAACCACAGACCCCAAGAAAATGGCCGATCTGCTGCAGGAACAGTTCAGCTCTGTGTTTAGCGATCCGACCTCTCCTGATGTTAAGGATCCGGTTTTCTCCCCTCCCTCTATCCAGCACCCACAAGAACTAGAGGACTTTAGAATTAGTGACGAAGATATCATTTCAGCTATAAAAAGTATCTCTACAGATTCTGCTTGTGGACCGGACGGAATACCTACAACTCTCTTGAAAAACTGTGCTAAGGAGTTGTGTTCTCCTATACGTATTATTTGGGAGGAATCATTTGAAAACGGTACAGTGCCATCGTTCTACAAAGACACCTACATTACACCACTATTTAAAAAGGGTGACAGGGCCAAGGCAGTCAACTACAGACCAGTTGCTCTCACTTCGCACATCATCAAAGTGTATGAACGTATCCTCCGTGGTGTTATGGTTGACTTTATTGAGAAAAATCAGTTACTCTGCAACAACCAGCACGGGTTCCGCTCAGGAAGAAGCTGCCTTACCCAGCTGTTAAGTCACGTAGACGATATAGTTCAAGGTCTTACTAGAAATGCAGACACTGACGCTATATATCTGGATTTTGCCAAAGCCTTTGATAAGGTCGACCATCGGTTACTGCTTCTGAAAATGAAGAGATTGGGGTTTCATGAGAAGGTGGTAAACTGGATCCAATCCTTCCTGACTGAAAGGAAGCAATGTGTTGTGTTAAATGGTGTATCATCGTTTGCTGCCGCAATCCTCAGTGGAGTTCCACAAGGCACCGTTCTTGGGCCACTGTTATTCATTCTGTTCATAAATGATATGAAGCTATGTGTTAAAGGGTCTGTCATCAGATTCTTTGCTGATGACACTAGGATTCTTAAGCATATCTACAGTTTGGCCGACAAAGATGTCCTGCAGGATGATCTCAACTCTGTTGTTAATTGGGCTAAGTGCAACAACATGGCCCTTCATGAGGATAAGTTCGAGCTTCTTGTTCACAAGCATTGTCCAAAGAATTCCTTGTTTGATCATCCATTCGCCATCCAAGCTCAAACATATGAAGTGTCTAACGGAAACATGCTGTACCCCACTCAAACGGTGAAAGATCTAGGAGTGACGGTTTCCGCTGATTTGTCCTGGACCCCACACGTCAACAGGATAGCTGAACGCGCAGGAAAAGTTGCTTCTTGGGTGCTAAGTGCGTTCAAAACGAGAGACAAAGCCACCATGATGACTCTGTACAAGTCTCTCGTTAGAAGCCATCTGGAGTATTGCTGTCCTCTGTGGAATTGCTCTAAGAACAAGGACATCCAACAGCTAGAAGGGATTCAGCGTACGTTTACATTGAAAATAGATGGCACCCAGCACCTCAACTACTGGCAGAGATTAAAGGCCCTAGATCTGATGTCATTGCAAAGAAGAAGAGAACGGTATTTAATCATCAACATGTGGAAAGTTCTGCATTGCAAGTGCCCTAATGATATTGGTATCCAGTTCTCGGTGACTCTCAGACATGGTCAAAAGGCAGTTGTGCCCAGTATAGCTAAGTCCAGCAGTCAACGTAATCAAGCACTACATGACAACTCATTTGCAGTCACTGGACCTCGATTATGGAATGTAATCCCAACACATATGCACACCATCGAGGATCCTATGCAATTCAAAGCGGCTTTAACGAACTTTGTGAAGTCATTTCCGGACGAGCCTCCAGCTCCAGGATACAGCCGTCGGAATGGAAACTCCTTGCTTGATTGGAGTGGTGATAAAACAGTTTCTACACTGTCCGGGGGGTCGACTTTTTCGATGGCCCGATAGAGGATTCTATGAAACCCTACAAAGTAACAAAGTAAGTAAGTATGCCGTATGACTAATGGTGTTCAGTGTTGGGTGAAAACCAATAGTTTGCCTCAATTTTTTACGTCACATTGATTGCTTATTCACAAAGGTAAACCAAATTCAAAATTACATACATTACATTTTTGATTTTTGATAAGGCTAAATCACGCAAAACTTTTAATGCTTGAAAATTAAATGTTACTTTCAATTTCAGAATCCACTCATCTGGATTTCGACCTAGAAGATGACGACAAACTCTTCCTTAAGATTTGGAGACAGATTGGCAAAGTGAACGTTTTACCGTTTAGTACTATATATAATACAGACAGATCCGTCTGAAAAAATCGATCTGCTGACACACGAAGCTTTCAGAGGATTTTTGACGTTTTTGAGTCCCATTAGGTGCCCTTTATGGCTGACCAACTTTTCCAAACTTTTCCACTTGTCTTAAGGCCACTTTTTGCCACTTTACCACTTTTTACCACCTTTCTTGTTTGTCGAATATCTTTAGTTGTGAACATCGTAAAAGGTTGCAGATCAATCGAGTGTGTTCATATTATCAGGAAGAAAAACTTTTGTTCAAACAATTTTTACGTCAGATAATAAGTTAATTGGATAATTATCAATTAACTAATTAGCAAAATTCTAAAAATTTTTTATTGGCTCAAAATGATCGGAATAGCTTAAAACACGGAGAAAAGTAGTTTTTAGAAAAAATTTGAAAATTTTTCACTTACATTTTTTTTCGAGACTTCAAAAATTTTGAAAATTCAAAATATTTTTTCCGCCAAAAGTGATCAAACCGCATGAAACACGGAGAAAAATGCCTTTCAAAAAAACTTAGAGAATTTTTCGTTTCAAGAATACTTAGATTTTAGTAATCAGGAATTACTAAGTGAAGAGGTCTGAAACTGAAAAACGTTAACCATACGATCGCGCGGCGATATAAGAGTTTCATAAACTAATTTTCGCATAAACTGCACCAATGGCACAGTCAAGATCGAAACGATAGCCTGCTGTACTGTCATTTTATTGATTTCAATGATGAATCAGTGGGGTTAAGATAATCACATTTGTAATAAATAAACATCTCTGTACCGTCAATTGTGCTAATCTAAACCAGCCTACCTGTATTACCAGACCTCTTCTTTTCCTCGACAATCAAACCAAGTTGTTCATATTGCATTTGGTGGGTGATGTATGTAGTAATGCGCTTAGTCAATAAAGACACCGTTATTTTTATTAAAAGGAGATGATGAAGCAAGTATTCATGACACAAAGAAGAATGGTCGGTGGGGATTGGGACCCACTTAAATCACCTTAACACAGTGCCCTCAGTAATCCATCCTGTCATTCAAATTATTTGTTATATAGTAGTGTTGAAAGTATTGAAACTAATACATATCGAGCTGTATTCAATCAGACTACGACACAATACGTGTATATTATATGGCTCTTAATGACTAACGCTTTATACCGTGAGAAACCCGGTATAGAGACGTTTTAAAGTTTATCACGAAAACGTATACTTGACCTCATGGCTCATTTACAGTTCGAAGAAGGCAAGAACAGATCAGGGAAACTAAGGAACAGCCAGGTCCAGGAAGCAAGTGTAAATACACCTTCCAACATCAACTGTGACTTGTTTTGTATTGTATTGCATACCGCTTCATTTACTATGCTGGATCGGTGGTTACCTCAAATCACCCCCATATGTCATCGTCAGGGTCGGCTAAACGTAAAATCAGCAAGAGTAACATACTGGCAAGGGTAAGATGTAGATACGAGTGACGGGCAAGGGGTAGTAAAGAACCGGTAATAATTAATTCAGTGAAATGCTCCACGAGAGTCAGGATATTTTGGAAATTGCTAATAGAGACAGATTCTGATCAGGAAGGATTGTTAATGTTATTGAGGGTGTTGATTTGAAATCCGGACGTCGTGAGGTAAAGATACAGGTTCTTCCCGTAGGATATTCGGGGCCATGATGATCAGCTCAGATTTAATGTGGGACAGATCGAAGAGCATTGAAAAGAGCGAGTTGAAATTTTAAGCTTTCTGGTCTTTTCTTGCCTTCTTTGAGCTGTCAAAGAGCCATGAGGCCAAGTAGACGTTTTCGTGCTAAACTGTAAAACCTCTCCATACTGGGCCTCTCACAGGAGAAACGAGAAGTGTACGGTATAGAACGTTTCATATACCTCATTAAGGGCCATAATATAATATACACGTATTGCATTGTGTCGTATTGTGATTGAATACAATCACGATATGTATTACTACTTACATCACCCACCAAATGCAATATGAACAACTTGGTTTGATTGTCGAGGAAAAGAAGAGGTCTGGTAATACAGGTAGGCTGGTTTAGATTAGCACAATTGACGGTACAGAGATGTTTATTTATTACAAATGTGATTATCTTAACCCCACTGATTCATCATTGAAATCAATAAAATGACAGTACAGCAGGCTATCGTTTCGATCTTGACTGTGCCATTGGTGCAGTTTCTGCGTAAAATAGTTTATGAAACTCTTATATCGCCGCGCGATCGTATGGTTAACGTTTTTCAGTTTCAGACCTCTTCACTTAGTAATTCCTGATTACTAAAATCTGCCGAGATTTACTGAACTCCAACTACAAATATTGGCTATTTAAGTATTCTTGAAACGAAAAATTCACTAAGTTTTTTTGAAAGGCATTTTTCTCCGTGTTTCATGCGGTTTGATCACTTTTGGCGGAAAAAATATTTTGAATTTTCGAAATTTTTTCCAAGTCTCGAAAAAAAATGTAAGTGAAAAATTTTCAAATTTTTTCTAAAAACTACTTTTCTCCGTGTTTTAAGCTATTCCGATCATTTTGAGCCAATAAAAAATTTTTAGAATTTTGCTAATTAGTTAATTGATAATTATCCAATTAACTTATTATCTGACGTAAAAATTGTTTGAACAAAAGTTTTTCTTCCTGATAATATGAACACACTCGATTGATCTGCAACCTTTTACGATGTTCACAACTAAAGATATTCGACAAACAAGAAAGGTGGTAAAAAGTGGTAAAGTGGCAAAAAGTGGCCTTAAGACAAGTGGAAAAGTTTGGAAAAATTGGTCAGCCATAAAGGGCACCTAATGGGACTCAAAAACGTCAAAAATCCTCTTAAAGCTTCGTGTGTCAGCAGATCGATTTTTTCAGACGGATCTGTCTGTAGCTGTACTAGTTGTTGTCTACTTTTAGACACAAGCGAAAAGATCTCAAAGATGCAAGATTTTTCCAAGCTAAACTCATGAAAAAGGAGCCGTTCAAAAGCACAACGTTCTGGAAAGATCTTTTGGCTCTGGGTACAGACCTGGAAAACCTGGCGTCAGTAACTGAGATAATGTTCTTTGTTTCGGACATGAGAATTATTCCTCTGCTAAAAGATCTGATGAAAAAGGTTAAGATGTATTGGGAACACGAGGAGCTTTTGGGCAGAGTCCTGAAATTGATAAATGAACAATATTTCATGACACACTCGGAGGTAACTTGTGACAATATTGATATCAGCGTTCTTTCAACTGTATCTGTTTTACTCAGTCTCCTGTTCAAAAAATGTCCATCGTCAATGGATCTTCGTATGAAAAGTCTTTCTCTTCCTTCCTTGTGGTTGGAAGTGATATCTGATATGGCTGGTTGTTATAAGTGCAAGCAAGATCTGCAGCCCATTGTCAAAATTGTGCGCCAAACATTTCCCATAACAGTAAATGTGGTGGGTCAATTGAGCACAAATTATAGGCTTGCTGAAGAGATGATCAGTGATCGATTCTTTGATACGTTATTGACAGCTGTAGGGACATTCCTCGCTAGTTCAAACCGCAAGAATGACCTTAGCCTCGTTATTGAATCGGACATTATGGCTAAATTATTGCAGCTTGTCGGGAATCGTTCGAAGGAAAGTGATTTCAAGAAATCAAACGAGTACGATTATCTCGTTGCAGTAATTGAAAGATACATTTTAATACTTACACAGACATCATCCAGTCTGTCATCTGATAATAGAGTTGCAGTAATGCCACTTATTGCTACACTCATCAGCACAGAATGGCTTTACATGTGTGACATTCTTTATTGACATGATAGTGGATCATTGCATTTGTGTTGTTGTGGATATCGCAGATGCAGAAAATGGTTCTGAACGGTTTGTGAATGCGCTCTGTGGACCCAACCACAACGTTTTGAAAGCAATGATCGAGTATGCAACGAGTCAGAACTTTCCACAGAAACTGGAATTTGTAGCTATGAGGATACACATAATTGTTGCCCTCTGCAGTGGTAAATTGCCCAAGTTGACCCAACACCTCAAACCTCTACTTTCTATATGCTTGAATCACGTGGTGAAAACAAATGAGATAAATCGACTGCGGCAAAAAAGCGGTACGTACGGTAACCAGGTAAGAGAAGAACAAATAGAGAGATTTGATAAATGCTACAATCTCAGCACTGCAACGATGGAAATTTACAAATGTATTGTCTTGGGCGGTACAATCGATGAACTGAAAAAACTGGAGACGGAATTCAAAATACTGGAAACTTTTTTCAAAGCTATCTCCATGAGCAAAAGGTCTGAAATCTTAGTTATTTCATTTGAGATTATCTCAGAAATTTTGGAAGCTCATCACTTTGACTTCATATCGTCACAACAGCTGGTGGAGCATATGCCTCTGATTTGGAGGAAAATGAAAGTATCACAAACTGAACTTGTAGATCCTGTCGCTAAAATCACGTACAGACTGGCACTATTCCTCCCCAGCATCCACTACCCTCTTAACTTCACTGAGTGGGAACATACCCTGGTTCAACACGCAAAATCAATCTTGCAGATGAAACCCATTTCTCCAGGATTTTTCCGACTCGCATGGGAAATGATAAGGTCAGGTAATCGTGAACAGCTTTTTGACGAACTTCTTACATTGGCTTCTGATCGAACAGTTGGTTATGCTGCACCGGGAAAATCTGATCTCGCAAAAATATTCAGGCTTATTTCGGAGCTTCTTATTGGGTATTTGGAGAATGATCCGCCCTTTAATACAAGATATTTAACACATTTGACACACTGCATGGTGGAGATTGCTAGATCTAGCACACTTGATGAGGAATTATATGTCCTGGAAGATATGGTTTCTCCGGCCATGTGGCTCCTCGAGAAACAGAGTGACGAGAAGATTGTGGCAAAGGTTAAAGAGTTTATCAACATTTTACACTGATAAGGGTTAAGAACAGTAACATTAGTTTCTTGTTGCAGTTAACTTGGTTGTTTTTATAACCCACGCGATTGAACGTTACCCATTAAATTATCCAATTAGTATTATTTGTAACTAATATTTAATGTTATGACACAATATTCGGTGTGAATGCTGAATGATGTATTAATATAGTTTTTATAATTGTTTACGAAACCCGTTTTTAACTTTGATGTTTTGTTAAGGGAGCATTGGTTGTGTTTTTACAAATAGATTTATAAATTTTATCATTGAATTTTCAAATTAATATTATATTCGTAGTTTTGTCGGTGTAAATGCGTTATAGTTTATTTATTAGAGCTAAAAGAAAAACTATAATAGCTTGAGGATCTTTATTATTGTTTGCAAAACCTCATTGTACCATTTAATTTGTATTGTTTAGCAATGTTGACTCATATCATATTTATGCGAAATTTCTATTGAAATTCGTTATTCAATTTGCAAATGTATTGAACCTACAAAATTACTTATAACATCATTTACATTGTATATGCTTCTTTTAAATTAACGATAATAAGGTTCGTTTTAATGTCGTCAGGTGATTAATATTACCTGAGTCACTAATGTATAGTTTAATCTGACCAACTGTGTATTAACTTAAGTTTGTGTAAACAATGCTAATATCTCTTATTTCGTTTGAAGTACCCGTCATACTTCGTGAGCTATCAATTTAAAAATAATTATCTTATACAAAACGACGTTGCCAAATTCTAAACACAAGGAAATACTTTTGTGTTTGATTTAATAAGCTTCACCATTCCCCAATAGCCTTGCTATATATCGTCATCTTCTGGTGTTCGTATTAGCGCTCGATTTTAAAATTATATTTGGCAGGGCAGCTGGTTAGCTTGCTAACTACGCAACCCTTTCCAGGAAAATCATAACTAGGAAAGTGTATACTGTAAAACACAGGTAATAGTTGAGCACTAACAAGAAAAATTTGAATTTTAAATGGTTTTGTTATGTAACCAACAGGGAAATTGGTATTGTCGAGTAGATTTAATACGTCCAGAAGTTTTAAAAAAATACCAATCTCGACTTAATTGAGTTAGTAGTGAGGACATGTCCCTATTGGTTACAAATTTGTTTGGAAATGGAAATGTTCTAAATTTGTATTGATCAGTAAAAGTGTGATGTTAGAACTGGAAAATATTTTCCAGGCGATGACAAATATTATCCGTCATCGCCATGAGAGGAGCACTTTTTTCTTGGGCAATTTGTCGCAAGCTATTTGGTAATCGGCTTATTAGATAATTTTTTAAAATTGTATGCAATTTAACAAGGGTACGGTATTGGTAATGAATGGGTGTTATTGAGCCCAAACTCTAAAATTGTGCCTTCTTTCATATCTCCAACTATGAGTCGAAAATACAAATCTCACCATCAATTCATCGCGCCAAAAAAGTTAAATTGCCACATTTGGTCACATCTTAAAAAGTTTTGGCGAAATTTGTAGGGCGCGAACAAAAAACGACGGTACGCACGAAGCTGTAAAATATACAATTATAGAATTTAGGATCCAGCATGTGCCATGTGTGTACGAAACTGAGCTAATGGCCTTACAAATTAGAATCTTTCACTAATAGTCTGGAAACCCCTTCAAAAAATTCTTTAGTTGGTGACCTAAATATCCTGCTCATTTAGTTTTGAGCCTATATGATCTAACAGGAAATATTAACGATTTCTACAGATTTTTAGTTGTCAGAGCTTCATCAAGAGATTGATATCCGCACTTAACGAAAAATAAAACAAATCGATAACATAAAAATGTTAAATTTAAAAAATTACAGAGCTGAATTGTATCTAAAGCCAATAGTACATAAATCCCATGAAGGGACCGTTCAAATATTACGCCATTATTTCAGGTATGGGGGGGGGGGGGGGGGGGGGGTTGTCTACATTAGCGAAATGCTGGCTCTTATGTGATTTTTACATAATATAGCAATGTGTAATCTTGCTAATATGGGGAAGTAAAGAGAATTTGAAATCTTGCTGACGTAATATGTGAAAACTGTTCGACCCATATTCATTTGGACCTTTATTTCTGGTTCAGATTACGGAGGGAGATTTCCTGAACGCTAAAATATTTTACAAACATAGGTCTATGAAAATCAAAGATGTTGGTGTGATAAATCAATATCGATAAATTTGATAATCATTCTTGTCTAAAATCTATAAATTACAGTCTAAGAATCGTTTCATAACAAATCTCCTGAAATTGGCTCGATTTGTGAAATGAACTACAGATAAACAGAATTGATCATACGCCAAAACACCAAGGAAATAAAAAAACGGAATATGCTTGAAAAAAAACTTGGTTTTATTTTTATAATATAATATGACCCTACACTTTTTTAATTGTTTTAACTTTAAAGAGACGAACATGTCACCTACATAGCAACAATTTTCAAAACTAGTATTAACTGGGAATCAGTTTACAATGATTATGAGAATATGCACTTGTTGCCATACCATTTCCCAATGACAACTTTCAACAAGCTTTGTGAAAACATTTCCAATCAATAACCTCAAAAATTCGTTGTTATATTGGTTCCATCTTGTGTAAGATTTTAGCACAACATATTGCAGAAGTGGTCTTGACATCACAGTTTTTTACCTTTGGTCAGCTTAAAAAGTCACAAAACGTAATTGAAAAATCTCTGATAATAGTCATGCTTAATTAAAATAATTTACACACAAATCGAACCTACGTTTGTAATAAACTGTCCAGTATCTAAAATCGAGAATGAATCATACAGGATTTTCGCAATCCTTTAATTAAAGTTAATTTTGTAATATATTTTAACATGGAACGATCAAAGTGTTTCAGTTAAATCATTATAAAGTAAGAAAGTTAATTTTGCATGAACGGAACTAATTTTGATGTAAAACTTGCTAATGCATCAAAATTTTCTTTGCATTGCTATACTAAAAATCACGGAATCTAAATTCTAAAATCGTACTAAGGATTCGTAAGGATACTAAGGATCGTACTAAGGATCAAGATATCGACCAAACAGATTAATTCTGTGGAGTAGGCCTGGAAGTGGCAGAATAACTTACAACCATATTTAAACAGGTATTAATAAACGTACGTACTACATTTTACTGACACCAACATAAAGCCAACTTCACTGAACTTCAGTCGTTATTATCATTGGTTGAAGTTGGCTGCATGTTGGTGACTGTGGTTTCCTGGATATTAAAAATGTAAAGAAATTTTTACCCAGGCTAATGTTGATCAAACTTTGTTCATATTTTCATTGAAAGGACCAGAACATATAACCAACTTTAGTTTTCAGAGCTAAGCTTTAATATAAACAGTGATAATAAGAGCCACATCAGATGCCAATCAGCCCATTGTACCCTCTAGCTATGTTTTTCAGATAGGATCTTTCTGTCGGTTTTTGGTGGATAGCAGAAATAAAATCAACAAAATCTGGTTCCTATCGTGCAGTAATAGTTATTTTAGCAAACTTTCAGTTCGTTGAGAAGGGAGAAGGTATTTTTAGCGATGGTCTTGCTACAGTCGAGGGTTTTACGTCTATGACCAGATTGGTCGTGATTTGCCGGCGACATTCCAGTCTTGAACCATGGTTCCAATCTGATACTTCGCCTGACTCGTCTTGTTGAACAGAGGCAGAACTTCGCTGGCATTCTCCGATAAATTCTAAGGAATAGAAATGTGTCACAGTATGGTTGATGAGTCTGACGTGTATTTTCTTGGTTTCTAGACCATCCTGTAACTTTATTTATGTATATTGTATAATTGTACAAATACTACCATATTTAATTTATCTCAATTATATACCCTGATGTATCATTGAACTGCATAAAAGAACATTTTATAATTATACATACATAACACACAATAAAATTAATGTCCACATAATTAACCTGTAGATAAATAACAGCATCAGTCCCGTATCCCTCCACACTCACTAACCGAATGTTACCGTTCAGGTACCGGGCATACAGCCGAGAAAGGGGTAATCCGTACCCAAAGCCGGCCAAGGGCGGTATTCTCGAGTCTTTCTCTGGCTACAAATAAAAAACAGTGAGCTCTTCAGAACTACCTACCTATTCTAAGCTAAAATACAACAAAAAACTCAAAAGTCAAGATAATAATATAGAACTGTGGGAAGTAGGAACTTGTTAACACATTATCTCCATATTCAATCTACAACTAACCTCTGGGGCTGTTGAGTAATGGTAGTCGAATAGTTGGTCCTGCTCAGACATAGGAATTCCTCGGCCTCTATCAGACACTTTAATACTGATGTCTTTTTTCCCTTGAACTATGCAAATTTGAACTGGGTGCTTTTCTCCGGTGAACGGATTTTCAACTGACGCCCTCAGTGCGTTCTGAAGAGAATAACATTAACATGATTATAGTGTAAGAACAGTTTACAAAATCATGATAATGATATGATCATGATCATTGCACACGGTAAAGTCGTTCCTGCCAGTAAATGTAGATATAACTATAATAGGTACATACTCGGTTAAAAGCTACAATTAATAATAACATATTTCTACGCGTGTCTATTTTAATTAAACACCCTAATATATCAAATGATAGAGTAGTTCGCTGTTTATTAGTCTCATGATTGAAATTCTGATAGTTAGATAATATCCGGATATATATCCAATATTATATTAACTACCCGCACAAAACCCTTAAATAACTAACTCACGTAATTGGCATCCGAATTGCTTAAAAATTTCAGAGAATATAGATATGGGTCAAACTTAAATTTCCTGAAATTTTCGTAAAATTTCATCAATTACATCACTCCCTCTTTTTCTCTTTTGTTACCATAAAGTGAGAACGTTTTGAGTTAGGAACTCCAAAATTTCCAGGCACATGTGGTTTAATAATAGAAGAGCTTTCTCAAAATTTCAAGTTGGTTGTTTACAGCTTCGAATACGTTATCTCGGCACTTAATCTGTGATTTCGTCACCCAATTAGGAGCTATTCAGTAGCAGGCAATAATGAGCCTCATTAGGCAGTACCGAGCATGTTGGGGGATGACAATCTGATCACTTTGAGTGAATACCTTAAAATCAAAGAAATTCTCGTTATAGCGCTTCGGTTGCTGTCCTATGAGCAGGTTCTAACCAATCAGACCATTGATTAAGTGAAGAAATCACAGATTAAGTGCCGAGATCATGTATTCGCCATATCTTAAAATGGTCATAACTCAGTTTAGTTGTTAACAACCATCTTGAAATTTTGGAAAACACTTCAATTATCAAACCACATCTGTCTGGAAATTTTTGGAGTTCCTAACGTTCTCACTTTATGGCGACAAAAGAGAAAATGAAATTTTACGAGACTTTCAGGAAATTTAAGTTTTACCCATATCTATATTATCTGAAATGTTTAAGCAATTCTGATGCCAATTACGTGAGTTATTTAAGGGTAGTTAATTTTGGGCCACCCTCTATATATAACTGATAAGATGTACGTCTGCATATTGCTGTCACCATAAAGTATGGATAACCACATGCACCAACGGAGATTGTGACGTCACAATGGTTGTTCACCAAATTCGACTTCAAAATTGAAATTTGCCACTAATTAACGGAATGCGCTGGTCTAATTATTGTTTGGCAACATGATATTTGTGCGCGCGAGAAAGTCTTTAATTTTTATACGCCACCGCAACATATTTTAATCATTGTAGGAACTCCACGATGCTTGTTAATGTTGCAGGAATGAATTCCCCATGCTCATGAAATGCAATGGGACTGTTTTCCCAGATAAAATACGACCAAAACAACAGAAGTTATGAAAACAATATGACAATATGTAATAGATCGGAATGCCTGCATCTGTCCTACTCCTAGCTGTTCTCCGTGTGGGTAAACCATGATAACGATATTCAATATGATCATAACCAATTAGTGTGTCAATTTCAACCATTTTATGGTGCATGCAGCGTGTTTGAGAACACCACAGAAGAAAAATGATCCATAGGAATGACCGGGTAACAGTAAACATTAGGTGCGCCAATTATTGTGTCCACATTACAGTGATCAGTAGATTCCTGTCATCATAAAGTATGAACAACCACGTCACACGCACCAACGTTATAATGTAAAGAGATTAGAATTCATACCATGTTATTATATCACATTACCTGTACTAAAGGGGTTATTGTCATGTGTTTTCGATTATCGTGCGATATCAGTGCGACATAACAATTATCGTGCGATGACAGTACGACATCACAATTATCGTGCGATAAAAAAACGATCCTGCGATAATCACGCGTTTATCGTCAAGTACCGCGATAATCGTACGATAATCGTGCACCACAAACGATAATCGTCTCGCATGCGATAAACGCGCGATAATCGTTGCAAGATTAAAATCTGCGAAATGGTCAATATTTTCCACCGTGGCATGATCTAGCTCTGGCCTGGCTGCATGCATCCTGTGCGCGGCGCGGCTTGAAATGCGCGCGTTATATAATTAATTCGCCGACGCGATCGGCGGGATAAGTCGTGACGACTGCAAATTTGTAAGTGCATTTATACCGCAATGACGCTCTCTAACTTGGCGTATTCACCTGTTGCGTATTGTACTATCACCACACCTGGGAACTGGCTTACAATTGTGCAGGAGACAAAAGATTAATACACAGTACAGTATGTGGACATCTATTATATTTGTCACTTCTGGTCGCGACAATACGGACACGGGACAGTATAAAACCACATTTTCACAGAGCCTTAATTTTGAGAAATTTTATTACAGCCCCAAACAGACAATAAACATGACTTGATAAACTTGTTAACTAAATTCATGGCTAAACCGGTCGGACTGGTTACAATGGTACTTTTTTTGTTGCCAATTTTCTTATCTGATAAATTCCAAATTCCAATGCTACTGGACCGGTACGAAGAATTTTCCTGGCCTAGACACTGAAGAGATAAAACATAAATACATAATGCATATGGTAAATTTGTCTATAGCCCTCATTGAATTAGGCACCTATAAATCTAATCCGAACTTTTCCAAAACATCAACAAAACATCAACTGTAATTCCCTGTGAGGATAACATACGGCACTCACTGAATCCTGTTATTCAGGGCAACATCAACTGTAATTCCCTGTGAAGATAACAGACGCACTCACTGACTCCTGGTTTACTTATATCATATTACTCTGTCTCGTGCCCACTGCCCAGTGCGCTGCAAATCGATTGCAAAACTTTTGCGAAAGAAACTGTACTAAAACTGTTTTACAAATATCTTAACATGTGCTTTATGATCATTTACTGGATTAATTTCTACCTTTTTTCAACCTATTTTGAAGGAACAGTAGCAGTTTTGGTGAGAGTGCTCTTATAGCTGAATAGTTGAATTCTGTTATTGAGTATATTTTACTGTGTATAATGTAAAATTCTACCAGTCATTAGTAACCATATTAGGCATAAATACCTGACAGATCTAATGTTACACATTCTTATGCCGTATTATAAACATTATATTAGACTCATAATATGTACGTTTCACTAGCACAAGTTGATAACTTTTAAAATGTATTATATGACAAGCTAAGGCTTCTTAGTTAAAAATTCATACAGTTTCACAAATTTGCGGCATGATTGTAGCATGATTTTAACATGATTGCAGCATGATTTTCGTGAAGGATAATCTGCATTTTCGTTTCTATTATTAGTTTTTTGTAATCGCTATGAAATAAGGGGACTTATAAGTGCAGTAAAATAGTATTACGATCAAAGAATCACTGCACATACAATTTGTGAAAGGAGTATTAACGGATCTAAAGGATGGTTTCGGTCACGGCAGTGAGTTTTAACTTAAAGGCTGTTAAAATCACATACCAACTTGGCTTTTATAAATTAGTTTGCCAACTTTCTTTCTGGCTGATTTACTTTGTAATTGCTTGCTTCTTGAAACCACTTTATATGTGCTTGTTTGTGACTCAATAGCTACAAGCATAGTAATACAACGTGTAACTGCAAGGATCTATCTAAAGCATTAATTTACTCTACTGTTAGTGTATTTTTAGAGGCAGTAATAGAATCAAATATCAATTCAAAATCATTACAATATCCACTCACATGTTTCCTAACTATTCACTATAGATTTTCACCAAAGGCAAAAAGTCATAGGAAAGAACACGCTTGGTTATTGAGATGAAAGTAAACATAATTATGATTTACCTTAATAAGTTCAAAGACCATGTGATGTAAGTGAAAACCCCCAAATTAAATTTTAAAAAAAAAAATTTTGGGGGGGAAAAAAAACCCCCGGGGAATTTTTTAAAATTTTTCCCCCCTTTTTAAAAAATTTTTAAAAAAAACTTTCATTTTTTTTCAAATTTTTTTTTTTCCCTTTTAAAATTTTTTAAAAAATTTTTTTTTCCCCCAAATTAAAATTTAAAACTTTGGTTTTTTTTGGGTTTTTAAAAACCCCAAGAATTAAAAAAAAAAAAAACCCCTTAATGAAAAAAAAAAAAAATTTTTTTTTTTTTTTTAAAAAAAACTTTTTTTAAAACCCTAAAAAAAATTTAAAAAAAAAACCCCCCAAAAAACCCCCTTTTTTAAAAAACCCAAAAAAAAAAAAAACCCCAAAAAAAAAAAAAAAAAGGGGGGTTTTTTTTTTTTTTTTTAAAAAAAAAAGGGGGAAAAAGGGGGGAAAAAGGAAAAAAAAAAAAAATTTTTTTTTAAAAAAATTTAAAAAAAAAAGGGGGGGGGGGGAAATTTGGGGGGTTTTTTGGGGGTTTTTTAAAGGGGGTTTTTTGGGGGGTTTTGGGGGGTTTTTTTTTTTTTTTTTTTAAAAAAAAGGGGGGGGGGGGGGGGGGGGGGGGAAAGGGGGGGGGGGGGGGGGGGGGGGGGGGGGGGGGGGGGGGGGGGGGGGGGGGGGGGGGGGGGGGGGGGGGGGGGGGGGGGTTTTTTGGGGGGGTTTTGGGGGGGGGGGGGGGGGGGTTTTTGGGGGGGGGGTTTTTTTTTTTTTTTGGGGGGGGGGGGGGGGGGGGTTTTTTTTTTTTTTTTTTTTTTTTTTTTTTTTTTTTTTTTTTTTTTTTTTTTTTTTTTTTTTTTTTTTTTTTTTTTTTTTTTTTTTTTTTTTTTTTTTTTTTTTTTTTTTTTTTTTTTTTTTTTTTTTTTTTTTTTTTTTTTTTTTTTTTTAAATTTTTTTTTTTTTTTTTTTTTTTTTTTTTTTTTTTTTTTTTTTTTTTTTTTTTTTTTTTTTTTTTTTTTTTTTTTTTTTTTTTTTTTTTTTTTTTTTTTTTTTTTAAATTTTTTTTTTTTTTTTTTTTTTTTTTTTTTTTTTTTTTTTTTTTTTTTTTTTTTTTTTTTTTTTTTTTTTTAAAAAAAAATTTTTTTTTTTTTTTTTTTTTTTTAAAAAATTTTTTTTTTTTTTTTTTTTTTTTTTTTTTTTTTTTTTTTTTAATTTTTTTTTTTTTTTTTTTTTTTTTTTTTTTTTTTTTTTTTTTTTTTTTTTTTTTTTTTAAAAAATTTTTTTGGGAAAAAAAAAACCCCCTTTTTTTTTCCCCCCCCCCCAAAAAACCCCCAAAAACCCCCGGGAAAAAAAAAAAAGAAAGGAAAAATTTTTTTCCCCCCCCCCCTTTTTTTTTCCCCCTTTTTGAAAAACCCAAAAAAACCCCCCCCCCTTTTTTTTTTTAAAACCTTTTTAAAAAAAAAAATTTACAAAAAGGGGTTAAAAGGGGGGGCCCGGGGGGAAAAGGAAAACCCCCCGGGGCCCCGGGTTTTAAAATTTTTTAAAAAACCAAGGGGGTTTTGGGGAAAAAAAATTTTTTAAAGGGGTTTTAAAAAAATTCGGGTTTAAGGGGGGGGGGGGGGAAAAAAAAAAAAAAAATTTTTTTAAAAAGGGGGGGGTTTGGGGAAGGGGAAAAAGGGGGGTTTCCTTTTTGGGGGGTTTTGGGGAAATTTATCCCTTTTTTGGGGAAAAAAAAATTTTTAAAAAAAACCCAAAAAACCCCCCTTTTAAAAAAAAATTTTAAAAAAAAAAAAAGGGGGGAAAAAAGGGAAAAATTTCCAAAAGGGGAAAGGGTTTTAAAAAAAGGGGGGTTTTTTAAAAAATTTTTTTAAATTTTAAAAAAAAAAAAGGGGTTTTTTCCCAAAAAGGAAAAAAAAAAAATTTTTTTTTGGGGGTTTTTTTAAAAAAATTTTTTTTTTAAAATTTTTTTTAATTTTTAAAAAAAAAAAAAATTTTTTTTTTTTTTTAAAAAAAAAACCAAAAAAAAAAAAAAATTCCTTTAAATAAAGAATTTTTAAAAAATTTTAAAATTTTTTTAAAAAAAAAACCCCCCCCCCCTTTTAAAAAATTTTTCCCCCCCCAAAAAAAACCCCAAGAAAAAATTCCCAAAAATTCCCCTTCCCCGCCCAAAAAAATTTTTTTTTTAAAAAATTTTTTTGGGGGGTTTTTTTTTAA